>NC_135236.1:541810008-542126119 GCF_051348905.1 Ranitomeya variabilis | reverse complement strand
GGGGTTTTGGATAGTATCTTCACATTTGTTATATTGTTCTTTGTTGTTACATTTTAGTCCTGAATATGCCCAAAAATCCACCACCCGTGAACATGGTCATAGAAGTCAACTTCATATAAAATCCAAGGTGAATGAAAGACTACATTTTCCGACTCATATTTAGGGGTAATGTCATTAAATCGAACGGCTATTACTTACAGCCATGTCTGAAAATTATACATTTATTGGGTAGAATAACAACCTTGTCAACATTACTGTCTATATTCCCACTTGATGACAATTGCGATGAACTTGTAGTATCACATTTTCATTCCAAATCAATAGCAGCGGAGACAGTATGGTCATTTATTATAGCTTTTGCACAGAGAGCATAAGAACGCATCAGAGCAAGGAAATAAGACATTATGAATTAAGTAATGCCCTACAATAATACCGATTATCAAACAAACAGCTGGCAGGAGAAGGGCACCTCCCATATGCATGGGTTTCATTGTTAATGTACCGCACCTTAGACTGATCATCTCCATAGTTTTATATATTAACCACTGTAGTGACTTACCTGTAGTGTTCCAGCTGTGAGGCTCTTATTTCTGTGAATATCTAGATTCCTGGGAATAAGCTTTCATTGTGGCACAGCAGATATCAGGGGAAAAATGAGGGGTGGAGCAGTGCTGTCAGCAAGCCTTGTGTTATATTCTCCTACGGAGATCCAGAAGCAGACAGTACTCCAGAAGTCTGGCCTCTTACATATTTTGTATCACAGCAGGGTGAATAATCTGCAGCCTCCGTCATACACATCAAATGATATTACGTCACTTGCTCAATATAAAAATGAAACAGGGAGGGAAGGAAGAACCTGTTGTCATACAAGGACACCTATTCTGACTGGCATCTGATATCTAAAAAAAGGAATATTTATAAAATATAATTTCCAACAGCTTACAAGTCAGTAAAATATTTGCATTTCCTAAGTTGTTTTAGGATCCGGGGTGTGTAATGATGCCTGCTCCAGAGTGCTCTGTCTTTACATAGAAGAGAATGTTTCCCAGAAACCATATTTCTGATAAATTAAAGTATTAACGTAGAGGGAGTAGTGCATACATAAAACACATGTTTCCACTAATTCCTGAGGATCATTGCTGAGTTCTTGGGTTTGACTAAACAAACAGTTTAAAGAAAGGTCTTACACATTTGTTTAAAATCTAAGGCCTCTCCTTAGATTAGACTTGTGGGGTCTAACTCTCAGCATCCTGCCTATCAGCTGCTTAAAATGTCGGCAACTGCTTGCCCTTAATTATTTACTAGGCACAGCTCTGTACTATTAGTAGTTACTGCGCCTGGTATTCCCGTATACAACAGCATTGTTGTGTTAAATGTAATAGTAGTTGCTGACACTACTATAAGTACAGAGCAATCCCAGTGGTAAGCAATGAAGAGGATGCAACACTTTGCCACTGAAGTCGGGGTCCCATTTCAAAAATGTATTAGTGGAAAAGCTAAATCAGTCCATTATCAGTATAATGGTGTGTCCTAAGAATTAGTCATAGTCATCAATTTTAAAGCACTGGACAAGTAGTGTAAGTAGTGTAATGTCTACGACTTTAGTTTTTTACCTGTTACTAATATACAATGAATGCCTCCATTTTCACATACATACATAACAAGCATACAGAGATGCATACATACATATGTGGCGCCCCAGGGTCCTGGTCGTCACAGTAGCATTGCTTTCCTCACGGGGAGAGTGATACTACGTTTGGAAGCGATAAAGGATATCTTTTATCAGGTAACCACCATACACACAACAAGTTCAAACTCCAGGCCACAAGGGGAAGCTTTTGATCCTAATTTCTAAGTGACTCCCCTATACAGTGCAGACCAAAAGTTTGGACACACCTTCTCATTTAAAGATTTTTCTGTATTTTCATGACTGTGGAAATTGTACATTCACACTGAAGGCATCAAAACTATGAATTAACACATGTGGAATTATATACTTAACAAAAAAGTGTGAAACAACTGAAATTATGTCTTATATTCTAGGTTCTTCAAAGTAGCCACCTTTTGCTAGGATGACTGCTTTGCACACTCTTGGCATTCTCTTAATGAGCTTCAAGAGGTAGTCACCAGAAATGGTCTTCCAACAATCTTGAAGGAGTTCCCAGAGATGCTTAGTACTTGTTGACCCTTTTGCCTTCACTGTGCGGTCCAGCTCACCCCAAACCATCTCGATTGGGTTCAGGTCTGGTGACTGTGGAGGCCAGGTCATCTGGCGTAGCACCCCATCACTCTCCTTCTTGGTCAAATAGCCCTTACACAGCCTGGAGGTGTGTTTGGGGTCTTTGTCCTGTTAAAAAATAAATGATGGTCCAACTAAACGCAAACCGGATCGAATAGCATGCTGCTGCAAGATGCTGTGGTAGCCATGCTGGTTCAGTATGCCTTCAATTTTGAATAAATCCCCAACAGTGTCACCAGCAAAGCACCCCCACACCATCACACCTCCTCCTACATGCTTGACAGTGGGAACCTGGCATGTAGAGTCCATCTGTTGACCTTTTCTGCGTCGCACAAAGACACGGTGGTTGGAACCAAAGATCTCAAATTTGGACTCATTCAGACCAAAGCACAGATTTCCACTGGTCTAATGTCCATTCCCTTGTGTTTTTTAGCCCAAACAAGTCTCTTCTGCTTGTTGCCTGTCCTTAGCAGTGGTTACCTAGCAGCTATTTTACCATGAAGGCCTGCTGCACAAAGTCTCCTCTTAACAGTTGTTGCAGAGATGTGTCTGCTGCTAGAACTCTGTGTGGCATTGACCTGGTCTCTAATCTGAGCTGCTGTTAACCTGCGATTTCTGAGGCTGGTGACTCGGATAAACTTATCCTCAGAAGCAGTGGTGACTCTTGGTCTTCCTTTCCTGGGGTGGTCCTCATGTGAGCCAGTTTCTTTGTAGCGCTTGATGGTTTTTACCACTGCACTTGGGGACACTTTCAAAGTTTTCACAATTTTTCGGACTGACTGACCTTCATTTCTTAAAGTAATGATGGCCACTCGTTTTTCTTTACTTAACTGCTTTTTTCTTGTCATAATACAAATTATAACAGTCTATTCAGTAGGACTATCAGCTGTGTATCCACCAGACTTTTGCACAACACAACTGATGGTTCCAACCCCATTTATAAGGCAAGAAATCCCACTTATTAAACCTGACAGGGCACACCTGTGAAGTGAAAACCCTTCCCAGTGACTACCTCTTGAAGCTCATCAAGATAATGCCAACAGTGTGCAAAGCAGTCATCAAAGCAAAAGGTGGCTACTTTGAAGAACCTAGAATATAAGACATAATTTCAGTTGTTTCACACTTTTTGTTAAGTATATAATTCCACATCTGTTAATTCATAATTTTGATGCCTTAAGTGTGAATGTACAATTTTCATAGTCATGAAAATACAGAAAAATCTTTAGATGAGAAGGAGTGTCCAAACTTTTGGTCTGTACTGTATATATTGTGGTTTGGAGGGAAACAGCAGATTCAGATTCAGATTCTGTGAGAGGCAGAGGAGAGAGCAGACCGATATAGAGTGTCAGAAGGTCTGAAGGGGCCGTATAGTCTGAAGTACTACAGCTCCTGGAAAGAGACATACAGAAAGCTGAACATTGTTCACTGAGCGTGAAGGAGAGCGAAGCACAGGAGAGTAACATCAGGGGAGACCAGCTAAGGCTACGTTCACATTTGCGGTCAGCGCCGCAGCGTCGGGCGCCGCAGCGGCGCCGCATGCGTCATGCGCCCCTATATTTAACATGGGGGCGCATGGACATGCGTTGTGCTGCGTTTTGCGCCGCATGGCCGCAAGCGTTGGACGCAAGAAACGCATCAAGTTGCATTTTTTTTGCGTCCAACTTTCGGCCAAAAACGACGCATGCGGCGCAAAACGCAGCGTTTTAGCGTGCCTTTTGCCGCGTTTTTGTTTGCGTTGTGCGCTGCGGCGCCGACGCTGCGGCGCACAACGCAAATGTGAACGTAGCCTAAGAGCAGGCTGCCACCCTCTGAAGTGCAGATAACCGGTAGCCGGACCACCGAGGTTGTAAGGGACTCTATGACTTACAGCAGAGACCGGCAGGACAGCTGAACTGCAAGTTACCTGTCCGCCACACACACCTGAGACACAGTAACACATAGAGCCCAGGGTGTGATAGAGTCCCTGTAAAACGGCTCGAGTTACCTGTCATGCAGGTATTGTCCTATCCTATAAGGGGGACAGAGAGAAGAATTGTGAGGACATTATCTGAAGCTATAGGCAATAAGGGACTACAACACCACCGCGCTAGAGGAAGGCTTTTAACTCCACCTGGTAAGGGGGACTCTGGATTCGCTTCCAAGCCGGCCGGACCCTGCATGCCCTGTGATCTGGTACCCTGGACTGTGGTTGCCTGAAGTCTTTAGTAAACCAGGTAAAGAGACTGCAAACCTGTGTCCTTGTTCTTTACTGCGCCAGTCACCATCTTCCATCTACACACCGGGAGCCCTGGGGATACACTTCACCTGTGGGAAGTTATACCATCTAGCTGCCATAACATAACCCCAGAGGACCCCTTAAAGCATCGTCGGTCCCCACTGACCGAATACCACAGGTGGCGTCACAAACATAAACTCTATTCACTAAATCCCTTTAAAGACTTCCCCCCTTTTACATGGGCACCCAGGGCCACGGACCGGGTCGCCACCGTGACATCCCCCTGTGAACACCGGACCCGCTACCGAATACCTCATGGCCCTGGCGGGCGACTCATCTACACACACATATACAGTACATACATACATACATACATACATAGATACATACATACATAAAATAGTGACATAGGGATGGGAGAGGATATTTCACGATTTGAAGGGGATTGTATAACTATATTGCATGAACCAATCCAACCTAAAAAAGCAAATTTTCAGAATAAGAATTTTACACACTTACATAAATATTTGTTATTTCCTCCTAAAATAAAAAGCATCTAATAAATATTGATTTTTTTTGTGGATTGTTGTTCATGGAAAAAGAAATAAGGCATCCCCAGAAAATAAGCCCTAACCCATCTTTTGGAGCAAAAAATAATATAAAATCCTGCCTTATTCTCAGAGAAACATGGTATTACGTCCCTGTCCCACAAGTCCATTCCTCTTTTAATACATGACAATATCTGACTCACCATAGAAGCAGCTTATTGACATTGTGTGGTGCTGCTTAGTCTGTAACCTACCAGTACACCTAGATCCTTCTCTACAAATTGACTCCTAGTACTTCTGATGCATGTAGATTGTTACTACTCAGAGACATAACTTAACATTTTTTTCCTCAAGCCTTTAATTTTAGCTGGGTTCTGAATAAACTCCACAGAGTGGTGCTAAGGGTTGCTCCAGGAAAATCTGTTCTATCTGCAAGTATGTGATCATTAGGGATCAAGACAAAATGCGAGAGCAGAAATGTTTTCAGTCAAGGAGGCAAAAAAGTTTTAGACGCACACTGGCAAATCTGGGAGAATAAGGCTACACAATGCAAGTCAAAAAGTGTAGGCAAAAAATTTACGTTAATCAGCAGCCAGGTCTAAAATGGTGAATGCAGTGAACAGATTCCTTTACTGTGTAGTGGTTGTTTTGAAGTGTTGCAGCTAACCTACAATCGATGTGAATAGGACCTGAGCAGCAGTATACAAGAACGGTCACTTCACAGTCAACAGAGCGGTGATGTTCATTTCCGTTTAATGTTAACATCCAGCCTCCACCAGAGCTGGTTGATGGGGGCAGGGCCTGCGTCAGCACCCAGCGCATGTGGGCAAGTGTCGGGGCCCTGCGCTATGGAAGCCCGGTGCCACTACCAGTGCACTTGCGATACTTACCTCTCCCCGTTCCACCACCGCAGCATCTTCCGAGTCTCCTGACATTTCAGGTCAGAGGGCGCGATGACGTCATGTCTGTGCGCTGCCTGCCCACTGTGTAGTCCGGAGCAGAGCAGCAGCTAGCGAGGAGAGGTGAATATTTCATTATTTTATTTTTTATGTTTGTAGCATCATATATGGGGCCCATTATATATAGAGCATTATATGGGGCCCATCATACACTGGAGCATCATATCTGGGGCCCATCATACACTAGATCATCATATATGCAGCCCATCATCAGGGCTGCCACTAGGAATTTCGGGGCCCCATACTGGCAAAATTTTCAGTGCCCCTTAAAACTCCGCCCAGGTTCCACCCCAGCCCCGCCTCCACCCCTCGAACTGTCCACAGCCCCACTGCTCTCTCTTGGAAACACTCCACTTCTCACCAATCACACATTAACAGTTCCCATCACCAGATCACACATAGAGCCAGCAGCCTTTGCTTTGGCCAAAAGATTTTTTAAGCCGCCACCACGACACGGTGGACTCTTTTGGCCGGGCCCTACTCTACTCTATCCTATTAAACATTTGTTAAAATATGCAATACAATTTAGGTGTATTTTCAAATTTTTAAAGTAACCAATAATATCACACACAAGGGACAAATACCACCGTACCATGACCAGACACCATATTACCACCCCATAGTGACCTATAATACCATATACAAAGAACAAATACCATCACACCATGTCCAGACCACATATTAAAACCACAGTGATCGAATAATATCACATACAAGGGACAAATACTGCCACACCATGATGAGTCCACATATTACCACCACATGGTGACCAATAATACCATGTACAAGGAACAAATACTACCACACCATAGCCGGACAACATATTACTCCACTTTGTGACTAAATACTACAATACTGATCAGTAATAAAAACCACAATACTAATATCAACATATGTGTCATTATAGACAGGAGATCTGTACTTAGTATGCAGTGAAAGTATAAAGGTAATACAGTGATCATTGGTGACATTGTACACAGGACCGCTGTATATAGTATGCAGTGTATAGTGTCAGTGTATAGGTAACACCCTGACTCACCAGTGACGCCTCTAGGTGAAGTCTTCATCTTCATCCAGCACAGATTGACGTCACGTCTTCCGGCCAGGAGACGTCTCTGCAGGAAATAACACAGTTATCTAGAGCACCGCTTGCAGAACAAATTACTTTTTTTTCCCTAACTTCTACACTACACCAAACAAAGGAAAAAAGGCAACATAGTGTCAATCTGCACAGTAACAGGATTGCCTCCCAATTTAAAACAGTATACTCAAAAAATAAAATAAATACATCACTGCAGTAATAATATCCCTTAATTAGCCCCTATGGTAATAATATCCCCCATCCTGGCCCTCATGTGTCTCATTCCTGGCTCCAGCCATATGTTCTCCCATCCAGCCCTCATGAGTATCCATTCTGCCCCATATGGTCTCCCCATCCTGCCCCATCTGTCCCATGATCCTGCCAAAACTGTCCCATTATCTTGCACCATCTGTCCCATTATCCTGCCCCATCTTTCCCATGATCCTGCCCCATCTGTCCAATGATCCTGCCCCATGAACCTGCACCATCTGTCTCAATCCTGCCCCATCTGTCTGCATCCTGCCCGATCTGTCTCCATCCCGCACCATGTCTCCAATCATGCCCTGTGTCTCCAATCCTGCCCCCGTGTCTCCAATCCTGCCTCCGTATCTTTCATCCTGCCACTGTAGCGCCCCCACTGCCGCAGGGCCGAGGGGTACCCGGTACCGGGCCTCTGAGTCTCTGTCCTGGGGTTGTCACGGTGGCTAGACCCGGTCCATGACCCTGCTGAGGGGCGCCCAATGAAAGGTGTGGGTGGTGATGATGTTATGGTGCGGTGCAGGTCGCAGCAAATAACGAGGACACCAGGTTCCAGTCTCTTTACCTATTTACTGAAGGCTTCAGGATCCTCAGTCCGGAATACGGTTAACCGGGCTGCACAAGTCCGGCCGGTCCGAAGGCACCTCCAGAGTTCCCTTGCAGGTGGAAATCTGTGCCTACCTTCTAGCGCTTGTGTGTTGTGATCCTCCCCTGCTGTGCTTACGGGATAGTCCCCACAACTGTTGTGTCTGTTTCTGAAGTTCCCTCACAACTCGATTATGATTCGTCCCCCAGATGATATGGCTAGGACGCACCCGTATGACGGGTAGGCTTGGAGCTCTTCCTGGACCCTAGTGTCGCCTCTCTGCTGTTGTTGCCCCCTGTTGTGAATTTGCTTTTTGGCTCCCTCTAGTGGTTTCTAGTGATTTGACTCTGGATATGTCAGTCATCCCTTGTATGCTCACCTGGGCCGTTAGTTCAGGGGTGTTGCTATATAAGCTCCCTGGACCTTCAGTTCAATGCCTGGCAACGTTGTAATCAGAGCTAATCTGTTGTGCTCTTGTCTACTTATCCTGGTTCCTGCTAGATTAAGCTAAGTCTGCTTTCTTGCTTTTTGTTATTTGTTTTTGTTTGCATTTTTGTCCAGCTTGTACTTGATCTGTATCCTGTCCTTGCTGGAAGCTCTAGGGAGCTGGTGTTCTCCCCCCGGGCCGTTAGACGGTTCGGGGGTTCTTGAATTTCCAGCGTGGATGTTTGATAGGGTTTTTGTTGACCATATAAGTTATCTTACTACATTCTGCTATTAGTAAGCGGGCCTCTCTTTGCTAAACCTAGTTCATTTCTATGTTTGTCATTTCCTCTTACCTCACCGTTATTATTTGTGGGGGGCTTGTATCCTACTTTTGGGGTCCTTTCTCTGGAGGCAAGAGAGGTCTTTGTTTTCCTCTTCTAGGGGTAGTTAGTTCTCCGGCTGGCGCGAGACATCTAGCGACCAACGTAGGCATGTTCCCCGGCTACTTCTAGTGTTGGCGTTAGGAGTAGATATATGGTCAACCCAGTTACCACTGCCCTATGAGCTGGATTTTTGTACTTCGCAGACTTACCTATTTCTCTGAGACCCTCGCCATTGGGGTCATAACAGTTTGCCAGGCCCTATTAAATGTTAAATGCATTGCAGAAGCGGGATTATAAGAAAGAAAATTCTGAGTTTTTTTTTTTTTTCCCTCTCTCTCATTTTTTTTTCTTTTCCCCTTTACCTCTGAGTGGCTCAAGCTTGCTGCAGACATGAATGTCCAGACCTTGATTACAAGTGTGGACCAGCTTGCTGCTCGTGTGCAGGGCATACAAGATTATGTTACCAGAAATCCTATGTCAGAACCTAAGATACCGATTCCTGAATTGTTTTTCGGAGACCGATTTAAGTTTAGAAATTTCAGGAATAATTGTAAATTATTTTTGTCCCTGAGACCCTGTTCATCTGGAGACTCCGCTCAGCAAGTGAAAATTGTTATGTCTTTTTTACGGGGCGACCCTCAGGATTGGGCCTTCTCGCTGGCGCCAGGAGATCCGGCATTGGCGGATATTGATGCGTTTTTTCTGGCGCTCGGTTTACTTTATGAGGAACCCAATCTTGAGATTCAGGCAGAAAAAGCCTTGCTGGCTATGTCTCAGGGCCAGGACGAGGCTGAAGTGTATTGCCAAAAATTTCGGAAATGGTCCGTGCTGACTCAGTGGAACAAGTGTGCACTGGCCGCAAATTTTAGAAATGGCCTTTCTGAAGCCATTAAGAATGTGATGGTGGGTTTCCCTATTCCCACAGGTCTAAATGATTCCATGGCCCTGGCTATTCAAATTGACCGGCGGTTGCAGGAGCGCAAAACAGCAAATTCCCTTATGGTGTTGTCTGAACAGGCACCTGATTTAAGGCAATGTGATAGAAAAACCGTTAATTCACCTATGGTGCTGTCTGAACAAACACCTGATTTAATGCAATGTGATAGAATCCTGACTAGAAATGAGCGGAAAATTCATAGACGCCAGAATGGCTTGTGTTACTACTGTGGTGATTCTACACATGTTATCTCAGCATGCTCTAAACGTCTAACTAAGGTTGTTAGTCCTGTCACCGTTGGTAATTTGCAACCTAAATTTATTCTATCTGTAACTTTGATTTGTTCACTGTCATCTTATCCTGCCATGGCGTTTGTAGATTCAGGTGCTGCCCTGAGTCTTATGGATCTGTCATTTGCCAAGCGCTGTGGTTTTGTTCTTGAGCCATTGGAAAATCCAATCCCTCTTAGGGGTATTGATGCTACGCCGTTGGCAGAAAATAAACCGCAGTTTTGGACACAGGTTACCATGTGTATGACTCCTGAACATCGGGAGGTTATACGTTTTCTTGTTTTGCATAAAATGCATGATTTGGTTGTTTTGGGGTTGCCATGGTTGCAGACCCATAATCCAGTCTTGGATTGGAAGGCCATGTCAGTGTCAAGTTGGGGATGCCGTGGAAATCATGGGGATTCCCTGCCTGTGTCTATTGCTTCTTCTACGCCTTCGGAAGTTCCGGAGTATTTGTCTGATTATCAGGATGTTTTCAGCGAGTCCAGGTCCAGTGCACTGCCTCCTCATAGGGAGTGTGACTGCGCAATAGAGTTGATTCCAGGCAGTAAGTTTCCTAAGGGAAGATTATTTAACCTGTCGGTACCTGAACATACCGCTATGCGTTCATATATTAGAGAGTCTCTGGAGAAGGGGCATATCCGTCCTTCTTCTTCCCCTCTTGGTGCGGGATTCTTTTTTGTGGCCAAAAAGGAGGGATCTTTGAGGCCTTGTATTGACTATCGGCTCTTAAATAAGATCACTGTCAAATTTCAGTATCCTTTGCCGCTGTTGTCAGACTTGTTTGCCCGGATTAAAGGTGCCAAGTGGTTCACCAAGATAGATCTTCGTGGTGCGTACAACCTTGTGCGCATTAAGCAAGGAGATGAATGGAAAACCGCATTCAATACGCCCAAAGGTCATTTTGAGTACTTGGTGATGCCTTTTGGGCTCTCTAATGCGCCTTCAGTTTTTCAGTCCTTTATGCATGACATTTTCCGGAAGTATCTGGATAAATTTTTGATCGTTTATCTGGACGATATTCTGTTTTTTTCTGATGATTGGGACTCGCATGTAGAACAGGTCAGGATGGTTTTCAAGATTTTGCGTGAAAATTCTTTGTTTGTTAAAGGCTCAAAGTGTCTCTTTGGTGTACAGAAGGTTCCCTTTTTAGGGTTCATTTTTTCCCCTTCTGCTGTGGAGATGGACCCAGTCAAGGTCCGAGCTATTCATGATTGGACTCAGCCCTCGTCAGTTAAGAGTCTTCAGAAGTTCTTGGGTTTTGCTAACTTTTACCGTCGTTTTATCGCTAATTTTTCTAGCGTTGTTAAACCTTTGACGGATATGACCAAGAAAGGCTCTGATGTAGCTAACTGGGCTCCTGCTGCCGTGGAGGCTTTCCAGGAGTTGAAACGCCGGTTTACTTCGGCGCCTGTTTTGTGCCAGCCTGATGTCTCACTGCCCTTTCAGGTTGAGGTGGATGCTTCGGAGATTGGGGCAGGGGCCGTGTTGTCTCAGAGAGGTCCTGGTTGCTCTACTATGAGACCTTGTGCCTTTTTCTCTAGGAAGTTTTCGCCTGCAGAGCGAAATTATGATGTGGGCAATCGGGAGTTGTTGGCCATGAAGTGGGCATTTGAGGAGTGGCGTCATTGGCTCGAGGGTGCTAAGCATCGTGTGGTGGTTTTGACTGATCACAAAAATCTGATGTATCTCGAGTCTGCTAAACGCCTGAATCCTAGACAGGCCCGCTGGTCATTGTTTTTCTCCCGTTTTGACTTTGTGGTCTCGTATTTACCAGGTTCAAAGAATGTGAAGGCCGATGCTCTGTCTAGGAGCTTTGTGCCTGATGCTCCTGGAGTCGCTGAACCTGTGGGTATTCTTAAGGAAGGAGTTATCTTGTCAGCTATTTCTCCGGATCTGCGACGTGTGTTGCAGAGATTTCAGGCTGGTAGGCCTGACTCTTGTCCACCTGACAGATTGTTTGTGCCTGCTAGGTGGACCAGTAGAGTCATTTCCGAGGTTCATTCCTCGGTGTTGGCAGGGCACCCGGGAATTTTTGGCACCAGGGATCTGGTGGCCAGGTCCTTTTGGTGGCCGTCCTTGTCTAGGGATGTGCGGTCTTTTGTGCAGTCCTGTGGGACTTGTGCTCGAGCTAAGCCTTGCTGTTCTCGTGCCAGCGGGTTGCTCTTGCCCTTGCCTGTCCCGAAGAGACCTTGGACACACATCTCTATGGATTTCATTTCTGATCTTCCGGTGTCTCGGGGCATGTCTGTCATCTGGGTGATATGTGATCGTTTCTCCAAGATGGTCCATTTGGTTCCTTTGCCTAAGCTGCCTTCCTCTTCCGATCTGGTTCCTGTGTTCTTCCAGAACGTGGTCCGTTTACACGGCATTCCTGAGAATATTGTGTCGGACAGAGGATCCCAGTTTGTTTCCAGGTTCTGGCGATCCTTTTGTGGTAGGATGGGCATTGATTTGTCGTTTTCGTCCGCTTTTCATCCACAGACTAATGGACAAACGGAGCGAACTAATCAGACTCTGGAGGCTTATTTGAGGTGTTTTGTCTCTTCTGATCAGGATGATTGGGTGACCTTCTTGCCGTTGGCTGAGTTTGCCCTTAATAATCGGGCTAGTTCCGCCACCTTGGTTTCGCCATTTTTCTGCAACTCTGGTTTCCATCCTCGTTTTTCCTCGGGACATGTGGAGCCTTCTGACTGTCCTGGGGTGGATTCTGTGGTAGATAGGTTGCAGCAGATCTGGAATCATGTGGTGGACAACTTGAAGTTGTCACAGGAGAAGGCTCAGCGTTTTGCCAACCGCCGCCGCGGTGTGGGTCCCCGACTTCGTGTTGGGGATTTGGTATGGCTGTCTTCTCGATTTGTTCCTATGAAGGTCTCCTCTCCCAAATTTAAGCCTCGCTTCATTGGTCCGTACAAGATATTGGAAATCCTTAATCCTGTGTCCTTTCGCCTGGATCTTCCGGTGTCGTTTGCCATTCACAACGTATTTCATAGGTCCTTGTTGCGGCGGTACGTTGTGCCTGTGGTTCCTTCTGCTGAGCCTCCTGCTCCGGTGTTGGTTGAGGGCGAGTTGGAGTACGTGGTGGAGAAGATCTTAGATTCTCGTCTCTCCAGGCGGAGGCTTCAGTACCTGGTCAAGTGGAAGGGCTATGGTCAGGAGGATAATTCCTGGGTGGTCGCCTCTGATGTGCATGCGGCCGATTTAGTTCGGGCCTTTCACGCCGCTCATCCTGATCGCCCTGGTGGTCTTGGTGAGGGTTCGGTGACCCCTCACTAAGGAGGGGGTACTGTTGTGAATTTGCTTTTTGGCTCCCTCTAGTGGTTTCTAGTGATTTGACTCTGGATATGTCAGTCATCCCTTGTATGCTCACCTGGGCCGTTAGTTCAGGGGTGTTGCTATATAAGCTCCCTGGACCTTCAGTTCAATGCCTGGCAACGTTGTAATCAGAGCTAATCTGTTGTGCTCTTGTCTACTTATCCTGGTTCCTGCTAGATTAAGCTAAGTCTGCTTTCTTGCTTTTTGTTATTTGTTTTTGTTTGCATTTTTGTCCAGCTTGTACTTGATCTGTATCCTGTCCTTGCTGGAAGCTCTAGGGAGCTGGTGTTCTCCCCCCGGGCCGTTAGACGGTTCGGGGGTTCTTGAATTTCCAGCGTGGATGTTTGATAGGGTTTTTGTTGACCATATAAGTTATCTTACTACATTCTGCTATTAGTAAGCGGGCCTCTCTTTGCTAAACCTAGTTCATTTCTATGTTTGTCATTTCCTCTTACCTCACCGTTATTATTTGTGGGGGGCTTGTATCCTACTTTTGGGGTCCTTTCTTTGGAGGCAAGAGAGGTCTTTGTTTTCCTCTTCTAGGGGTAGTTAGTTCTCCGGCTGGCGCGAGACATCTAGCGACCAACGTAGGCATGTTCCCCGGCTACTTCTAGTGTTGGCGTTAGGAGTAGATATATGGTCAACCCAGTTACCACTGCCCTATGAGCTGGATTTTTGTACTTCGCAGACTTACCTATTTCTCTGAGACCCTCGCCATTGGGGTCATAACAGCCCCCTATGTCTTCTTAGGTGATTTGGGTGAGACAGCCCGCCTATAACTGACTGTCCTGCCGTAGGTTTGAAGTTAGGCCTGGAGCTCTATACTTCCTCGGCGTTCCGGCCACCGGCTGCGCGCCTCAGTAGGATGTTGCCTTGTCTTACAGCACGACTCCTACTGGTGTTTCTCCTTGTTGCGTTGATCTTGTTTCTCACTCAGCACAATAAACCTCGCTTCTTGTCCTTTCTTAGGGTACCGCCGCGATCAGGTGCAGGAGCAGTCCCGTAACGTTCTCTCTGTTCGCTAGGCCTCTGTCAGGATCCCACCCCTGACAGGGACCCCCCTGAATCTTCCCCTGCAACACCCTCTGCCACAGGATGTTGCCTGGTTCCAACCCAGTCAGCTTTCTCTCTAATTTCCTATCCAACCCCCAGTTTTACCAGACTGTGAGGAGTGGCCTAAACATAGCACCCTTAGCTCCCCCTGGAGGCCAGACTGTGAAGTGTATTGGTGTCTGTGATACCTGGTCAGGTGAACTCCTTCAGTGCCATCAGACGTACCATAACCCCCTTAGCGGCGGAGCATCAGTACTGCAACGACCAGGACTCTGGGGCGCTGCACCACGATGTCTCCCATCCTGCCCCGTGTCTCCAATCCTGCCCCCGTGTCTCCAATCCTGCCCCCATATCTTTCATCCTGCCACAAAGTCTCTAATCCTGCCCCCATATCTTTCATTCTGCCCCTGGGTCTCTAGTCATGCCCCCTGTGTCTCCAATCATGTCCCCTGTGTCTCCAATCACGCCCCCTGTGTCTCCATTCTGCCCCCTGTGTTTCCAATCATGCCCCCTGTGTCTCCAATCATGCCACATGTCTCCACTCTGCTCGGTGTCCCCAATCGTGCCCATGTCTCCATTCTGCCCCCTGTGTCTCCAATCAGGGTTCAGTTACTGCACTGGCAAAATCCTGCCGCTGGGGCCCAATCAGCAGAAGAGACGGGCCCCATATGCCAGTCAGGGCAGTAATGCCCTGATGGCGGCCCTGCCCATCATACACTGGGGCATCATATATAGGGCCCACTATATATTGAGCATTATATGGGGCCCATTATATGTGGAGCATCTTATGTGGCCCATTATAAATTATATGCAGCTCATTATATATGGAGCATTATATGGAGCCCATTATAAATGGAGTAACCTATGGGGCCCATTAAATATGGAATATTATATGGGGCCCATTATATATGGAGTATTTTATGGGGCCTATCATATACTGTATGAAACATTATATGGGGCCCATTATGTATGGAGCATTATATGGGGCCCATCATATGCTGAGTGCAGCATTATATGGGGCTGATAATGTATGGAGCAATAGATGAGGCTCATTATATTGTATAGAGTATTATAAGGGGCTCATTATACTGTATGAAGCAATACATAGGTATGTAGGACTTATACTGTATGAAGCAATATATGGGGCCTATTATATACTGTATGGAGCAATATATGGGGCTCATTATTCTGCATTGAGCAATATATGGGGCTCTTTATACTGTATGGAGCAATATATGGGGCCTATTATATACTGTATGGAGCAGTATATGGGGCTCATTATTCTGTATGAAGCCCCCATATCTTTCATCCTGCCACCTTGTCTCCAATCCTGCCCCCACATCTTTCATCCTGCCACCATGTCTCCAATCCTGCCCCATATCTTTAATTCTGCCCCTGTGTCTTCAATCATGCCATCTGTGTCTCCAACCATGCCGCCTGTGTCTCCAATCATGCCCCCTGTGTCTCTACTTTGCCCCCTGTGTCTCCATTCTGCCCCCTGTGTCTCCAATCCTGTCCCCTGTGTCTCCAATCATGCCCCCTGTGTCTCCGATCATGCCTCCTGTGTCTCCAGTCCTGCCCACTGTGTCTCCACTCTGTCCCATGTCTGCAATCATGCCCCGTGTCTCCATTATTCCCCCTGTGTCTCCAATCATGCCCCATGTCTCTACTCATGCCCCGTGTCTCCATTCTGCCCCCTGTGTCTCCAATCATTCCCCCTGTGTCTCCAATCCTGCCCACTGTGTCTCCATTCTGTCCCGTGTCTGCAATCATGCCCCATGTCTCCATTATTCCCCCTGTGTCTCCAATCATGCCCCATGTCTCTACTCATGCCCCGTGTCTCCATTCTGCCCCCTGTGTCTCCAATCATGCCCCATGTATCTCCAATCATGCCCACTGCATCTCCAATCATGCTCACTGTGTCTCCAATCATTCCCCCCGGTGTCTCCAATCCTGCTCCGTGTGTCTCCAATCCTGCTCCCTGTGTCCAATCCTGCCCCCTGTGTCTCCAATCCTGCTCCCTGTGTCTCCATTCTGCCCAGTGTCTCCAATCATGCCCTCTGTGTCTCCATTATTCCCCCTGTCTCCATTATTCCTCCTGTGTCTCCAATCATGCCCCGTGTCTCCAATCATGCCCCTGTGTCTCCAATCCTGCCCCCTGTGTCTCCAATCATGCCCCCTGTGTCTCCAATCCTGCCCCATTTTACTCCAATCATGCCTCCATATGTTTCACCCTGCCCGCTGTCTCCATTCTGCCCCATCTCTATTCTGCCCCCGGCAGGATGGACACTTGTCTCCATCCTGCCGACTTGCCACTTTCAATAAAAAAACAACTTTCCTCTTACCTTGCTGCGCTCCTGCGGCGAGCGATCTTCCCTCCAGGCTGAAAGCGTGCACTCGCCGGCAAATGACGATGACATCAGCCTCCTATTGGCTGGCAGCTTTTACTATTGCCATGCAGGTCCGGGCCCACACGGGAATAGAGTGTAACTGAACCCTGTGTCTCAGACACAGGGTTCAGTTACTTAACCGGCAAAATCCTGCCGCTGGGGCCCGATCAGCAGAAGAGACGGGCCCGATGCGGGACCCTTCTGCTGACTGGGCCTCATACGCCAGTCAGGGTTGTAATGCCCTGATGGTGGCCCTGCACATCATACACTCCACCATCAAATATAGGGCCCAAAATATATATTGAGCATTATAGGGGGCCCATTATATATGGAGCATCTTATGTGGCCCATTATATATGGAGCATTATATGGAGCTTATTATATATGGAGCATTATATGGAGTCCATTATATATGGAGCATCCTATGGGGCCCATTATATATGGAGCATTTTATGGGGTCTATCATATACTGTATGGAACATTATATGGGGCCCATCACATGCTGAATGCAGCATTATATGGGGCTGATAATGTATGGAGAGCTCATAATATTGTATAAAGTATTATATGGGGCTCATTCTGCTGGTTGAAGCATTATATGGGGCCCATTATACTGTATGGAGCAATACATAGGTACATAGGACTCAATATACTGTATGGAGCAATATATGGGGCTCATTATTCTGTAATGAGCAATATATGGGACTCATTATACTGCATGGAGCAATATATAAGGCTTATTATTCTGCATGGAGCATTATGTGGTTCCCATAATACTGTATGGCGCAATATATGAGGCTCATTATTCTGTACGGAGCACTATGTGGTACCCATATTAATGTATGGAGCAATATAGTGCTCATTACTCTGTATGGATCACTATGTGATGCCCATAATACTGTATGGCACAATATGTGGGGCTCATTATTCTGTATGGAGCAATATATGGGGCTCATAATTTTGTTTGGAGCACCATGTGGTGCCCATAATACTGTATGGAGCAATATATAGGGCTCATTATTCTGTATGGAGCACTAAGTGGTACCCATAATAATGTATGGAGCAATATATGAGTCTTATTATTCTGTATGGAGCACTATAGTAATGTATGGAGCAATATATAAAGCTCATTATTCTGTACGAAGCACTATGTGGTGCCCATAATACTGTATCGAACAATATGTGGGGCTCATTATTCTATATGGAGTAATATATGGGGCTCATTATTCTGTATGGAGCACCATGTGGTGCCCATAATACTGTATGGAGCAATATATAGGGCTCATTATTCTGTATGGATCACTGTGTGGTACCCATAATAGTGTATGCAGCAATACATAGGGCTGATTATTCTGTATGGAGCACCATGTGGTGCCCATAATACTGTATGGAGAAATATATGGGGCTCATTATTCTGTATGGAGCAATATATGGGGCTCATTGTTCTGTACGGAGCACTATGTGGTGCTCATAATACTGTATGGAGCAATATATGTGGCTCATTATTCTGTATGGAGCACTATGTGGTGCCCATAATACTGTATGGAGGACTATACTGTCTGGTTTCTGAGCTATTGCAGAATTTAAAATAGATGTCACTCATGTAATGTAAAAAGTAAGTGAAATCTTTGGCATTGTACTATGCATATATCTCTTATCTGTACATCATGAGTAGTGATACAGTGGGGAAATAAGTATTTGATCCCTTGCTGATTTTGTAAGTTTGCCCACTGACAATGACATGAACAGTCTATTATTTTAAAGGTAGGTGAATTTTAACATTGAGAGATAGAATATCAAAAATAAAATCCCGAAAATCATATTGAATAAATTCTCTACATTTATTTGCATTTTGCAGTGAGAAATAAGTATTTAATCCCTCTGGCATACAAGACTTAATACTTGGTGACAAAACCCTTATTGAGAAGCACAGCAGTCAGACGATTTTTGTTGTTGATGATGAGGTTTGCGCACATGTCAGGAGGAATTTTGGTCTATTCCTCTTTGCAGATCATCTCAAAATCATTAAGATTTTGAGGCTGTCACTTGGCAACTCAGAGCTTCAACTCCCTCCTTAAGTTTTCTATGGGATTAAGGTTCTGGAGACTGCCTCGGCCACTCCATGACTTTAACTCCTTTACCCCCAAGGGTGGTTTGCATGTTAATGACCTGGCCAATTTTTACAATTGTGACCACTGTCCCTTTATGAAGTTATAACTCTGGAACGCTTGCATGGAAACCAGTGATCATGACACTGTTTTCTCATGACATATTGTACTTCATGTTAGTGGTAAAATTTCCTTGACATTACTTGAGTTTATTAGTGAAAAAAATGGAAATTTGGCGAAAAGTTGGAAAATTTCGCAATTATCCAACTTTGAATTTTCATGCCCTTAATTCACAGAGATATGTCACACAAAATACTTAATAAGTAGCATTTCCCACATGTCTACTTTACATCAGCACAATTTTGGAACCAAATTTTTTTTTGTTAGGGAGTTATATGGGTTAAAAGTTGACCAGCAATTTCTCATTTTTACAACACCATTTTTTTTAAGGACCACATCACATTTGAAGTCACTTTGGGGGGTCTATATGATAGAAAATACCCAATTGTGACACCATTCTAAAAACTGCACCCCTCAATGTGCTCAAAATCACATTCATTAACCCTTCAGGTATTTCACAGGAATTTTTGGAATGTTTAAAAAAAAAATGAACATTTAACTTTTTTTCACAAAAAATTTACTTCAGCAATAGATGAGGCTCATAATATTGTACAGAGTATTATATGGGGCTCATTCTACTGGTTGGAGCATTATATGGGGCCCATTATACTGTATGGAGCAATACATAGGTATATAGGACTCATTATACTGTATGGAGCAATATATGGGGCCTATTGTATACTGAATGGAGCAATATATGGGGCCTATTATATACTGCATGGAGCAATATATGGGGCTCATTATTCTGTATTGAGCAATATATGGGGCTCATTATACTGCATGGAGCAATATATAAGGCTTATTATCCTGTATGGAGCATTATGTGGTTCCCATAATACTGTATGGTGCAATATATGAGGCTCATTATTCTGTATGGGGCACTATGTGGTACCCATATTAATGTATGGAGCAATATATAGGGCTCATTACTCTGTATGGATCACTATGTGATGCCTATAATACTGTATGGAACAATATGTGGGGTCATTATTCTGTATGGAACGATATATGGGGCTCAGTATTCTGTATGGAGCACCACGTGATGCCCATAGTACTGTATGGAGCAATATATAGGGCTCATTATTCTGTATGGAGCACTAAGTGGTATCCATAATAATGTATGGAGCAATATATGAGGTTTATTATTCTGTATGGAGCACTATAGTAATGTATGGAGCAATATATAGGGCTCATTATTCTGTACAGAGCACTATGTGGTGCCCATAATACTGTATGGAACAATATGTGGGGTTCATTATTCTATATGGAGTAATATATGGGGCTCATTATTCTGTATGGAGCACCATGTGGTACCCATAATAATGTATGGAGAAATATATGGGGCTCATTATTCTGTATGGAGCAATATATAAGGCTTATTATCCTGTATGGAGCATTATGTGGTTCCCATAATACTGTATGGTGCAATATATGAGGCTCATTATTCTGTATGGGGCACTATGTGGTACCCATAATAATGTATGGAGAAATATATGGGGCTCATTGTTCTGTACGGAGCACTATGTGGACATGGTTCGAGATTCCCCTTGTGCAGCAGTGGGAACTCGACACCTAACACATATAGAAATGTATTTATTGGAACAATATATATATATTTTTATTTATTTAGGATAAATATATATTTTTTTACCCATGTAAATATTTTTTTTTTAACTTTTTTACATTGTTCCAGGGTAGGACAACATGCTATAGTGTCAGATCGCTGACACTATAGCATGACACTGCGCGATGCTTCCCTATGCCACCGGAACACTGCGATCATGTTTGATCGCAGTGTTCCGGGGGTTAATGTGCCAGGAGCGGCCCGTGACTGCTCCTGGCACATAGTGCCGGATGTCAGCTGTGATAATCATCTGACACCCGGCCACGATCGGCCACGCTCCCCCTGTGAGCGCGGCTGATCAGTGATGACATACTATCCCGTCGGTGGTCATAGTGGCCCAGACCACCTCGATGGGATAGTACATCTAATGTCAGAAAGGGCTTAATGTGCTTCTTTTTGAGCCACTCCTTTGCTGCCTTGGCTGTATGTTTTGGGTCATTGTCTTCCTGGAAGGTTGTCAATTTTACGGTACATGGCTCTATCCATTCTCCCATTGATGCGGTGAAGTAGTCCTGTGCCCTTATCAGAGAAACACGCCCAAAACATAATGTTTCCACCTCCATGCTTGACAGTGGGGACGGTGTTCTTTGGGTCATAGGCAGCATTTCTCTCCCTCCAAACACAGCGAGTTGAGTAAATGCCAAATACCTCAATTTTTGTCTCATCTGACCACAGCACCTTCTCCCAATCACTCACAGAATCATCCAGGTGTTCAATGTCAAACTTCAGATGGGCCTGCACATGTGCCTTCTTGAGCAGGGGGACCTTGCGGGTTCAGCAGGATTTTAAACCTTTAAGGGCGTAATCTGTTCTCAATGGTTTTCTTGGTGACTGTGGTCCCAGCTGCCTTGAGATCATTTACAATTTCCCTTTTGTAGTTTTAGGCTGATCTCTCACCTTTCTCATGACCAAGGATACCCCACGAGGTGAGATTTTGCATGGTGCCCAGGATCGATGTAGATTGACAGTTATTTTGAATTTCTTCCATTTTCTTACTATTGCACCAACAGTTGTCTATCTCTCACCCAGAGTCTTACTTATGGTTTTGTAGCCCATTTCAGCTTTGTGCAGGTCTATAATCTTGTCCTTGACATCATTATAAAGCTCTTTGGTCTTGCCTATGTTGTAGAGGTTAGAAACTCACTGATTAATTGAGTCTGAGGACAGGAGTCTTTTATAAAGGTGACTATGCAAGAAAGTTGTCTTTAATGCAGGTAACGAGTTGATTAGGAGCGTCTAACCGGTCTGTAGGAGCCAGAACTCTTAATGGTCGGTAGGGGATCAAATACTTACTTCTCACTGCAAAATAAATTTAGATAATTTACACAATGTGATTTTCTGGATTTCACTTTTGATATTCTATCTCTCAATGTTAAAATTAACCTACCGTTAAAATTATAGACTGTTCATGTCTTTGTCAGTGGGCAAACTTACAAAATCAGCAAGGGATCAAATACTTATTTCCCCCACTGTATATGTTAAAGGGGCCCACTGAGACTTTTTCACCCAGGGCCCATGAAAGCCTGGCGCCAGCCCTGGATGGGGGTGCCAGGTGTCGGATTCTGACCAATCTGAGTACTGCTATTGAATTCTTCATAGTGTTTACATACTATAAAAAATCTCTGTGTGGACAGACTCAGCCAGTATCCAGGATTTCTTCTCCTGGCCAAAATCACTCCAAATTGATAAAAGTGTAATGCTATTCTAAACCTAAAAGATTCACAAATTTCTTCTTTCTTATACTGTGTTTCACATTAAACCATAATATGCGGTAGAGGTTTTAGAGGATAGGCAGAAGAATAGTCCTTAAACAGTAGATATGTGACCTACAGCCATATCATAAAGACTAGAATGGCAGTGGATAGTCCTACAAAACATCACAGACAGGTAGAATTTTTACAGAATAGTTTTAAATTCTTGTGAAAATTATTAAATACAGAAAGTTCTTGCAAAAAATCAAATAGAAATGTAATAAAGCACTTTTTAAATATCATTTGAGTTTTTGGAAAGAACATATAAATCCAATTGTCCTTGCAGAATATGCTTTTAATGCATTACTCATTCAGCATAAAAATTAAAACTTTCTCCATGTATTGGGCAAATTAGTTTGTGAGACCATAAAGGCCTCAATACACATTAGACTAGTGCCGGCCAAACCCACAGGTATCGACAGGGGAGATGTCAATCTAGGACTGCCGATCACATTGTTCTCCAATAGATAAGCTCCTGGCAGAGATGTCTATTGGTAAATATCTCAAAGTGAGCACAGGAGTGCCCGGTCAGTCAAGGGAGCACTCTTTGTGCATGGAAGAGATGGCTGAGATGGCTGTCAGCCAAACAATTGTCTGACAGCCTTCTAATGTGTATGGCTGGATTCATTACAGGCTTCAGATTTAACTGGACATGCCAAAGGCAGTCAACGCGAAAGCTATCTGGCCAGTCTGTTCATGGACCAAGTGACTTATTTACAAATCCTACAAGCTGATATATCTTTGTTGCCTAGAGGTCTTACTTTTTCACCCAGCTCACGCTTTTACCCCTTTACAGCAATAAAGGACCTCCACATTTTCGCAAGATTGCTGATATTTAAAAAATGGTTCCATAATGAAGATCTACAAAGGATATTTCCACCCCCTATGGAAAAATTGGCTCTACAGACGTTGGAGGAGCTTTCTAGAGAACAGGAAACCACTTGTTTGGGTAAGATACCCCCTTGCTTGTACCGTAAGTGGCACAAGTTTCCACCCTTGTCCACATGTCCTAATATCAAACTTTTTGTGCAATTAGTTTCTTAAGAATTTAAGAATATCCCAGCTGGGATTTATATGGATAACCCAACACTTGAGAAACGTGTTAGTCTCAATCATTTGAAAAAGGTTCGAGATTTGATATATAATGCTGCTGACAAGGGTGGAAACATTGTGATTTGTACTTGTAAGACGTACGAAGCAGATGACTGCCGTCAACTCAGAGATAAACAGTGTTATCACAAGATGACGTTTAATCCATTATCATCATATTGCAATTTGCTCCTGAAAATTCTTGATTCGGCTTGTAAAAAGAACATCATCTCAAAACAGCTACATGAAGCTTTTATAGTGTTGGAGCCGAAGGTTCCAACAATATACCTGCTCCCCAAGCCAAGGTACACAAGGATTGTAAGACCCCACAAGGTAGACAAATTGCGCACAGGGTTGGGAACTTATTTGAAAATGTGTGCAAATATCTTGACGTGTTATTTAAACCATTGGTGTGAACTCTGCTGTCGCATACTCGCAATACAGTAGATTTTCTACAAAAACAACTCATTACATGTGGATGAAGGGGTGATTTTGATGACTTGCGATGCTCAGTCACTCTATACGAGTATTCGGTATCAAGTTGGCTTGAACACAATATCTTTCTATTTCGCCATGACAAAAATGACACCTGACGAAATTAAATTTGTTTTTCAAGTTTTGAAGTTTGCCCTTATGCATATTTTTCTCTTTTTTGGTAGGTCCCTCTACCTCTAACTCCAGAGGACAGCCATGGGAGGATCCTTTGTGTCATCCTATGCTAATCTGTTCCTGGGGCTGTGGGTGAGGGACCTATACCTGTCGGATCTGTACCTGTCAATAGGCTGCACCCTTAACAAAATCGGCGTCTTATTTTTGGCAACTTAATGATAATAATCTGAACTTACGTTTAACATGCAAATTCAGTTACACAATTATTGGCTTCTTAGATGTGACAGTGAAGCGGTATCAATGGGGGATGTTACAAACGGACCTGTTCCTAAAGAGAGCTCTGCCAGCGTGGTCCTTCATGCTTCATCGTCACATCCTATACAAGTCATTAATTCCGCGCCGACTGGTCAATTTCTAAGAATTAGACATATCTGTTCATCGGTTGTGGATTTTGAAAAATAAACAGATTTAAAAGAGAGGTTTTGTGAACATGGATATATCAACTGCTATATTAACCCCTTCACCCCCAAGGGTGGTTTGCACGTTAATGACCGGGCCAATTTTTACAATTCTGACCACTGTCCCTTTATGAGGTTATAACTCTGGAACGCTTCAACGGATCTTGGCGATTCTGACACTGTTTTCTCGTGACATACTGTACTTCATGATAGTGGTAAAATTTCTTTGATATTACCTGCGTTTATTTGCAAAAAAAATGGAAATTTGGTGAAAATTTTGAAAATTTTGCAATTTTCCAACTTTGAATTTTTATGCCCTTAAATCACAGAGATATGTCACACAAAATACTTAATAAGTAACATTTCCCACATGTCTACTTTACATCAGCACAATTTTGGAACCAAAATTTTTTTTTGTTAGGGAGTTATAAGGGTTAAAATTTGACAAGCAATTTCTCATTTTTACAACACCATTTTTTTTTAGGGACCACATCTCATTTGAAGTCATTTTGAGGGGTCTATATGATAGAAAATACCCATGTGTGACACCATTCTAAAAACTGCACCCCTCAAGGTGCTCAAAACCATATTCAAGAAGTTTATTAACCCTTCTGGTGCTTCACAGGAATTTTTGGAATGTTTAAATAAAAATGAACATTTAACTTTTTTTCACAAAAAATTTACTTCAGCTCCAATTTGTTTTATTTTACCAAGGGTAACAGGAGAAAATCGACCCCAAAAGTTGTTGTACAATTTGTCCTGAGTACGCCGATACCCCATATGTGGGGGTAAACCACTGTTTGGGTGCATGACAGAGCTCGGAAGCGAAGGAGCGCCATTTGACTTTTCAATGCAAAATTGACTGGAATTGAGATGGGACGCCATGTTGCGTTTGGGGAGCCCCTGATGTGCCTAAACATTGAAACCCCCCACAAGTGACACCATTTTGGAAAGTAGACCCCCTAAGGAACTTATCTAGAGGTGTGGTGAGCACTTTGACCCACCAAGTACTTCACAGACGTTTATAATGCAGAACCGTAAAAATAAAAAATCATATTTTTTCACAAAAATTATTTTTCGCCCCCAATTTTTTATTTTCCCAAGGGTAAGAGAAGAAATTGGACACCAAAAGGTGTTGTACAATTTGTCCTGAGTACGCTGATACCCCATATGTGGCGATAAACCACTGTTTGGGCGCATGGGAGAGCTCGGAAGGGAAGTAGCACCGTTTGACTTTTCAATGCAAAATTGACAGGAATTGAGATGGGACGCCATGTTGCGTTTGGAGAGCCACTGATGTGCCTAAACATTGAAACCCCCCACAAGTGACACCATTTTGGAAAGTAGACCCCCTAAGGAACTTATCTAGATGTGTTTTGAGCGCTTTGACCCACCAAGGGCTTCACAGAAGTTAATAATGCAGAGCCGTAAAAATAAAACAAAAATTTTTTCCCACAAAAATTATTTTTTTAGCCCCCAGTTTTGTATTTTCTCGAGGGTAGCAGGAGAAATTGGATGCCAAAATCTGTTGTCCAAGTTGTCCTGAGTGCGATGATATACCATATGTGGGGAGAACCACTGTTTGGGCGCATGGGAGGGCTCGGAAAGGAAGGAGCGCCATTTGGAATGCAGACTTAGATGGAATGGTCTGCAGGCGTCACATTGCGTTTGCAGAGCCCCTAATGTACCTAAACAGTAGAAACCCCCCCACAAGTGACACCATGTTGGAAAGTGGACCCCCTAAGGAACTTATCTAGATGTGTGGTGAGCGCTTTGACCCACCAAGGGCTTCACAGAAGTTTATAATGCAGAGCCATAAAAATAAAACAAAAATTTTTTCCCACAAAAATTATTTTTTAGCCCCCAGTTTTGTATTTTCCCGAGGGTAACAGGAGAAATTGGACCCCAAAAGTTGTTGTCCAATTTGTCCTGAGTGCGCTGATACCCCATATGTGGGGGGAAACCACCGTTTGGACGCATGGAAGGGCTCGGAAGTGAAGGAGCGCCATTTTGAATGCAGACTTAGATGGAATGGTCTGCAGGCGTCACATTGCGTTTGCAGAGCCCCTAATGTACCTAAACAGTAGAAACCCCCCACAAGTGACCCCATTTTGGAAACTAGACCCCCCAAGGAACTTATCTAGATGTGTTGTAAGAACTTTGAACCCCCAAGTGTTTCACTACAGTTTATAACGCAGAGCCGTGAAAATAAAAAATCCTTTTTTTTCCCACAAAAATTATTTTTTAGCCCCCAGTTTTGTATTTTCCCAGGGGTAACAGGAGAAATTGGACCCCAAAGTTTGTTGTCCTATTTGTCCTGAGTACGCTGATACCCCATATGTTGGGGTAAACCCCTGTTTGGGCACACGGGAGAGCTTGGAAGGGAAGGAGCACTGTTTTACTTTTTCAACGCAGAATTGGCTGGAATTGAGATCGGACGCCATGTCGCGTTTGGAGAGCCCCTGATGTGCCGAAACAGTGGAAACCCCCCAATTATAACTGAAACCCTAATCCAAACACACCCCTAACCCTAATCCCAACAGTAACCCTAACCACACCTCTAACCCTGACACACCCCTAACCCTAATCCCAACCCTATTCCCAACCGTAAATGTAATCTAAACCCTAACCGTAACTTTAGCCCCAACCCTAACTGTAGCCTTAACCCTAGCCCCAACCCTAGCCCTAACCCTAGCCCTAATGGGAAAATGGAAATAAATACATTTTTTTTATTTTTCCCTAACTAAGGGGGTGATGAAGGGGGGTTTGATTTACTTTTATAGCGAGTTTTTTAGCGGATTTTTATGATTGGCAGCTGTCACACACTGAAAGACGCTTTTTATTGCAAAAAATATTTTTTGCGTTACCACATTTTGAGAGCTATAAATTTTCCATATTTTGGTCCACAGAGTCATGTGAGGTCTTGTTTTTTGCGGGACGAGTTGACGTTTTTATTGGTAACATTTTTGGGCACGTCACATTTTTTGATCGCTTTTTATTCCGATTTTTGTGAGGCAGAATGACCAAAAACCAGCTATTCATGAATTTCTTTTGGGGGAGGCGTTTATACCGTTCCGCGTTTGGTAAAATTGATAAAGTAGTTTTATTCTTCGGGTCAGTACGATTACAGCGATACCTCATTTATCTCATTTTTTTATGTTTTGGCGCTTTTATACGATAAAAACTATTTTATGGAAAAAATAATTATTTTTGCATCGCTTTATTCTCAGGACTATAACTTTTTTATTTTTTTGCTGATCATGCTGTATGGTGGCTCGTTATTTGCGGGACAAGATGACGCTTTCAGCGGTACCATGGTTATTTATATCTGTCTTTTTGGTCGCGTGTTATTCCACTTTTTGTTCGGCGGTATGATAATAAAGCGTTGTTTTTTGCCTCGTTTTTTTTTTTTTTTCTTACGGTGTTTACTGAAGGGGTTAACTAGTGGGCCAGTTTTATAGGTCGGGTCGTTACGGACGCGGCGATACTAAATATGTGTACTTTTATTGTTTGTTTGTTTTTATTTAGGTAAAGAAATGTATTTATGGGAATAATATATATATTTTTTTTTCATTATTTTGGAATATTTTTTTTAATTTTTTTTTACACATTTGGAAAATTTTTTTTTTACTTTTTTACTTTGCCCCAGGGGGGGACAATACAGATCGGTGATCTGCCAGTTTGCATAGCACTCTGACAGATCACCGATCTGCGAGAAGTGCAGGCTGCTTCACAGTGCCTGCTCTGAGCAGGCTTCTGTGAAGCCACCTCCCTCCCTGCAGGACCCGGATCCGCGGCCATCTTGGATCCGGGTCTGGAGCAGGCAGGGAGGGAGGTAAGACCCTCGCAGCAACGCGATCACATCGCGTTGCTGCGGGGGGCTCAGGGAAGCCCGCAGGGAGCCCTCTCCCTGCGCGATGCTTCCCTGCACCGCCGGCACATCGCGATCATGTTTGATCGCGGTGTGCCGGGGGTTAATGTGCCGGGGGCGGTCCGTGACCGCTCCTGGCACATAGTGCCGGATGTCAGCTGCGATAGTCAGCTGACACCCGGCCGCGATCGGCCGCGCTCCCCCCGTGAGCGCGGCCGATCGGCTATGACGTACTATCCCGTCGAGGGTCAGATAGGCCCAGGTCACCTCGACGGGATAGTACGTCTAAGGTCACAGAGGGGTTAACCCCTTCACCCCGGAGCTTTTTCCGTTTTTTCGTTTTCGTTTTTCTATCCCCTCCTTCCCAGAGCCATAACTTTTTTACTTTTCCGTCAATATGGCCATGTGAGGGTTTTTTTTTTGCGGGACGAGATGTACTTTTTAACAATACCATTGGTTTTACCATGCCGTGTAACAGAAAACGGGAAAAAAATTCCAAGTGTGATGAAATTGCAAAAAAAGTGCAATCTCACACTTGTTTTTTGTTTGGCTTTTTTGCTAGGTTCACCAAATGCTAAAACTGACCTGCCATTATGATTCTCCAGGTCATTATGAGTTCTTAAACAGCTAACATGTCTTGGTTATTTTTTATCTAAGTGGTGAAAAAAAAATCCAAAGTTTGCTAAAAAAAAAAAAAAAAATTGTGCGATTTTCCGATACCTGTAGCGTCTCCAATTTTAATGATCTGGGGTCGGGTGAGGGCTTATTTTTTTGCGTGCCAAGCTGGCATTTTTAATGATACCATTTTGGTGTATATGCATTCTTTTGATCGCCCGTTATTGCATTTTAATGCAATGTCGCGGCGACCAAAAAACGTAATTTTGGCGTTTTGATTTTTTTTCTCGCTACGCCATTTAGCGGTCAGGTTAATCCTTTGTTTTTATTGATAGATTGGGCGATTCTGAACGCGGCAATACCAAATATGTGTAGGTTTGATTTTTTTTTAATAGTTTATTTTGATTGGGGCGAAAGGGGGGCGATTTGAACTTTTATATATTTTTTATTTTTTTTATATTTTTAACCACTTTTTTTTTTTAATTTTGGCATGCTTCAATAGCCTCCATAGGAGGCTAGAAGCATGCACAACTCGATCGGCTCTGCTACATAGAGGTGACATACAGATCACCTCTATGTAGCAGAAAGGCAGGTGTACTTTGAGCGCCGACCACTGGGTGGCGCTCAAAGCAATCGGCCATCAACAACCATAGAGGTCTCAAGGAGACCTCTGGTTGTTATGGCGATGCACTGCTGACCCCCGATCATGTGACGGGGTCAGCAGTGCGAGCACTTCCGGCCGCGCGGCCGGGAGCGCTAGTTAAATGCCGCTGTCAGAGCTTGACGGCGGCATTTAACTAGTTAATGGGCATGGGCGGATCGCGATTCCGCTCGCGCTCATTGCGCGCACATGTCAGCTGTACAAAACAGCTGACATGTCGCGGCTTTAAGGTGGGCTCGCCGCCGGAGCCCACCTTAAAGCAGGGGATCTGCCAGCTGACGTACTATTCCGTCAGCTGGCAGAAAGGGGTTAATAATATAATGATAATAATTTTATTTATGTAGCGCCAACATATTCCGCAGCGCTTTACAAATTATAGAGGGGACTTGTACAGACAATAGACATTACAGAGTAACAAAAACACAGTTCAAAATAGATACCAAGAGGAGTGAAGGCCCTGCTCGCAAGCTTACAATCTATAGGAAAAAGGGAGACACGAGAGGTGGATGGTAACAATTGCTTTCGTTGTTCGGACCAGCCATAGTGTAAGGATCGGGTGTTCATGTGAAGCTGCATGAACCAGTTAACAGCCTAAGTATGTAGCAGTACAGACACAGAGTGCTATTAACTGCATAAAGTGTATAAGAACATGATGCGAGGAACCTGATTATGTTTTTTTTTTTTTTAATGGGCCACACAGGGATAGTTAGGTTAATGCGTTGAGGTGGTAGGCCAGTCTGAGCAAATGCATTTTTAGGGCACGCTTAAAACTGTGAGGATTGGGGATTAATCGTATTAACCTGGGTAGTGCATTCCAAAGAATTGGCGAAGCATGTGAAAAGTCTTGGAGATGGGAGTGGGAGGTTCTGATTATTGAGCATGCTAACCTCAGGTCATTAGCAGAACAGAGAGCATGGGTAGGGAGGTAGACTGAGACCAGGGAGGAGATGTAGGGTGATGCTGAGCCATGGAGTGCTTTGTGGATGAGGGTAATAGTTTTGTGCTGGATTCTGGAGTAGATGGGTAACCAGTGTAATGACTGGCACAAGGTAGAGGCATCGGTGTAACGGTTGGTGAGGAATATAATCCTGGCAGTAGCACTCAGGACAGATTGGAGCGGGGAGAGTTTGGTAAGAGGGAGGCCGATTAAGAGAGAGTTACAATAGTCAAGACGAGAATGAATAATTGAAACAGTAAGAGTTTTTGCAGAGTCGAAAGTAAGAAAAGGACGAATTCTAGTAATGTTTTTGAGATGCAGATAAGAAGAGCGAGCCAATGATCAGATGTGGGGGGTGAAGGAAAGCTCGGAATCAAGGATGACCCCAAGGCAGCGGGCATGTTGCTTTGGAGTAATGATGGAACCGCACACGGAGATGGCTATGTCAGGCAAAGGTAGGTTAGTAGAGGGAGAGAACAAGAGGAGTTTAGTCTGAGGCCATGTTCACACTTTGAGGTTTTTACCGCGGAACCGCGGCGATTTTGATGCTGCGGGTCCGCAGCAGTTTCCATAGCGTTTCCATTTACATGTAAACCCTATGGAAACCGCAAACCGCTGTGCACATGCTGCGGGAAAAACTGCGCAGAAACGCAGCGGTTTAAAACCCGCAGCATGTCACTTCTTTGTGCAGAATTCGCTGCGATTCTGCACCCATAGAAATGCATTGAACCGCTTACTTCCCGCATGGGGCTGTGCCCACGTTGCGGGAAGTAAGCGGTTAATGTGCGGGTGGTACCCGGGGTGGAGGAGAGGAGACTCTCCTCCAGGCCCTGGGAACCATATTTGGGGTAAAAAAAAGAATAAAAATAAAAAATCATGTTATACTCACCTCTCAGCGCTGCACGCGGCCGGCCGGTCAGAGTTGCTGTGCGAACAGGACCTGCGGTGACGTCGCGGTCACATGACCGTGATGACGCCGCGGTCACATGACCGTGACGTCACGAAGGTCCTTCTCGGCACTGCGTCTTTGGAACCGGAGCGCCGGGTGCAGCGCCCAGGAGATCCGGACATCGGAGGGTGAGTATAACCAATTTTTATTATTTTTAACATTACTATTGATGCTGCATATTGCTGCATATGCAGCATCAATAGTATAGGAGTAATCCCGCAGCGGAAATCGCAAAATAAACCGCGATAAATCTGCAGGGATAACCGCAGCGGTTTTGCCCTGCAGATTTATCAATTCCGCTGCGGGAGAACCCGCAGAGGGACGCCGCAAAGTGTGAACATGGCCTTAGACAGGTTCAGTTTAAGATAGGAGGACATGTTAGAGACAGCGGTAAGACAATCACTGGTGTATATGCATACATCAGGGCGACAAACTCCAATCATCAGGAACTTATTCACACCTCAAAACCACATTTAGCAGACAAAAATATAAGAATGATCACCAAATATCATTATCAGTGGAATTTGATGAGGGAATGTATTGACAAATATTGGTCAATTTTGTTAGCTGAAAATTCTCAAACAGTAATTACCAAAAAAAATGGAGCATCACAGCAAAATGCAACAAAAATCGTAAAGACATATTGGTTAAGAGCCACTATAATAATAGTGATCAGATGATTTTGCCCTAGGTGGCAGCAGGTGGGGATGTCTCCCATGTGGGAAATATGTTGCATGTCCTAATATAGCGCACACTACGATATTCTACTCATCAGATGGAAAAAAAGAATATCAGATTACTCAGTCGCATGTACCATAGAAGCCGCCACAAACTGTGCTATCGGTCCATATTTGAGAATTTATATAGGGCTCATAAACCGGGCCCTTAAAGAAGAGTGAGACAGCATGTAAGAGACCTTATTACCACTAAAGAAGAGGTAGATGTGAATCACCTATGCACACTACCCAGACACTTTAAAATTTTCCACAAATGCGATCCAAGTGGCTTAAAAGTGAGGAGTATTGATTGTATTGTGCTGAGAGTCAGTGAAGGTCAAGTGAACTGTTTGCTCACACAATTAGAAACAAAGTGGATCTGAACCTTGCAGCCCATACAGCCATACGACCTCAATGAGACCATGAGCTTTACTTCACCTGTAATTTTCATATTTTTAATCACACCTGCCTTTTTGTATACTTCACTGTTTGTGTATTTTGTTCGTAGTTTTTAATTGCTTTTTTATTTTTCCATAGCATATCTCTGCATCATGTTGATGACCTGCAGCTATTTTACAATTTTCCTTTTCTTCTTGGAGTGCAACATCTTTTCTGGGAGGATCATCTAGAAAAGTCCAAAGTATCCATGGAGCTTATTCCCTATTTGGACTTTTGGTTCCAATATGTACCATCTTCTGGCACTCTTTTTGTTCTATATAAAATGTTTTTCTGTCCCCTCTTACCCCTCTCACCCTTCCTCCCTTTCTTTTCCCCATTTGTCACATATGTGGCCTGATTTCTGGTCACATGTACTGTATACTTGACTATGTGTTGGGGATGATATCCTTATATTCTGTTCACCACTTAGGTTTATGTTCAACTTGTTATTATTTCCATATGCAATTCTTTACATGTGCCATAATAATAATAATAATAATAATAATACATTTTATTTATATAGCGCCAACATATTCCGCAGCACTTTACAATTAAGCGGGGACATGTACAGACAATAAATTCAATACAAGTTAAGACAATGTAAACCGTGACATTAGGAGTGAGGTCCCTGCTCGCAAGCTTACAATCTACAAGGAAATGGGGGGACACAATAGGTGAAAAGTGCTTGTTATTTCATGTCTGGCAATTAGAATAAATAGGGATTTTCATATAAAGCTGCATGATCCGGTCATCAGCCCGTGTGTTTAAGTGCAATAGTCAAGTATCCAGTGCAGTTATCATGTGCATGGAGGGTGTGGAGACAGATGAATAGTAGGGTGCAGATTCAGAATAATATTTGGAAGGAGGGAACAGGGCAAAGTTAGTTTACTGAGTAGTTGATGTGGTAGGCTTGTTTGAAGAGATGGGTTTTTAGAGCGCGCTTGAATAGGTCGGGGCTAGGTATCAGTCTGATCGTCTGGGGAAGTGCATTCTAGAGAGCTGGCGCAACACGAGAGAAGTCTTGGAGACGGAGGTGTGAGGTTCGGAATATGGGGAATGTTAGTCTTAGGTCATTTGTAGAACGGAGGGCACGTGTAGGGTGATATACAGAGATGAGAGAGGAGATATAAGGCGGTGCAGAACTGTGGAGAGCTTTGTGGGTAAGAGAGATGAGTTTATACTGGACCCTGTAGCGAATGGGTAACCAGTGCCATGACTCTATGCATGCTCCCAGGGCCGGTGTTAGGGGTAGGCAGACCAGACAGCCACCTTGGGCCCCTGCTCCTCCAGGGGCCCCCAGCCAGTGCCCAGTTTGAAGCCCCTGAGTTGGAGGAGCCCAGCGCCACCCCCGCATCACGCATTCAACTTATCGGCATAATAGATGCTGATACAGTTGAAAGCAGTGATGGAGGAGAGCGCGTCATTTGACTCTCCCTCTCCCATCACTCCTCCTCTGCCTGTGACTCAGTGTGTTTCAGCAGTGGAGCTGATGAGATGCTGAGGCGCTCTGCCGCTCTGCACTATACTGTGTGAGGACTGCACTATACTGTGTGTGTATTTGTGGAGGGGCTGCATTATACTGTGTGTAGCACTGCATTATACTCTGAGGGGACTGCTTTATACTCTGGGGGGCTGCACTATTCTCTGGGTGGGCTGCATTATACTGTGTGTGGGGAGCTGCATTATACTGTGTGTGAAGGGGGCTGCATTATACTGTGTGTGAAGGGGGCTGCATTATACTGTGTGTGGGGAGCTACACTATACTGTGTGTCTTTGGAGGGAGCTGAATTATACTGTGTGGGGGTTGGGCTGCATTATACTGTGTGTGGGGCTGCATTTTACTCTGAGGGGGCTGCATTATACTGTGTGGGGGGGCCGCATTACACTGTGTGTGTGAAGGAGGCTGCACTATACTGTGTATGTTTGTGGGCGTTGGTGCTTGCATTATACTGTGAGTGTGGGGCTGCATTATACTCTTGAGGGGGCTGCAGTTTACTCTATGGGGGGGCTGCAGTATTCTCTGAGGGGGCTGCATTATACTCTACCAAGGACCATGGGGAGTGAATTTTACTATGTGTACTATATGAGACCAGCATGATACTGTATTGAGGACTATCTGTACCAATCATTCTTCCTCAGCCGGAGCAAGGTTAGATGCACATGGTCAATAAACTATGAGGGGTTGGCCATTGCATTTCAAGAAATCCCATGCCCACTATGTGTACACAGACCACAGCATATCAATTTATCTTTATTTGTCTCCGCAAGATAAATTTCACTCATACAATGCATTGGACACAGTGAATCAGCACGGTTTAACGAACACATGTGGATTCACCTGCGTTCAATAGCTGGCAGCGGACATGTGCTGCGTCAAAAGCACTGCCAATTACTGAATGAGTGCATCTACCCTAAAAAGGCCAGGAAACAAAGGTTGAACGACTTCAATATTGTTGATCACGCTTATTTAGCGGCCTGAACTTAGCGCTTGTAAATACAACGGAAATGTTTCTGTGTGATGGTGCGATATGTGAGCATTTGGGGCCTCACTTTAAACTTTTGCCCAGGGTCCCAGTTTGTCTAAAACTGGAACTGCATGCTCCCCTCAGCCGCTCTTGGGCTGATACGACCATGGTGTATCACATGGCAATTTATTTCACTTACATTGCCTCACTTACTTACCGTCTTCTATGTTGGTTTTATTTGGGTACAAATTTTTGCACCAGGATTACTGTTGTGAATTTGCTTTTTGGCTCCCTCTAGTGGTTACTAGTTTTTTGACTCTGGTTTTTCTGTCATTCCTTTTATCCGCACCTGGGTCGTTAGTTAGGGGTGTTGCTATATAAGCTCCCTGGACCTTCAGTTCAATGCCTGGCAACGTAGTTATCAGAGCTAATCTGCTGTGCTCTTGTCTACTGATCCCGGTTCCGGTTATATCAGCTAAGTCTGCTATTTTGCTTTTTGCTATTTGTTTTGTTTTGTATTTTTGTCCAGCTTGTTCCAAATCTGTATCCTGATCTTTGCTGGAAGCTCTAGGGGGCTGGTGTTCTCCCCCCGGACCGTTAGACGGTTCGGGGGTTCTTGAATTTCCAGTGTGGATTTTGATAGGGTTTTTGTTGACCATATAAGTTACCTTTCTTTATTCTGCTATTAGTAAGGGGGCCTCTCTGTGCTAAACCTGGTTCATTTCTGTGTTTGTCATTTCCTCTTACCTCACCGTTATTATTTGTGGGGGGCTTCTATCCTGCTTTGGGGTCCCTTTCTCTGGAGGCAAGAGAGGTCTTTGTTTTCTTCTTCTAGGGGTAGTTAGATTCTCCGGCTGGCGCGTGTCATCTAGAATCAACGTAGGAATGATCCCCGGCTATTTCTAGTGTTGGCGTTAGGAGTAGATATATGGTCAACCCAGTTACCACTGCCCTATGAGCTGGATTTTTGTATCTTGCAGACTTCCACGTTCCTCTGAGACCCTCGCCATTGGGGTCATAACATCAGCTCTTTGCCAACCGCCGTCGCTGTGTGGGTCCCCGATTTCGCGTTGGGGACTTGGTGTGGTTGTCTTCTCGCTTCGTTCCTATGAAGGTCTCCTCTCCTAAGTTCAAGCCTCGGTTCATTGGTCCTTACAAGATATTGGAAATCCTTAATCCTGTATCTTTTCGTCTGGATCTTCCTGTGTCGTTTGCTATTCACAATGTATTTCATAGGTCCTTGTTGCGGCGGTACGTTGTGCCTGTAGTTCCTTCTGCTGAGCCGCCTGCTCCGGTGTTGGTTGAGGGCGAGTTGGAGTACGTGGTGGAGAAGATCTTGGATTCACGCCTCTCCAGGCGGAGGCTTCAGTACCTGGTCAAGTGGAAGGGCTATGGTCAGGAGGATAATTCCTGGGTGGTCGCCTCTGATGTTCATGCGGCCGATTTAGTTCGTGCCTTTCATGCCGCTCATCCTGATCGCCCTGGTGGTCGTGGTGAGGGTTCGGTGACCCCTCACTAAGGGGGGGGTACTGTTGTGAATTTGCTTTTTGGCTCCCTCTAGTGGTTACTAGTTTTTTGACTCTGGTTTTTCTGTCATTCCTTTTATCCGCACCTGGGTCGTTAGTTAGGGGTGTTGCTATATAAGCTCCCTGGACCTTCAGTTCAATGCCTGGCAACGTAGTTATCAGAGCTAATCTGCTGTGCTCTTGTCTACTGATCCCGGTTCCGGTTATATCAGCTAAGTCTGCTATTTTGCTTTTTGCTATTTGTTTTGTTTTGTATTTTTGTCCAGCTTGTTCCAAATCTGTATCCTGATCTTTGCTGGAAGCTCTAGGGGGCTGGTGTTCTCCCCCCGGACCGTTAGACGGTTCGGGGGTTCTTGAATTTCCAGTGTGGATTTTGATAGGGTTTTTGTTGACCATATAAGTTACCTTTCTTTATTCTGCTATTAGTAAGCGGGCCTCTCTGTGCTAAACCTGGTTCATTTCTGTGTTTGTCATTTCCTCTTACCTCACCGTTATTATTTGTGGGGGGCTTCTATCCTGCTTTGGGGTCCCTTTCTCTGGAGGCAAGAGAGGTCTTTGTTTTCTTCTTCTAGGGGTAGTTAGATTCTCCGGCTGGCGCGTGTCATCTAGAATCAACGTAGGAATGATCCACGGCTATTTCTAGTGTTGGCGTTAGGAGTAGATATATGGTCAACCCAGTTACCACTGCCCTATGAGCTGGATTTTTGTATCTTGCAGACTTCCACGTTCCTCTGAGACCCTCGCCATTGGGGTCATAACAGATTACCCAATATAGATTCACTTTTTATTTTTACTTGGTAATCTTTGTTCACTTTTCACAGTATTACCAGTATCCCTCTTTTTTGGCATATAATATATTACCACTGTCATATATATGGTAGTTTACTTATAGATAAAAATTGCCCCTAAGATGCACATGACATTTGTCATTATCATTAGTGATGGGCAAGCACTAAAATGCTCAGGTGCTCATTGCTTGGGTCGAGCAAATTGGAATGCTCAGGTGCTCAACTCGAGCAACGAGCCCAATGTGAGTCTATGTGAAACTTGAGAATTTTTTCGGCGGCACCCCCGGCGGTCTACAGAGGGACTAGCAATTGGGGAAATCGATGGAAACAGTGCTCAAATGACTTGGGAACATCATGGCATCATGGGGAAGACTCCTGGAAGCATTTCTGACTCCCAGGTCACTGCTGTGAACAATGTTGTCAGAGTCTTACACCATTTTTACAGACTCAAAATAAAACATACAAAAACAAAACCAAAATGGATTTTACTGGGAAATATGTTAAGGAACATCCCTCCCAGGGTAATGACTTGTATATAAGGCAAAATAAATAACCAAAAACAAAAATGCTCCTCAACACCTTGGGCTATGTTCACACGTAGCGTTTTTGATGCGTTTTTGAACTTTAGCATTATTTTCAACCAAGACAAAGGCACTCACTCGGAAATGTAATTTTAACATTTTACAACCTTATTATTATTATTATTTATTATTATAGCGCCATTTATTCCATGGCGCTTTACATGTGAGGAGGGGTATACATAATAAAAACAAGTACAATAATCTTAAACAATACAAGTCATAACTGGTACAGGAGGAGAGAGGACCCTGCCCGCGAAGGCTCACAATCTACAAGGGATGGGTGAGAATACAGTAGGCGAGGATAGAGCTGGTCATGCAGCGGTTTGGTCGATCGGTGGTTACTGCAGGTTGTAGGTTCTTTACCAAAGGTGCAGGAAAGATATATATCTTGGTACCGTGTTAGCCAGTAGATAGAAAAATATTTCGGATTGAGAGTCTTCAGTGGTTGATATCTTTTAATGGCTAACTGGAAAGATGGTAACAAATTGTAAGCTTTAGAGACTACACAGGTCTCTTCAGGTCTCTTCATGCACAACATGTTTTCTTTAAATTTTCTTTTAGTCTTTGCCTGATGAAGAGACCTGTGTAGTCTCGAAAGCTTGCAATTTGTTACCATCTTTTCAGTTAGCCATTAAAAGGTATCAACCACTGAGGACTCTCAATTCTAAATATTTTTTTACCAAATGTGGTCTTTGGAATCCGGGCAGCTTGGAAGCAATTCAGAATCCCCCTAGCCAGGTGGGGTTGGAAGCCTTCCTTACTATGCTATGTTCTCAGTGCCTTGATGAATGAGGCTTCTTACAAGGTACTCTCTCTGTTTGTCCTTTTAGTTGGATACTACCCACATGGCCAGCAATTTGAGCCTTTTTTACAGGTGTCCCTCATTCGTGGTGACTCCGGGCTCTAATCTGCTGCTGTGCCTTTGGATGTAATGGTGACCAAGAGACTTGAAATCTCCTGTCCGCTGGTTTCTGCTGTGGGGCATACAGTTACCCCCACAACCTCGGAATTCTGGCCTCTGGTTACTGCACTTGATCCTGGAGTGAGCCCAGTCGCAGCACCACTCCAGTTTCTCTCTCCTCTTTTGCTCTTTCTCCCCTCACTGTCTCCTACAATTTTCCCCAACTCCTCCTCCAGCCAGAATATATATAGGGAAGCTACCCTGAAACCGGGTCTAGAGCTCCCCCTTCTGGCCTGGAGTCAGAAAAGTGTTGCATGTAAGTATTACCTGTTAAGGGGACTCTTTCTTGCTTCCAGGCATGGCATCAGCCTCCCCGGGAGGCAGGCAATACCACTGTGATAACAGGATTCCTGGGGTGTCACACTATACCTGTAATGCCCATGCCCATGCCCATGCCCAAGTGTATGGGCTGACAAACATTTACCCCTAGGGGTATACATGAACATACTGTATAACAATTTTTTTTTTACGGGCATCATAAATACCCTTTAAAAAAATTATGTGGGTGTTGCATCACGGACCACGGTCACTTTGAGGACATGTTGGTGGCGGATGAGGTCAGCCTGTCAGCATTTTCAGTTGACAGGCGGATGCGCTTATCAGTTATAATTCCACCCGTGGCACTAAAAACCCATTCTGACAAAACACTAGCGGCACGGCAGGCCAGGACCTCCAAGGCATAGAGCCAGTTCATGCCACATGTCCAGCTTGGATACCCAATAATTATAAGGTACAGAGGAATCATGGAGGATGTTGGTAGGTCAGCAAGGTACTCTCTCAGCATCTTCCAAAACTTTGCACTCCTTGTGAGAGTACTCCAGGCCTAAGGGCCTGTGCGATGGGAGGGTCTGAGAAAACTCTCCCAGACCTTTGACAATGTTCCCTTGCCTCTGCTGTATTGAAGTTGTGTACCTCTTGCCTGTACTCCTTGGTTGTCCAACTAACTGTGACTTCTGCCGCCAGCGTTTTCAGATGGGAATTTTTTGAATAATTCCGCAACAAGGGCCTTCTGGTACTGCCTCATTTTAGTAGACCTGTCCACCTTGGGAATAAGAAATAGAATGTTCTCCTTGTAGCGTGGGTCTAGAAGTGTCACCAATCAGTAATGACTGTCACCCAAAATTTTGAGAATGTGAGGGTCACAGGAAAAGCAGCGTAACATAAACTCAGCCATGTGTGCCAGACTGCTAGCAGGCAAGATTTCCGTGTCCTCACCAAGAGGACAACTGACCATGCTCTCCTCCTCCTCCCTGTCTTCAGGCCATCCATGCTGAACAGACGGTATGACAGTTGTGCAGCTAGTACAGTCTATAGTGCATGAAACTAGCTCCTGTTCTTCCTCCTTCTCATTGTCACCCAATCCATGTTGGGATGAGATGAGGCTGTGGTGTGTGTAATTACCCTGCATGGTTCCTTGATCCATCTCATCATGCACTGCCTGCAATAGATCCTCCCTGCTGGTAGTCAATATCTGCCCTCTTCTGCTCCCAATTCCTTCCCAACATCTACAGTGTAGAGATCCAACTAGTGATGAGTGAGTATATTCGTTGCTCGGGTTTTCCCGAGCACACTCGGGTGGTCTCCGAGTATTTGTAACTGCTCGGAGATTTCGTTTTTATTGACTGATTTACAGCTGCTAGCCAGCCTGTGTGCATGTGGGGGTTGCCTAGTTGCTAGGGAATCCCAACATGTAGTCAAGCTGTCTATCAGCTGTAAATCATGCAGCTGAGGCAACGAAAACTAAATCTCCGAGCACTTACAAATACTTGGAGACCACCTGAGCGTGCTAAGGAAAACCTGAGCAACGAGTACACTCGCTCATCACTAGTTCCAACAAGTGGGGACATTACACACCAGTCGGTGAGCTGGAAGCTGCAAACACTGCTGAAGCATGGCAAGGGCAGCGGAAGCTGTAACTGATTTTCTAAAATGGGCACTCAGGCAGTGTACTTTGACAAGCAGATCCGGCAGCTCCGGGTAGGTTTTGAGAAACTGCTGAACCACGAGGTTAAGCACATGGGCCAGGCATGATACATGTGTGAGCTCGCCTCGCCTCAGAGCCGCTGCCAGGTTCTGGCCTTTGTCATACACGACCATGCCTGGCTGTAGGTTCAGCGGTGTAAGACACAGATCTGCCTGCTCTTTCAGAGCTGTCCACAACTCTTCAGCATTGTGCGGTTTGTCACCTAAGCATATTAGCTTCAGCACAGCCTTTTGCCGCTTGGCTGAGGCAGTGCTGCAGTGCTTCCAGCTTGTGGCTGATGTGGTCATTTTGGAGACAGAGGCTGAAGAAGAGGAGGAGGTGGAGGAGGAGGAGGTGCAGGAGCTGTACACTGTGGGGGCAACCCTTAATGACCTAGGGCCCGCAATCCTTGGAGTCAGGAGGATATGTTCCATCCCATGGTCTGACTGAGTCCCAGCTTCCACTATCCTAACCCAGTGTTCCATCAGCGAGATGTACTGCCCCTGCCAACAATCACTAGTCCACGTGCCGTGGTTAGGTGGACTTTCCCAATAACTGCATTGTTGAGGGCACGGCTAATGTTGTGGGACATGTGCTTGAGTAATGCAGGGACGGCACACCAGGATAAATAGTGGTGGCTTGGGACCGAGTACTGAGGGACAGTCGCCATCAGGTTGTGGAAAGCATCCGTCTCCACGAGCCTAAAAGGCAACATTTTGAGTGCAAGTAGTCGCAAAATGTGGGAATGTAGTAGTGTGGCCTGTGGGGCATTGACTGCGTATTTGCACTTGTGTTCCAAGGACTACTGTATGACCAACTGAATGCTGCGCTGGGACAAGGACGTGAATGTGCTTGATGATGGTGCTAGTTGACTGTGTGCAATGACAGGTGCAGGGTAGGAGGCATCTTCGCATGCACCATGGACAGGAGATTGGCTTCCAAGCACAACAGCGGAAGAAGCAGTGGTGTCACCCGCAGATACTGTTCCTGCACCCTGTGGTTCAGCCCACAAAGTCAGGTCCTTTGCTGCTATGTGCCTGATCATGCTGGTGGTGGTCAGGCAGGTAGTTTTACTACCCCTGCTGATGCTGGCCTGGCAGGTGGTGCAAATGGCCTTTTTGGAGTTATCAGCAGAGTCTTTAAAAATCAACCAGACTCGGGAAGACCTAACAGTTGGACTGGCGACTTCTGTCGTGTTGGTGTTGCAGGGAACGGTTGCCCGCCTTCTGTCTGCGACCACCACACTGCTTCTTCCTGCCTGCTGGGGTGCTACACCTCCCTCCCCCTGTGTGCTGCTGTCCTCACACTGCATGTCCTCCTGCCAGCTTGGGTCACTTACTATATCATCCACCACCTCGTCTTCCACTTCCACACCCTGGTCCTCCTTCTGACTTTCTGGCCATTGTGTCTCATCATCATCCACCTCTTGTGACACTTTCCCACCATTGCCTTCATGTGACCATGGCTGCTCAAATATTTGGGCATCGCTACATGCGATCTCCTCTTGCCCTGCTTTAAGGGAACCAGGCGAGAGGCCAGAATCTATAAATGGAAAAGTGAACAGCTCTTTGGAGTGTCCAAGTGTGAGATCAGTTGTCTCCAGTCGGCATGATGGGAGGAAGGAGGACCAGGATGAGGAATATGCGGTCCAGATTCACAACTACTGAGACTTGACCGTGTGGAAGACAGGGTGGTGGGGGTGGTGGCAAAGTGACTGGAATCAATATCTGCTATCCAACAAACAACCTTTTGACACTGCTCTGGGTTCAATAGTGGTGTGCTGTGGTCCCCTAGTATTTGGGACAGGAAGGTCAGGAGAGAAGATGTGGGTGTTTGTTGTGGCACAATTTCAGCTTGCCCACGGCCTCGGCCTCTGCATGCACCATCACCATCACGTCCAGTTCCCCATCCCTTGCCATGTGCCTTGCCTATTTTAAATGGAGGACAATATTTTCTGCGTTCACTACAAATGACTGTATTTGGAGCGAACTTATATGTGATCTGTGTGATGGACAAACCACAGTTTTAAATAGCTGGCCTGTAGGTAACTATTTTTAACAGCAAACTGCTGTCAATAACTTCGCTAACACACTGCAACAAATTTTAAATGGAGGCCAGAAATAGCAGAATTTTGAGTGCACTTGTATATGATCCGTGTGATGGACAAACCACAGTTTTATATAGCTGGCTGGTAGGCAAGTATTTTTAACAGCAAACTGGTGTCAATAACTTTGCTAATACACTGCAACAAAATTTAAATGGAGGCCAGAAATGGCAGAATTTTGAGTGCACTTATATTTGATCCGTGTGACAGACAAACCACAGTTTTAAATAGCTGGCCTGTAGGTAACTATTTTTAGCAGCAAACTGGTGTCAATAACTTTGCTAACACACTGCAATAAAATTTAAATGGAGGCCAGAAATGGCAGAATTTTGAGCATGCTTATATGTGATCCATGTGATGGACAAACCACAGTTTTAAATAGCTGGCCTGTAGGTAACTATTTTTAACAGCAAACTGGTGTCAATAGCTTTGCTAACACACTGCAACAAAATTTAAATGGAGGTCAGAAATGGCAGAATTTTGAGCGCACTTATATGTGATCCGTGTGAAGAACAAACCACAGTTTTAAATAGATGGATTTTTAGTACTGTAATATGGAAAGGATCTGGCTGTATAAATTATTCTCTGGATTGCTTTTTAAGCAAATCATCAGGATTAAAATACTAAAAAATTATTCCTGGCCTCTGATACCTGTGGCTATGTCTGCAAATATCTATAAAAGCAGCAGCAGCAGACAGAACTGGAATGGACCCTCTTGCTATATGCACTGCAGTCTGCCACATACACTACCTGCCTGCCTAGCACTGATATCTATGCAGTCAGATTAGTCCTCAGAAGGACTGTTAGTTGAAATGAAAAACGATAAAGGTTGCACCATTATTTACCAAGAATGATTACTCTAAAACATTGAAATGCATTAATGCCATAGAAAAAACAACAACTTTGCATTAAGCCTTTTTGGACATGTGCATTCCCACTCCCAATAGCCACAGGTGATTTTAAGTAGTTAGCTGGTCCACCCATGACCCATAAATTGTAGGCTTTTTTTGCCCAGGAGAGGTGACAAAACAGAACAGGGACCCAATTACGAAGGACGCCTTGACGGGGCAATTGGGCTCACATAATTTGGCCAATTTATGCGCGAAGTACCTTCCTTTTTTCATAGCAATTTTTGCAGATAAATATTTCATGTGTACATTATATAGCACTTTTTTCCTATTTTCTATGTCAGTCATGTATTTTTAATGTTCTAGTAATCATTCTTGGTAAATAATGGTGCAACCTTTATCATTTTTCAGCTTATATGTTTTTTTGGTTGGCGCCTGTTCACACTAGGTTGGATGTGCTGGTCTTTTTCTCTATTTGTTAGTTGAGACGGATATGTGTATAATATATTGTGGTATACCTACACTAACTAAGGCTGGTTTCAGACTTGTAGGCTGCGGATGCCAGCGTACTTCCTCCTTGCTTCCTCCCTGAAGCTCCTCCCAGGCTCTGCCTACTGTCAGCTGCGTCCTGCAGTTCCCTGCGTACCTATCATTCGGTATGCAGGGAAATGCGTTGTATGCAGAAGTGTCCGCATGCAGCAATTTGAGGTGTGTGGCGCCCACGCGGAAACACAAAATTTTGACAATATGTGTTTGTTATTATATTGTATTGTTAGATAATATTCTAATATGTATTCTAACAATGGCAATCAAGATGGTTTTATATATCTTTCATATGCATGTTTGATATATAAGTATATTTTATTTCTGTTATTTTTTATCATCCCTTTAGGCTTTAGGTCTGTGTAACACAGCTCATCATGGCAAAATGTTACTTAGATATACAGTGACGAAAATAAATATATGATACACTGCCGATTTTGCAAGTTTTCCCACCTACAAAGAATGGATAGGACTCTCATTTTTATCGTAGGTACACTTCATCTGTGTGCCTGGATAAAATACACCTGTCCACACACTCAATCAATCACACTCCAACCTCTCCACTGTGGCCAAGACCAAAGAGCAGTCTAAAGACACCATGGATAAAATTCTAGACCTGCACAAGGCTTGGATGGGGTACAGGACAATAGGCAAGCAGCTTGGTGAGAAGGCAACAACTGTTTGCACAATTATTAGAAAATGAAAGAAACACAAGATGAGTGTCAATCTTCCTTGGTCTGGGGCTCCTTGCAAGAACTCACCTGGTAAATTAAGGATGATTTTGAGAAAGGTCAGGAATCAGCCCAAAACTACATGGGAGGACCTGGTCAATGACCTGGGGAGAGCTAGGACCGCAGTCTCAGACATGGATTAAAATCCTTCATGGCATGCAAGGATTCTCTGCACACGCCAGCACATGTCCAGGCCCATTTGAAGTTTGCCAATGACCATCTGGATGATCCAGAGCAAGCATGGGAGGAGGTCATGTGGTCATATGAGATCAAAATAGAACTTTTTGGTATCAACTCCACTCGCTGTGTTTGGAGGAATAAGAAGGATGTGTATAACCCCCAAAACAAAATGCCAACGGTGAAGCATGGTGGGGAAAATATCCTACTGTGGGGATGCTTTTCTGCCAAGGGTACAGCACGACTGCACCTTATTGAAGGGAGGATGAATGAGGTCATGTATCATGAGATTTTAGCCAACAACCTCCTACCCTCAGTAAAAGCACTGAAGATGGGTCACTGCTGGGTCTTCCGACTTGACCCAAAAAACACAGCCAGGGCAACTAAGGAGTAGCTCCGTAAGAAGCATTTCAAGGTCCTGGAGTCATCTAGCCAGTCTCCAGACCTCAACCCATTAGAAAACATCTGGAAAAGTGGGCCTGGGCCAAAATCCCTGCTGCAGTGTGTTCAAACTTTGTCAAGAACTACGGGAAATATCTGACCTCTGTAATTGCAAACAAAGGTTTCTGTACCAAATATTAAGTTCTGTTTTACTATTGTATCAAATACTTATTTAATGCAATAAAATGCAAATTAATTATGTAAAAATCATACAATGTGATTTTCTGGATTTTTTTGAAGATTCTGTCTCGAAAAGTTGAAGTGCACCTATGATAAAATTTACAGACCTCTCCATTCTTTATAAGTGGGAAAACTTGCAAAATCAGCTGTGAATCAAATACTTATTTACCCCACTGTATGTGATTTTAACCCCTTCCCGACCCATGACGCCACATAGGCGTCATGAAAACCCGTGCCAATCCGACCCATGACGCCTATGTGGCGTCATGGAATGATCGCGTCCCTGCAGATCGGGTGAAGGGGTTAACTCCTATTTTACCCGATCTGCAGGGAGAGGGGGAGTGGTGCTTCAGCCCAGGGGGGGTGGCTTCACCCCCCCGTGGCTACGATCGCTCTGATTGGCTGTTGAAAGTGAAACTGCCAATCAGAGCGATTTGTAATATTTCACCTAAAAAACAGGTGAAATATTACAATCCAGCCATGGCCGATGCTGCAATATCATCGGCCATGGCTGGATAACCTGAAGTGACCACCCCCCACCCCACCGATCGCCCCCCCACCGCTCCGTTATGGGGTCCGGTCCCCTCCGTCCTGTGCTCCGCTGCCCCGTGCTCCTGCCCGCTCCCCCGTCCTGCTGTCCGCTCCCCCCGTCCTCCGATCACCCCCCCTGTGCTCAGATCCACCCCCCCACCACCCCTTCATACTTACCGATCCTCCCGGTGTCCGGCCGTCTCCTTGCTGGGCGCCGCCATCTTCCACAATGGCGGGCGCATGCTCAGTACGCCCGCCGGCCGGCAGATTCCTTACAGGTACATTTTGATCGCTGTGGTAGGTTCTACCACAGCGATCAAAATAAAAAAAATAATAAATAAACCCCCCCCTTTATCACCCCCATAGATAGGGACAATAATAAAATAAAGAAAATATTTTTTTTTTTTTTTCCCACTGTGGTTAGGGTTAGAACTAGGGTTAGGGTTAGAACTAGGGTTAGGGTTACGGGTAGGGTTAGGGTTATGGCATGTGCGGATTTGGCAGCGGATCCGCAGCGGATCGGCCGTGGATCCGCAGCGGATCGGCCGCGGATCCGCAGCGGATCGGCCGCGGATCCGCAGCGGATCGGCCGCGGATCCGCAGCGGATCGGCCGCGGATCCGCAGCGGATCGGCCGCGGATCCGCAGCGGATCGGCCGCGGATCCGCAGCGGATCCGCAGCGGATTGGCCGCTGCGAATTCGTAGCAGTTTTCCATCAGGTTTACAGTACCGTGTACACCTATGGAAAACCAAATCCGCTGTGCCCATGGTGCGGAAAATTCCGTGCAGAAACGCTGCGTTGTATTTTCCACAGCATGTCAATTCTTTGTGCGGATTCCGCAGCGTTTTACACCTGTTCCTCAATAGGAATCCGCAGGTGAAATCCGCACAAAAAAACACTGGAAATCTGCTGTAAATCCGCAGGTAAAACGCAGTGCCTTTTACTTGCAGATTTTTCAAAAGTCGTGCGGAAAAATCTCACACGAATCCGCTACGTGGGCACATACCCTTAGGGTTAGGGTTGGAATTAGGGCTAGGGTTGGAATTAGGGTTACGGGTGTGTTGGGGTTAGGGTTGTGGTTAGGGGTGTGTTGGGGTTAGGGTTGGGATTAGGGTTATGGCTACAGTTGGGATTAGGATTAGGGGTGTGTTGGGGTTAGAAATGAGGGGTTTCCACTGTTAGGGCACATCAGGGGTCTCCAAACGCAACATGGCGCCACCATTGATTCCAGCCAATCTTGCGTTCAAAAAGTCAAATGGTGCTCCCTCCCTTCCAAGCCCCGACGTGTGCCCAAACAGTGGTTTACCCCCACATTTGGGGTACCAGCGTACTCAGGACAAACTGGGCAACAACTGTTGGGGTCCAATTTCTCCTGTTACCCTTGCAAAAATAAAAAATTACTTGCTAAGACATAATTTTTGAGGAAAGAAGAATTATTTTTTATTTTCACGGCTCTGCGTTGTAAACTTCTGTGAAGCACTTGGAGGTTGAACGTGCTCATCACACATCTAGATAAGTTCCTTGGGGGGTATAGTTTCCAAAATGGGGTCACTTGTGGGGTGTTTCTACTGTTTAGGCACATCAGGGGCTCTGCAAATGCAACGTGACGCCCGCAGACCATTCCATCAAAGTCTGCATTTCAAATGTCACTACTTCCCTTCCGAGCCCTGACGTGTGCCCAAACAGTGGTTTACCCCCACATATGGGGTATCACTGTACTCACAACAAACTGGGCAACAAACATTGGGGCCCAATTTCTCCTGTTACCCTTGTGAAAATAAAAAATTGCTTGCTAAAACATCTTTTTTGAGGAAAGAAAAATGATTTTTTATTTTCACGGCTCTGCGTTGTAAACTTCTGTGAAGCACTTGGGGGTTGAATGTGCTCATCACACATCTAGATAAGTTCCTTGGGGGGTCTAGTTTCCAAAATGGGGTCACTTGTGGGGTGTTTCTACTGTTTAGGCACATCAGGGGCTCTGCAAATGCAACGTGACGCCCGCAGACCATTCCATCAAAGTCTGTATTTCAAATGTCACTACTTCCCTTCCGAGCCCTGACGTGTGCCCAAACAGTGGTTTACCCCCACATATGGGGTATCACTGTACTCACAACAAACTGGGCAACAAACATTGGGGCCCAATTTCTCCTGTTACCCTTGTGAAAATAAAAAATTGCTTGCTAAAACATCTTTTTTGAGGAAAGAAAAATGATTTTTTATTTTCACGGCTCTGCGTTGTAAACTTCTGTGAAGCACTTGGGGGTTGAATGTGCTCATCACACATCTAGATAAGTTCCTTGGGGGGTCTAGTTTCCAAAATGGGGTCACTTGTGGGGGGTTTCTACTGTTTAGGCACATCAGGGGCTCTGCAAATGCAACGTGACGCCCGCAGAGCATTCCATCAAAGTCTGCATTCCAAAACGTCACTACTTCCCTTCCGAGCCCCGGCATGTGCCCAAACAGTGGTTTACCCCCACATATGGGGTATCACCGTACTCAGGAGAAACTGGACAACAACTTTTGGGGTCCAATTTCTCCTGTTACCCTTGCAAAAATAAAAAATTCTGGGCTAAAAAAATATTTTTGAGGAAAGGAAACACATTTATTATTTTCATGGCTCTGCGTTATAAACTTCTGCGAAGCACTTGGGGGTTCAAAGTGCTCACCACGCATCTAGATTAGTTCCTTGGGAGGTCTAGTTTCCAAAATGGGGTCACTTGTTAGGGAGCTCCAATGTTTAGGCACACAGGGGCTCTCCAAACGTGACATGGTGTCCGCTAATGATTGGAGCTAATTTTCCATTCAAAAAGCCAAATGGCGTGCCTTCCCTTCCGAGCCCTGCCGTGTGCCCAAACAGTGGTTTACCCCCACATATGGGGTATCATCGTACTCAGGACAAACTGGACAACAACATTTGGGGTCCAATTTCTCCCATTACCCTTGGAAAATTAAAAAATCCTGGGCTAAAACTCATTTTTGAGGAAAGAAAAATTATTTTTTTATTTTCACGGCTCTGCGTTATAAACTTCTGTGAAGCACCTGGGGGTTATAAGTGCTCACTATGCATCTAGATAAGTTCCTTGGGGGGTCTAGTTTCCAAAATGGGGTCACGTGTAGGGGAGCTCCAATGTTTAGGCACACAGGGGCTCTCCAAACGCGACATGGTGTTCGCTAACGATTGGAGCTAATTTTCCATTCAAAAAGTCAAATGGCACGCCTCCCCTTCCGAGCCTTGCCGTGCACCCAAACAGTGGTTTACCCCCACATATGAGGTATCAACATTAGGGTTGAGCGACTTTCATTTTTTTAAGATCGAGTAGGGTTTTGGGAAACCCGATTTTGTCCAGAGTCGAGTCGAGTGCAGTCGGCCGATTATCGCTAAAAGTCGGGGATCGACCGAAACACGAAACCCAATGCAAGTCAATGGGGAAGCATAGTCGGCAGTGAGTGGAGGCCAGGAAAACACCTACAGTGCCCATTTTAATGCCAAAAACATCCATTCTTGTTTCTGAAGCTTGCCAATCTTAATTAACTGTATAATAATAGTTGGGCATAGGGAATTGGGGGAAAGTTGTGGGGGGAGTAGGGCTGGCTCAAGTTTTTCGTGGGCCCAGGAAATGCGGACTACGTCACGGCGGTGTTGCAGGGAAAGGTAAGTATTTAAAAGTTGCAAGTGCTGTGATCCTGAGCAAGCAGGGGGGGGCCCACTCGTTCGCATTGCCACTGGCACAGGGCCCCTCAAAGTACGGCGGTGTGTTTGCATGGCGGGGGCGCCTCCCACCAGCAGCGACACTTTTGCGTACTCTGAGGGGCCCTGTGCCAGTGACGTCGCCAACGAGTATGCCCCCCCACCTGATGAAGGAACCTGCACTTTCATCTGCACCTTCCTCTTTGTCCCTGTGTAAGGTGGTATAACATGCGTGAAGGGGAACCTTACTTTCAGCAGGGACAGATTCTGGCTGTGTAGAGTACAAGGGGAATGTAGTGGTCTAGGTCAATGTACCAGCAGACTCATTTAGCAGTGGCTGGGCAATGGGCAGGATGAGGAGGAAACAGATATAGGGCCAAAGAATAAAGTAGGCTACATGCAGTTCAAAATTGGTAACAGGACTAAACAGGCGGCATTGCTTTGTTCAGTGGAGTAGCAAACCCAAGAGCAGCAGACACTGTTTCAAGGGCCTAACCACACTAGTAGGCCAAATGCAGTTTAATATCTGATAGTATAGGGCGAAAGCCAGAATGTGGAAGCTCAGCTTTGTTCAGTTGAGGACAACACCAGGGAGGGGCAGACACCTTTAGTAGGCCGGAAAAGCCTATTGCATTTTTTAAAATGGTAATTTGGAGCAGAAGGTTGAAGCTCAGCTTTATTTAGTTGAGGGCAACACCAGGCAGGGGCACACAGACAGACACCTTTAGTAGGCCGGAAAAGCCTATTGCATTTTTCAAAATGGTAATTTGGAGCAGAAGGTTGAAGCTCAGCTTTATTTAGTTGAGGGCAACACCAGGGAGGGGCAGAAGCCGTTAGTAGGCCCTAACCACCATTTTTTTTTTAAAACCACTTAATGAGAGCCGGAAGGTTGAAGCTCAGCTTTATTTAGTTGAGGACAACACCAGGGAGGGGCAGAAGCCGTTAGTAGGCCCTAACCACCATTTTTTTTTTTTAAAACCACTTAATGAGAGCCGGAAGGTTGAAGCTCAGCTTTATTTAGTTGAGGACAACACCAGGGAGGGGCAGAAGCCGTTAGTAGGCCCTAACCACCATTTTTTTTTTTAAAACCACATAATGAGAGCCGGAAGGTTGAAGCTCAGCTTTATTTAGTTGAGGACAACACCAGGGAGGGGCAGAAGCCGTTAGTAGGCCCTAACCACCATTTTTTTTTTTAAAACCACATAATGAGAGCCGGAAGGTTGAAGCTCAGCTTTATTTAGTTGAGGACAACACCAGGGAGGGGCACACAGACAGACACCTTTAGTAGGCCTGAAAAGCCTATTGCATTTTTCAAAATGGTAATTTGGAGCAGAAGGTTGAAGCTCAGCTTTATTTAGTTGAGGGCAACACCAGGGAGGGGCAGAAGCCGTTAGTAGGCCCTAACCACCATTTTTTTTTTTAAAACCACATAATGAGAGCCGGAAGGTTGAAGCTCAGCTTTATTTAGTTGAGGACAACACCAGGGAGGGGCAGAAGCCGTTAGTAGGCCCTAACCACCATTTTTTTTTTTAAAACCACATAATGAGAGCCGGAAGGTTGAAGCTCAGCTTTATTTAGTTGAGGACAACACCAGGGAGGGGCACACAGACAGACACCTTTAGTAGGCCTGAAAAGCCTATTGCATTTTTCAAAATGGTAATTTGGAGCAGAAGGTTGAAGCTCAGCTTTATTTAGTTGAGGGCAACACCAGGGAGGGGCAGAAGCCGTTAGTAGGCCCTAACCACCATTTTTTTTTTTAAAACCACATAATGAGAGCCGGAAGGTTGAAGCTCAGCTTTATTTAGTTGAGGACAACACCAGGGAGGGGCACACAGACAGACACCTTTAGTAGGCCTGAAAAGCCTATTGCATTTTTCAAAATGGTAATTTGGAGCAGAAGGTTGAAGCTCAGCTTTATTTAGTTGAGGGCAACACCAGGGAGGGGCAGAAGCCGTTAGTAGGCCCTAACCACCATTTTTTTTTTTAAAACCACATAATGAGAGCCGGAAGGTTGAAGCTCAGCTTTATTTAGTTGAGGACAACACCAGGGAGGGGCAGAAGCCGTTAGTAGGCCCTAACCACCATTTTTTTTTTTAAAACCACATAATGAGAGCCGGAAGGTTGAAGCTCAGCTTTATTTAGTTGAGGACAACACCAGGGAGGGGCACACAGACAGACACCTTTAGTAGGCCTGAAAAGCCTATTGCATTTTTCAAAATGGTAATTTGGAGCAGAAGGTTGAAGCTCAGCTTTATTTAGTTGAGGGCAACACCAGGGAGGGGCAGAAGCCGTTAGTAGGCCCTAACCACCATTTTTTTTTTTAAAACCACTTAATGAGAGCCGGAAGGTTGAAGCTCAGCTTTATTTAGTTGAGGACAACACCAGGGAGGGGCAGAAGCCGTTAGTAGGCCCTAACCACCATTTTTTTTTTTAAAACCACATAATGAGAGCCGGAAGGTTGAAGCTCAGCTTTATTTAGTTGAGGACAACACCAGGGAGGGGCACACAGACAGACACCTTTAGTAGGCCGGAAAAGCCTATTGCATTTTTCAAAATGGTAATTTGGAGCAGAAGGTTGAAGCTCAGCTTTATTTAGTTGAGGGCAACACCAGGGAGGGGCAGAAGCCGTTAGTAGGCCCTAACCACCATTTTTTTTTTTTAAAACCACTTAATGAGAGCCGGAAGGTTGAAGCTCAGCTTTATTTAGTTGAGGACAACACCAGGCAGGGGCACACAGACAGACACCTTTAGTAGGCCTGAAAAGCCTATTGCATTTTTCAAAATGGTAATTTGGAGCAGAAGGTTGAAGCTCAGCTTTATTTAGTTGAGGGCAACACCAGGGAGGGGCAGAAGCCGTTAGTAGGCCCTAACCAAAGTTGAAGGCCAAATGCAGTTTAATTTCTGATACTATAGGCCGAAAGCCAGAAGGTGGAAGTTCCGATTTAGACAGTGGAGGACAATTTGAATTAGGGACTGCAGACAGACTTAGTAGGCTGTCCCCTGTGGACCATGCATCCACCACATTAACCCATTGCGCCGTAATGGACACGTAATCTTCCGTGGCCATGCCTACAGGTCCATGCGTCTGTTGTCAGGTGCACCTTTGTACTCACAGATTGCCAGAGTGCATGGACAATGCGGTCTTCTACATGCTGGTGGAGGGTTGGGATGGCTTTTCTCGCAAAAGAAGTGTCGACTGGTTAGCTTGTAGCGTGGTACAGCGTAGTCCATCATGGCCTTATTAATAGTAAATAAAATATATAACTAGGCTCTATGAACTTTTAAATAGGTTCCAGGGGTACACGGGCAGCATTGGTGTGGTCAGTGGAGGAGTATTGCAAGTAGGGGCTGCAGACAGGCTATCAAAGGCCTAAAATAACAAACAGTAGGCAGTCATGGCAGTTTTACATCGGTTACATGGATACACAGGCAGGCACTCCAGGCAGCATTGTGGTCAGTGGAGGAGTATTGCAAGTAGGGGCCGCAGACAGGCTATCAAAGGCCTAAAATAACAAACAATAGGCTCATGGCAGTTTTACAGCGGTTACATGGATACACGGGCAGGCAGCTTGGTGGTCAGTGGAGGAGTATTTAAAGTAGGGACCGCAGACAGGCTATCAAAGGCCTAAAATAACAAACAATAGGCTCATGGCAGTTTTACAGCGGTTACATGGATACACGGGCAGGCAGCTTGGTGGTCAGTGGAGGAGTATTGCAAGTAGGGGCCGCAGACAGGCTATCAAAGGCCTAACATAACAAACAATAGGCTCATGGCAGTTTCACAGCGGTTACATGGATACACGGGCAGGCAGCTTGGTGGTGGTGAGTGGAGGAGTATTTAAAGTAGGGACCGCAGACAGGCTTCAAAGGCCTAACATAAGAAAATGGGCTGGCTGTAGGCACTTTATAATTGGTTCCAGGGGTACACGGGCAGCAGTGGTCTGGTCAGTGGAGGAGTATTTAAAGTAGGGACCGCAGACAGGCTATCAAAGGCCTAACATAACAAACAATAGGCTCATGGAAGTTTCACAGCGGTTACATGGATACACGGGCAGGCAGCTTGGTGGTCAGTGGAGGAGTATTTAAAGTAGGGACCGCAGACAGGCTATCAAAGGCCTAAAATAACAAACAATAGGCTCATGGCAGTTTTACAGCGGTTACATGGATACACGGGCAGGCAGCTTGGTGGTCAGTGGAGGAGTATTTAAAGTAGGGACCGCAGACAGGCTTCAAAGGCCTAACATAAGAAAATGGGCTGGCTGTAGGCACTTTATAATTGGTTCCAGGGGTACACGGGCAGCAGTGGTCTGGTCAGTGGAGGAGTATTTAAAGTAGGGACCGCAGACAGGCTATCAAAGGCCTAACATAACAAACAATAGGCTCATGGCAGTTTCACAGCGGTTACATGGATACACGGGCAGGCAGCTTGGTGGTCAGTGGAGGAGTATTTAAAGTAGGGACCGCAGACAGGCTATCAAAGGCCTAAAATAACAAACAATAGGCTCATGGCAGTTTTACAGCGGTTACATGGATACTGTTATGACCCCAATGGCGAGGGTCTCAGAGGTACGTGGAAGTCTGCAGAATACAAAAATCCAGCTCATAGGGCAGTGGTAACTGGGTTGACCATATATCTACTCCTAACGCCAACACTAGAAGTAGCCGGGGATCATTCCTACGTTGATTCTAGATGACACGCTCCAGCCGGAGAATCTAGCTACCCCTAGTAGAGGAAAACAAAGACCTTTCTTGCCTCCAGAGAAGGGGACCCCAAAGCTGGATAGAAGCCCCCCACAAATAATAACGGTGAGGTAAGAGGAAATGACAAACACAGAAATGAACCAGGTTTAGCACAGAGAGGCCCGCTTACTGATAGCAGAATAAAGAAAGGTAACTTATATGGTCAACAAAAACCCTATCAAAATCCACACTGGAAATTCAAGAACCCCCGAACCGTCTAACGGTCCGGGGGGAGAACACCAGCCCCCTAGAGCTTCCAGCAAAGGTCAGGATATAGATTTGGAACAAGCTGGACAAAAATACACAACCAAAACAAATAGCAAAAAGCAAAAGGCAGACTTAGCTGATATAACTGGAACCAGGATCAGTAGACAAGAGCACAGCAGACTAGCTCTGATAACTACGTTGCCAGGCATTGAACTGAAGGTCTAGGGAGCTTATATAGCAACACCCCTAACTAACGACCCAGGTGCGGACAAAAGGAATGACAGAAAAACCAGAGTCAAAAAACTAGTAACCACTAGAGGGAGCAAAAAGCAAATTCACAACAGTACCCCCCCCTTAGTGAGGGGTCACCGAACCCTCACCACGACCACCAGGGCGATCAGGATGAGCGGCATGAAAGGCACGAACTGAATCGGCCGCATGAACATCAGAGGCGACCACCCAGGAATTATCCTCCTGACCATAGCCCTTCCACTTGACCAGGTACTGAAGCCTCCGCCTGGAGAGGCGAGAATCCAAGATCTTCTCCACCACGTACTCCAACTCGCCCTCAACCAACACCGGAGCAGGAGGCTCAGCAGAAGGAACTACAGGCACAATGTACCGCCGCAACAAGGACCTATGAAATACATTGTGAATAGCAAACGACACAGGAAGATCCAGACGAAAAGATACAGGATTAAGGATTTCCAATATCTTGTAAGGCCCAATAAAACGAGGTTTAAATTTGGGAGAGGAGACCTTCATAGGAATAAAGCGGGAAGAAAGCCATACCAAATCCCCAACGCGTAGTCGGGGACCCACACCGCGGCGGCGGTTGGCAAAGCGCTGAGCCCTCTCCTGTGACAACTTCAAGTTGTCCACCACGTGATTCCAGATCCGCTGCAACCTATCTACCACAGAATCCACCCCAGGACAGTCAGAAGGCTCCACATGACCCGAAGAAAAGCGAGGATGGAAACCAGAGTTGCAGAAAAAAGGCGAAACCAAGGTGGCGGAACTAGCCCGATTATTAAGGGCAAACTCAGCCAACGGCAAGAATGTCACCCAATCGTCCTGATCAGCAGAGACAAAACACCTCAAATAAGCCTCCAAAGTCTGATTGGTTCGCTCCGTCTGTCCATTAGTCTGAGGATGGAAAGCAGACGAAAACGACAAATCAATGCCCATCCTACTACAAAAGGATCGCCAGAACCTAGAAACGAACTGGGATCCTCTGTCTGACACAATATTCTCAGGGATGCCGTGCAAACGAACCACGTTCTGGAAAAACACAGGAACCAGATCGGAAGAGGAAGGCAGCTTAGGCAAAGGAACCAAATGGACCATCTTGGAGAAGCGATCACATATCACCCAGATAACGGACATGCCCTGAGATAGCGGAAGATCAGAAATGAAATCCATGGAGATATGTGTCCAAGGTCTCTTCGGGACAGGCAAGGGCAAGAGCAAACCGCTGGCACGAGAACAGCAAGGCTTAGCTCGAGCACAAGTCCCACAGGACTGCACAAATGACCGCACATCCCTTGACAAGGAAGGCCACCAAAAGGACCTGGCCACCAGATCTCTGGTGCCAAAAATTCCCGGGTGACCTGCCAACACCGAGGAATGAACCTCGGAAATGACTCTGCTGGTCCATTTATCCGGGACAAACAGTCTGTCAGGTGGACAAGACTCAGGCCTATCAGCCTGAAATCTCTGCAACACACGTCGCAGATCCGGAGAAATAGCTGACAAGATAACTCCATCTTTAAGAATACCAACAGGATCAGCGACTCCAGGAGCATCAGGCACAAAGCTCCTAGAAAGAGCATCGGCCTTCACATTCTTTGAACCTGGTAAATACGAGACAACAAAATCAAAGCGGGAGAAAAACAATGACCAGCGGGCCTGTCTCGGATTAAGGCGTTTAGCAGACTCGAGATACATCAGATTTTTGTGATCAGTCAAGACCACCACACGATGCTTAGCACCCTCGAGCCAATGACGCCACTCCTCAAATGCCCATTTCATGGCCAACAACTCCCGATTGCCCACATCATAATTTCGCTCGGCAGGCGAAAACTTCCTGGAGAAAAAGGCACAAGGTTTCATAACAGAGCAACCAGGGCCTCTCTGCGACAAAACGGCCCCTGCTCCAATCTCTGAAGCATCCACCTCAACCTGAAAGGGAAGTGAGACATCGGGCTGGCACAAAACAGGCGCCGAAGTAAACCGGCGCTTCAACTCCTGGAAAGCCTCCACGGCAGCAGGAGCCCAGTTAGCTACATTGGAGCCCTTCTTGGTCATATCCGTCAACGGTTTCACAATGCTAGAAAAATTAGCGATAAAACGACGGTAGAAGTTAGCGAAACCCAAGAACTTCTGAAGACTCTTAACCGACGAGGGCTGAGTCCAATCAAGAATAGCTCGGACCTTGACTGGGTCCATCTCCACAGCAGAAGGGGAAAAAATGAACCCCAAAAAGGGAACCTTCTGTACACCAAAGAGACACTTTGAGCCCTTGACAAACAAAGAATTTTCACGCAAAATTTTAAAGACCAACCTGACCTGCTCCACATGCGAATCCCAATCATCAGAAAAAACCAAAATATCATCCAGATAAACAATCAAAAATTTATCCAGATACTTCCGGAAAATGTCATGCATAAAGGACTGAAAAACTGAAGGCGCATTGGAGAGCCCAAAAGGCATCACCAAGTACTCAAAATGACCTTCGGGCGTATTGAATGCGGTTTTCCATTCATCACCTTGCTTAATGCGCACAAGGTTGTACGCACCACGAAGGTCTATCTTGGTGAACCACTTGGCACCTTTAATCCGGGCAAACAAGTCAGACAACAGCGGTAAAGGATACTGAAATTTGACAGTGATCTTATTTAAAAGCCGATAATCAATACAAGGTCTCAAAGATCCGTCCTTTTTTGCCACAAAAAAGAATCCCGCACCAAGGGGGGAAGAAGACGGACAAATATGTCCTTTCTCCAGAGACTCCTTGATATATGAACGCATAGCGGTATGTTCAGGTACCGACAGATTAAACAGTCTTCCCTTAGGAAACTTACTGCCTGGGATCAAATCTATAGCACAGTCACAGTCCCTATGAGGAGGCAGTGCACTGGACTCAGACTCACTGAAGACATCCTGATAATCAGACAAATACTCCGGAACTTCCGAAGGCGTAGAAGAAGCAATAGACACAGGCAGGGAATCCCCATGAATACCACGACAGCCCCAACTTGAGACTGACATAGCCTTCCAGTCCAGGACTGGATTATGGGTCTGTAACCATGGCAGCCCTAAAACAACCAAATCATGCATTTTATGTAAAACCAGGAAACGTATCACCTCGCGGTGTTCAGGAGTCATGCACATGATAACCTGTGTCCAATACTGCGGTTTATTTGCTGCCAATGGCGTAGCATCAATACCCCTAAGAGGAATAGGATTTTCTAATGGTTCAAGAGTAAAACCACAGTGCTTAGCAAATGACAGATCCATAAGACTCAGGGCAGCACCTGAATCTACAAACGCCATGACAGGATAAGACGACAGTGAGCAAATCAAAGTTACAGACAGAATAAATTTAGGTTGCAAATTACCAACGGTGACAGGACTAACAACCTTAGCTATACGTTTAGAGCATGCTGAGATAACATGTGTAGAATCACCACAGTAGTAGCACAAGCCATTCCGGCGTCTATGAATTTTCCGCTCATTTCTAGTCAGGATTCTATCACATTGCATTAAATCAGGTGTCTGTTCAGACAACACCATGAGGGAATTTGCGGTTTTTCTATCACATTGCACCGAATTAGGTGTCTGTTCAGACAACACCATGAGGGAATTTGCGGTTTTGCGCTCCCGCAACCGCCGGTCAATTTGAATAGCCAGTGCCATAGTATCATTGAGACCTGTGGGAATGGGAAAACCCACCATAACATTCTTAATGGCTTCAGATAGGCCATTTCTAAAATTAGCGGCCAGTGCACACTCGTTCCAATGTGTCAGCACGGACCATTTCCGAAATTTTTGGCAATACACTTCAGCCTCGTCCTGCCCCTGAGACATAGCCAGCAAGGCCTTTTCTGCCTGAATCTCAAGATTGGGTTCCTCATAAAGTAAACCGAGCGCCAGAAAAAACGCATCAATATCAGCCAATGCCGGATCTCCTGGCGCCAGCGAAAAAGCCCAATCCTGAGGGTCGCCCCGTAAGAACGAAATAACTATTTTTACTTGCTGAGCAGAGTCTCCAGATGAACAGGGTCTCAGGGACAAAAACAATTTACAATTATTCACAAAATTCCTAAACTTAAACCTGTCTCCGGAAAACAGTTCAGGAATCGGTATTTTAGGTTCTGACCTAGGATTTCTGATAACATAGTCTTGTATGCCCTGCACACGAGTAGCCAGCTGGTCCACACTTGTAATCAAGGTCTGGACATTCATGTCTGCAGCAAGCATAGCCACTCTGAGGTAAAGGGGAAGGAGAAAGAAAAAAAAAAAAAAACTCAGAATCTTCTTTCTTATAATCCCTCTTCTGCAACGCATTAAACATTTAATACTGGCCTGGCAAACTGTTATGACCCCAATGGCGAGGGTCTCAGAGGTACGTGGAAGTCTGCAGAATACAAAAATCCAGCTCATAGGGCAGTGGTAACTGGGTTGACCATATATCTACTCCTAACGCCAACACTAGAAGTAGCCGGGGATCATTCCTACGTTGATTCTAGATGACACGCTCCAGCCGGAGAATCTAGCTACCCCTAGTAGAGGAAAACAAAGACCTTTCTTGCCTCCAGAGAAGGGGACCCCAAAGCTGGATAGAAGCCCCCCACAAATAATAACGGTGAGGTAAGAGGAAATGACAAACACAGAAATGAACCAGGTTTAGCACAGAGAGGCCCGCTTACTGATAGCAGAATAAAGAAAGGTAACTTATATGGTCAACAAAAACCCTATCAAAATCCACACTGGAAATTCAAGAACCCCCGAACCGTCTAACGGTCCGGGGGGAGAACACCAGCCCCCTAGAGCTTCCAGCAAAGGTCAGGATATAGATTTGGAACAAGCTGGACAAAAATACACAACCAAAACAAATAGCAAAAAGCAAAAGGCAGACTTAGCTGATATAACTGGAACCAGGATCAGTAGACAAGAGCACAGCAGACTAGCTCTGATAACTACGTTGCCAGGCATTGAACTGAAGGTCTAGGGAGCTTATATAGCAACACCCCTAACTAACGACCCAGGTGCGGACAAAAGGAATGACAGAAAAACCAGAGTCAAAAAACTAGTAACCACTAGAGGGAGCAAAAAGCAAATTCACAACAGGATACACGGGCAGGCAGCTTGGTGGTCAGTGGAGGAGTATTGCAAGTAGGGGCCGCAGACAGGCTATCAAAGGCCTAAAATAACAAACAATAGGCTCATGGCAGTTTTACAGCGGTTACATGGATACACAGGCAGCTTGGTGGTGAGTGGAGGAGTAGTGCAAGGAGTGTCTGTCCCAGTACTCCCAAAATATAAATAGATGTTAATGTCTCGCAAAACAACCAAAACAAAAAAAAAAGGTGGCATACTTAGGTACAGGGGTGGGCTCATCTACTGAGTTTCTGACATAGTAATTTGGCAGTAACTATTTAATGGTGCCAATATAGGACACAGACACAGACTACTTTAAGTTGCATCATAGATGTCTACAAATTTGTATTGTCAGTGCCAGACATTGAATGATGTCAGCGAATAGACTAAAGATTGGTGGAGCTGTGCGACATAATTTTGCACATGGTAGAGCACATTTTGAGCTGGGGTAGGGGGGAACTCTCTTGAGGCCGGCGGGACCGCCCCAGGGCCCCTCATGTTACAACGGTGTGTCTGACGTTGGGTGCGCACCACCACCGCCAGAGACACTACATTGTACTATGAGGGACCCAGTAGCAATGCCGTCAACCAAAAGCGAGCACACCCACCTCTTCAGACAAACAGCAGTCTCACGGGTGCTTGCGCCAAGTCGCGATACCACGGCCCCGTGTGGGGAGTTTTGCCATTTAGGGAGGTGTAAACATGTCGTATGCTGTACAATCAGCTGCAGCAAATTAGACATTAGAAAAGTAATTCACAGGCAAGAGCTTTTCATAGGAAAGCTAGGTGTCGGCCGGGCAAGGTGGGGCAAAAGATTTCGAAATCCAGTTGTGGTTCATTTTAATGAATGTTAGATCGTCAACATTTTGGGTAGCCAGACGAGTCCTTTTTTCGGTTAATATTGAACCTGCAGCACTGAATACTCTTTCTGATAGGACACTTGCTGCCGGGCAAGCAAGCTCCTGCAATGCATATTCTGCCAATTCTGGCCAGGTGTCTAATTTGGAGGCCCAGTAATCAAATGGGAATGACGGTTGAGGGAGAACATCGATAAGGGATGAAAAATAGTTAGTAACCATACTGGACAAATGTTGTCTCCTGTCACTTTCAATTGATGCAGCAGTACCTGTCCTGTCTGCGGTCATAGCAAAATCACTCCACAACCTGGTCAGAAAACCCCTCTGTCCAACGCCACTTCTGATGTGTGCACCCCTAACACTCCTAGTCTGCTGCCCCCTGGAGCTCGTGTGAGAACGATCACGTGCGCTGTGTGCTGGGAATGCCTGAAGCAAACGGTCAACAAGAGTTGATTGTTTGGTTGCTAATATTAGTTCCAAGTTCTCATGTGGCATAATATTTTGCAATTTGCCTTTATAGCGTGGATCAAGGAGGCAGGCCAACCAGTAATCGTCATCGTTCATCATTTTCGTAATGCGTGTGTCCCTTTTTAGGATACGTAAGGCATAATCCGCCATGTGGGCCAAAGTTCCAGTTGTCAAATCTCCGGTTGTGATTGGTTGAGGGGCAGTTGCAGGCAAATCTACGTCACTTGTGTCCCTCAAAAAACCAGAACCCGGCCGTGACACGCAACCAAATTCCTGTGCCCCCGGGAAAGGTTCGGCATTAAAAATATACTCATCCCCATCATCCTCCTCGTCCTCCACCTCCTCTTCGCCCGCTACCTCGTCCTGTACACTGCCCTGACCAGACAATGGCTGACTGTCATCAAGGCTTTCCTCTTCCTCTGGTGCAGACGCCTGCTCCTTTATGTGCGTCAAACTTTGCATCAGCAGACGCATTAGGGGGATGCTCATGCTTATTACGGCGTTGTCTGCACTAACCAGCCGTGTGCATTCCTCAAAGCACTGAAGGACTTGACACATGTCTTGTATCTTAGACCACTGCACACCTGACAACTCCATGTCTGCCATCCTACTGCCTGCCCGTGTATCCTCCCACAAATAAATAACAGCACGCCTCTGTTCGCACAGTCTCTGAAGCATGTGCAGTGTTGAGTTCCACCTTGTTGCAACGTCTATGATTAGGCGATGCTGGGGAAGGTTCAAAGACCGCTGATAGGTCTGCATACGGCTGGCGTGTACAGGCGAACGTCGGATATGTGAGCAAAGTGCACGCACTTTGAGGAGCAGGTCGGAGAACCCAGGATAAGTTTTCAATAAGCACTGCACCACCAGGTTTAAGGTGTGAGCCAGGCAAGGAATGTGTTTCAGTTGGGAAAGGGAGATGGCAGCCATGAAATTCCTTCCGTTATCACTCACTACCTTGCCTGCCTCAAGATCTACTGTGCCCAGCCACGACTGCGTTTCTTGTTGCAAGAACTCGGACAGAACTTCCGCGGTGTGTCTATTGTCGCCCAAGCACTTCATAGCCAATACAGCCTGCTGACGCTTGGCAGTAGCTGGCCCATAATGGGACAACTGGTGTGCAACAGTGTCATCTGCCGATGGAGTGGTTGGCAGACTGCGTTCTGTGGAAGAGCTGTAGCTTCTGCAGGAGGACGAGGAGGAGGAGGAGGAGGGGGTGCGAACGCCTACAGCCAACTGTTTCCTAGACCGTGGGCTAGGCACAACTGTCCCTAAATTGATGTCGCCTGTGGACCCTGCATCCACCACATTCACCCAGTGTGCCGTGATGGACACATAACGTCCCTGGCCATGCCTACTGGTCCATGCATCTGTAGTCAGGTGCACCTTTGTACTCACAGATTGCCTGAGTGCATGGACGATGCGCTGTTTAACATGCTGGTGCAGGGCTGGGATGGCTTTTCTGGAAAAAAAGTGTCGACTGGGTAGCTCGTATCGTGGTTCAGCGTACTCCATCAGGGCTTTGAAAGCTTCGCTTTCAACTAACCGGTAGGGCATCATCTCTAACGAGATTAGTCTAGCTATGTGGGCGTTAAAACCCTGTGTACGCGGATGCGAGGATAAGTACTTCCTTTTTCTAACCAGAGTCTCATGTAGGGTGAGCTGGACTGGAGAGCTGGAGATCGTGGAACTTTCGGGTGTGCCGGTGTACATGGCAGACTGAGAGACGGTTGGAGACGGTATTGTTTCCGCCGGTGCCCTAGATGCAATATTTCCTCCTACAAAACTGGTGATTCCCTGACCCTGACTGCTTTTGGCTGGCAAAGAAACCTGCACAGATACTGCCGGTGGTGCGGAAAATGGTGGCCTTACAGTGACGGAAGGGATGTTGCGTTGCTGACTAGCTTCATTGGCCGAGGGTGCTACAACCTTGAGGGACGTTTGGTAGTTAGTCCAGGCTTGAAAATGCATGGTGGTTAAGTGTCTATGCATGCAACTAGTATTTAGACTTTTCAGATTCTGACCTCTGCTTAAGCTAGTTGAACATTTTTGACAGATGACTTTGCGCTGATCAGTTGGATGTTGTTTAAAAAAATGCCAGACTGCACTCTTCCTAGACTCGGATCCCTTTTCAGGGATTGCAGACTGAGCTTTAACCGGATGGCAACGCTGTGCTCCAACAGGTTTTGGCTTTGACACGCGTTTTGGTCCAGATACGGGCCCGGCAGATGGAACCTGTTGCGATGTTGATGCCTGCTGCGGCCCCTCCTCCACCTCCGCTTCTGAACTACTGCCGCCTGCACCCTGTTCCCCCAATGGCTGCCAATCGGGGTCAATAACTGGGTCATCTATTACCTCCTCTTCGAGCTCGTGTGCAACTTCGTCTGTGTCACTGTGTCGGTCGGTGGTATAGCGTTCGTGGCGGGGCAACATAGTCTCATCAGGGTCTGATTGTGGATCTGTACCCTGAGAGGGCAATGTGGTGGTCTGAGTCAAAGGAGCAGCATAGTACTCTGGCTGTGGCTGTGCATCAGTGCACTCCATGTCAGAATATACTTGTAATGGGCATGGCCTGTTAAATGTTTCACTTTCTAAGCCAGGGACGGTATGTGTAAAGAGCTCCATGGAGTGACCCGTTGTGTCGCCTGCTGCATCCTTCTCTCTTGTTGTAGTTTTTGCTGAGGAGGACAAGGAAGCGACTTGTCCCTGACCGTGAACATCCACAAGCGACGCGCTGCTTTTACATTTACCAGTTTCGGAAGAGGAGGCAAAAGAGCTAGAGGCTGAGTCTGCAATGTAAGCCAAAACTTGCTGTTGCTGCTCCGCCTTTAAAAGCGGTTTTCCTACTCCCAGAAAAGAGAGCGTTCGAGGCCTTGTGTAGCCTGACGACGAAACTGGCTCCACAGCTCCAGACTTAGGTGGAATATTTTTATCCCCACGACCACCTGATGCTCCACTACCACTACCATCATTACCAGCTGACAATGAACGCCCACGACGACCTCTTGCACCAGACTTCCTCATTGTTTTAAAATCTTAACCAAAGTAACTTTATTTGTTGCTGTCAAACAACTTACACGGTGAGCTATAACTTCAGTATGATTTCAATATCCCTTAACAGGTTGGTGAGACCACAAGGAAAATCAGGCACAATGTTACACACTCTGTTTTCTGTGGCACAAAATCACAGAGATGACACACACGCAGGACTGTCACTCAAGCACTAATGTCAATATTAATCTCCCACCTAATTTATTTATTTTTTTTTCTCAGGGAGACTTTAGAAACCAAATAATATTAAAAAAAAAAAAAAAAAAGGCTTTCTATGGCCCACAATTAGAGAGAGAGAGGTGGCACAACCAGGAGTCAAGACTGGCGCACAAGCTGAAAGGGCAATATTACTCTCCCACTGTTTTTTATGTTTTTTTTGTTTTTTTCAGGGAGACTTTAGAAACCAAATAATATTAAAAAAACCAAAAAAAAAAAAGGCTTTCTATGGCCCACTGAATGAGAGGGAGAGAGGTGGCACACCCAGGAGTCAAGACTGGCACACAAGCTGAAAGGGCAATATTACTCTCCCACTGTTTTTTTAGGTTTTTTTTTTTTTTTCAGGGAGACTTTAGAAACCAAATAATATTAAAAAAAAAAAAAAAAAAAAAAAAAATAGGCTTGCTATAGCCCACTGAATGAGAGATAGCACACACAGCAGTGGCACACAAGCCCTGACTGAGGCCAATATTTTTCTCCCACTGATTGATGTAGTGTTTTTGTGTTGAGGTAGAATTTAGAACACAAATCACGGAAAAAATAAATAGGCTTTCTATGGCCCACTGAATGAAAGGGAGAGAGGTGGCACACCCAGGAGTCAAGACTGGCACACAAGCTGAAAGGGCAATATTACTCTCCCACTGTTTTTTTGTGTATTTTTTGTTTTTTCAGGGAGACTTTAGAAACCCAATAATATTTAAAAAAAAAAATAAATAGGCTTTCTATGGCCCACTGAATGAGAGGGAGAGAGGTGGCACACCCAGGAGTCAAGACTGGCACACAAGCTGAAAGGGCAATATTATTCTCCCACTGTTTTTTTAGGTTTTTTTTTTTTTTTTCAGGGAGAATTAGAAACCAAATAATATTAAAAAAAATAAATAAATAGGCTTTCTATGGCCCACTGAATGAGAGGGAGAGAGGTGGCACACCCAGGAGTCAAGACTGGCACACAAGCTGAAAGGGCAATATTACTCTCCCACTGTTTTTTTAGGTTTTTTTTTTTTTTTCAGGGAGACTTTAGAAACCAAATAATATTAAAAAAAAAAAAAAAAATAGGCTTGCTATAGCCCACTGAATGAGAGATAGCACACACAGCAGTGGCACACAAGCCCTGACTGAGGCCAATATTTTTCTCCCACTGATTGATGTAGTGTTTTTGTGTTGAGGTAGAATTTAGAACACAAATCACGGAAAAAATAAATAGGCTTTCTATGGCCCACTGAATGAGAGGGAGAGAGGTGGCACACCCAGGAGTCAAGACTGGCACACAAGCTGAAAGGGCAATATTACTCTCCCACTGTTTTTTTAGGTTTTTTTTTTTTTTTCAGGGAGACTTTAGAAACCAAATAATATTAAAAAAAAAAAAAAAAAAAAAATAGGCTTGCTATAGCCCACTGAATGAGAGATAGCACACACAGCAGTGGCACACAAGCCCTGACTGAGGCCAATATTTTTCTCCCACTGATTGATGTAGTGTTTTTGTGTTGAGGTAGAATTTAGAACACAAATCACGGAAAAAATAAATAGGCTTTCTATGGCCCACTGAATGAAAGGGAGAGAGGTGGCACACCCAGGAGTCAAGACTGGCACACAAGCTGAAAGGGCAATATTACTCTCCCACTGTTTTTTTGTGTATTTTTTGTTTTTTCAGGGAGACTTTAGAAACCCAATAATATTTAAAAAAAAAAATAAATAGGCTTTCTATGGCCCACTGAATGAGAGGGAGAGAGGTGGCACACCCAGGAGTCAAGACTGGCACACAAGCTGAAAGGGCAATATTATTCTCCCACTGTTTTTTTAGGTTTTTTTTTTTTTTTTCAGGGAGAATTAGAAACCAAATAATATTAAAAAAAATAAATAAATAGGCTTTCTATGGCCCACTGAATGAGAGGGAGAGAGGTGGCACACCCAGGAGTCAAGACTGGCACACAAGCTGAAAGGGCAATATTACTCTCCCACTGTTTTTTTAGGTTTTTTTTTTTTTTTCAGGGAGACTTTAGAAACCAAATAATATTAAAAAAAAAAAAAAAAATAGGCTTGCTATAGCCCACTGAATGAGAGATAGCACACACAGCAGTGGCACACAAGCCCTGACTGAGGCCAATATTTTTCTCCCACTGATTGATGTAGTGTTTTTGTGTTGAGGTAGAATTTAGAACACAAATCACGGAAAAAATAAATAGGCTTTCTATGGCCCACTGAATGAAAGGGAGAGAGGTGGCACACCCAGGAGTCAAGACTGGCACACAAGCTGAAAGGGCAATATTACTCTCCCACTGTTTTTTTATGTATTTTTTGTTTTTTCAGGGAGACTTTAGAAACCAAATAATATTAAAAAAAAAAAAAAAAAATAGGCTTGCTATAGCCCACTGAATGAGAGATAGCACACACAGCAGTGGCACACAAGCCCTGACTGAGGCCAATATTTTTCTCCCACTGATTGATGTAGTGTTTTTGTGTTGAGGTAGATTTTAGAACACAAATCACGGAAAAAATAAATAGGCTTTCTATGGCCCACTCAGTGAGAGATGGCACACACAGGGATGGCACTGTAGCAGAAATGCCAATCTTAATCTCCCACAAAAAAAAAACAAAAAACAAAAAAAAACTGTCCTACAATTACTATCTCCCTGCAGTAATGTAAGCCAGGTATGGCAGGCAGCAATAGGAGTGGACTGATGCACAAATTAAATAAAAAGTGTGGACAAACAAAAAAGATAGCTGTGCAGAAAGGAAGGAACAAGAGGATATGTGCTTTGAAAAAAGCAGTTGGTTTCCACAGTGGCGTACACACAGCAATACAGCTATCACGGAGCCTTCTAGGGCAGCCCAATGAGCTACAGCGCTGAGGGGAAAAAAAAAAAAAAATAGCTTCCACAGTCCCTGCACACCGAAGGTGGTGTTGGACAGTGGAAATCGCTGCAGCACAAGCGGTTTGGTGGTTAGTGGACCCTGCCTAACGCTCTCCCTGCTTCTGACGAAGCGGCAGCAACCTGTCCCTAAGCTCAGATCAGCAGCAGTAAGATGGCGGTCGGCGGGAACGCCCCTTTATAGCCCCTGTGACGCCGCAGACAGCAAGCCAATCACTGCAATGCCCTTCTCTAAGATGGTGGGGACCAGGATCTATGTCATCACGCTGCCCACACTCTGCGTTCACCTTCATTGGCTGAGAAATGGCGCTTTTCGCGTCATTGAAACGCGACTTTGGCGCGAAAGTCGCGTACCGCATGGCCGACAAGCACAGGGGTCGGATCGGGTTTCATGAGACGCCGACTTAGCCAAAAGTCGGCGACTTTTGAAAATGATCGACCCGTTTCGCTCAACCCTAATCAACATACTCAGCAGAAATTGCCCAACAAATTTTAGGATCCATTTTATCCTGTTGCCCATGTGAAAATGAAAAAATTGAGGCTAAAAGAAATTTTGTGTGAAAAAAAAGTACTTTTTAATTTTTACGGATCAATTTGTGAAGCACCTGAGAGTTTAAAGTGCTCACTATGCTTCTAGATAAGTTCCTTGGGGGGTCTACTTTCCAAAATGGGGTCACTTGTGGGAGCGCTCCAATGTTTAGGCACACGGGGGCTCTCCAAACGTGACATGGTCTCTGCTAGCGATGGAGATCATTTTTCATTCAAAAAGTCAAATGGCGCTCCTTCCCTTCCGAGCCTTACCATGTGCCCAAACAGTGGTTTACCCCCACATGTGAGGTATCAGTGTACTCAGCAGAAATTGCCCAACAAATTTTAGGATCCATTTTATCCTGTTGCCCATGTGAAAATGAAAAAATTGAGGCTAAAATAATTTTTTTGTGAAAAAAAAGTACTGTTTAATTTTTACGGATCAATTTGTGAAGCACCTGGGGGTTTAAAGTGCTCACTATGCTTCTAGATAAGTTCCTTGGGGGGTCTAGTTTCCAAAATGGGGTCACTTGTGGGGGAGCTCCAATGTTTAGGCACACGGGGGCTCTCCAAACACGACATGGTGTCCGCTAAAGATTGGAGCCAATTTTTCATTCAAAAAGTCAAATGGCGCTCCTTTCCTTCCAAGCCCTGCCGTATGCCCAAACAGTGGTTTACCCCCACATATGAGGTATCAGCGAACTCAGGACAAATTGGACAACATCGTTCGTGGTCCAGTTTTTCATTTTACCCTTGGGAAAATAAAAAAATTGTTGCTAAAAGATCATTTTTGTGACTAAAAAGTTAAATGTTCATTTTTTCCTTCCATGTTGCTTCTGCTGCTGTGAAACACCTGAAGGGTTAATAAACTTCTTGAATGTGGTTTTGAGCACCTTGAGGGGTGCAGTTTTTAGAATGGTGTCACTTTGGGGTATTTTCAGCCATATAGAACCCTCAAACTGACTTCAAATGTGAGGTGGTCCCTAAAAAAAATGGTTTTGTAAATTTTGTTGTAAAAATGAGAAATCACTGGTCAAATTTTAACCCTTATAACTTCCTAGCAAAAAAAAAATTTGTTTCCAAAATTGTGCTGATGTAAAGTAGACATGTGGGAAATGTTATTTATTAACTATTTTGTGTCACATAACTCTCTGGTTTAACAGAATAAAAATTCAAAATGTGAAAATTGCGAAATTTTCAAAATTTTCGCCAAATTTCCGTTTTTTTCACAAATAAACTCAGAAATTATCGACCTAAATTTACCACTAACATGAAGCCCAATATGTCACGAAAAAACAATCTCAGAATCGCTTGGATCCGTTGAAGCGTTCCTGAGTTATTACCTCATAAAGGGACACTGGTCAGAATTGCAAAAAACGGCAAGGTCATTAAGGCCAAAATAGGCTGGGTCATGAAGGGGTTAATATTATTTATTGTCAGTCCACAGGATTATATTGTATCCAAATTGTATTCAGCTCATTATTAAGATTGGGGAGCAGAAAAGTAAAATAAATCCTTTCTATGTATACTTAACTGTTAACTGCAGTTGGTCCTTTGTGCGCAAGTGCTTTGCCGGCCTGGGTGTGTCTCTAGGGTCGGCACTCTGTTCATGTGACATGACCTGACTTGTGCTCACAAGATCCATGTGGGCGGTGAGTCGGGTCCCGTGACTGGACTGCCTTCTTTGATGTGGTTTAGGGATGTGCCCCTCCTGGCCCACTGATGGCACACAAACATAGAAAAGACATGCTACAGCGGATATCACGAGAAAAATAGTTAAGTGCAAAAATGCAAATTTTATTTAATTAGAGTATACAGAACAATGCATGGTAAAATCATTTTAAAAAGCAGAAAGTGCCCAAAAGAAAAGGGGTACCACCCCACAGACCTGAAGGCACAGGATATGAGATAATGGTGTTGGCACCTGATAAGGGGGGACTGGACAATAACCAGAATTCCACGTCTTAATAGATGGATAAAATAGCAGGAGTCACAAAACATAGACACAATCAATCCATTTTTGTCAAAGATAGTAATTTGTATGTTATGGTAAACACCAGCTATTTATTATAGTGCTGTTTGTCATTTAGTTTACCCCTAATATGGATTTTCAGGGAACAAGAATGAAAAACAATGATTGTGCACTTAAATGATACCAGTGTTCCAAACCAGTCTTAACATGCCCAATGGGAAGTTCGCCCAAAACAGTTCTGGATATAAATGTCATACCGTCACAATAGAGGAAAAAAAATTTTTCAAGCAATACTTATTGAGCACGACCCAGGAAGAAAGTCAGTCCGAGTGCCAGAAGTCCATAGGGCTAGTGAGCCCTGCCAGTCAGAGTGCCAAAGGTCCGTGGGGCTGGTGAGCCCAACGCGTGTCACCACACACGGTGGCTTCGTCAGGAGAAAGTGTGACTGCTCTTGTATACACAGTCTTAAATACACATACCTAAATTAAAAGATCAAGATCAGCTGTGGGAGACTCCGGCCACCCATCCGGAAGTGATGTCAACAGCGCTCAGAAATGTTAACACTCAGGCACATTGTGACAGGCCAAATGTGTTTGCCAGCTGGCCAAGCAGAGCAGTGCATGCACTCAATACATACATCGTAGGTGTCTACGTAAGTAAAGCGGTGCTCATGAATGAGCATGCGCACGCGCATTCATACAACCTGAAGATGTCTCATTTCAGTCCAATTGCGCGTGCGCAAAATGAATAAAGCAAAGACCTACTATAAATGGGTCACAGTACTTGAGCAGGCATTAAGGTTTCCAACACAAATAGGCAAGTGTTGACACATAGGCACATTAAACGAGGCCGAGTGAGTTTGCCAGTGGCCAAAAAAAACTGCGCATGCGATCAATAAATACATCACAAGTGTCTATATAGACAAAACAGTGCTCATGAATGAGCAAGCGCACACGCATTAGAGCAACCTAAAGGTGTCTCATTCTGGTCTAATTGCCCATGCGTAAAGTAAGCAAGGCAAAGACCTACTATATAAGTCACAGTAATCGCGCATGTGTTACGGTTTCCAACGCAGGTAAGATTCTAGGCACCCAGATTTTCACGCTGCACAGATTATTTTTTTTGTTTTTTACTGATAGCAACTGATGTGACATGCACCAATTTCAGACCAGCAGCAAGCCATGCCTTTGATGTACTCCATTGGGTGATTCAGTCGGGGAGCGTAAGTTTATTGAAGCTAGTTAATTATAACCTGGTGTGTAGCCTTTGGACTGATTGGTCATACTGTGATAATAGAGTCTGATTGTGCTGGCGTGATGCAACCCACAGAGGAAGACGATACACCGAAATGCGCGTCGGAGTTTGGCACTAGATCCCATCTCAGGCAACAACCTGCGTTTGATAATGTTCTCCTACCAGTGTTTCACTGGTATACTCTTTGCTGGTTAAAATCTATCTTATTTTGATGTTATACTTACATTAGTATGTTTCCAGCATGTCTTAGATGTATCCAGTATGTACAGTGCCTAAAAGTAGTATTCAACCCCCTGCAGATTTAGCAGGTTTAATAAGATGCAAATAAGTTAGAGCCTTCAAACTTCAAACAAGAGCAGGATTTATTAACAGATGCATAAATCTTACAAACCAAAAAGTTTTGTTGCTCAGTTAAATTTTTATAAATTTTAAACATAAAAGTGTGGGTCAATTATTCTTCAACCCCTAGGTTTAATATTTTGTGGAATAACCTTTGTTTGCAATTACAGCTAATAATCGTCTTTTATAAGACCTGATCAGGCCAGCACAGGTCTCTGGAGTTATCTTGGCCCACTCCTCCATGCAGATCTTCTCCAAGTTATCTAGGTTCTTTGGGTGTCTCATGTGGACTTTAATCTTGATCTCCTTCCACAAGTTTTCAATTGGGTTAAGGTCAGGAGACTGACTAGGCCACTGCAACACCTTGATTTTTTGCCTCTTGAACCAGGCCTTGGTTTTCTTGGCTGTGTGCTTTGGGTCGTTGTCTTGTTGGAAGATGAAATGACGACCCATCTTAAGATCCTTGATGGAGGAGCGGAGGTTCTTGGCCAAAATCTCCAGGTAGGCCGTGCTATCCATCTTCCCATGGATGCGGACCAGATTGCCAGGCCCCTTGGCTGAGAAACAGCCCCACAGCATGATGCTGCCACCACCATGCTTGACTGTAGTGATGGTATTCTTGGGGTCGTATGCAGTTCCATCCAGTCTCCAAACGTCACGTGTGTGGTTGGCACCAAAGATCTCGATCTTGGTCTCATCACTCAGACCAGAGAACCTTGAACCAGTCAGTCTCAGAGTCCTCCAAGTGATCATGAGCAAACTGTAGACGAGCCTTGACATGACGCTTTGAAAGTAAAGGTGCCTTACGGGCTGGAATGGAGACCATTGCGGTGGAGTACGTTACTTATGGTATTGACTGAAACCAATGTCCCCACTGCCATGAGATCTTCCCGGAGCTCCTTCCTTGTTGTCCTTGGGTTAGCCTTGACTCTTTGGACAAGCCTGGCCTCGGCACGGGAGGAAACTTTCAAAGGCTGTCCAGGCCGTGGAAGGCTAACAGTAGTTCCATAAGCCTTCCACTTCCGGATGATGCTCCCAACAGTGGAGACAGGTAGGCCCAACTCCTTGGAAAGGGTTTTGTACCCCTTGCCAGCCTTGTGACCCTCCACGATCTTGTCTCTGATGGCCTTGGAATGCTCCTTTGTCTTTCCCATGTTGACCATGTATGAGTGCTGTTCACAAGTTTGGGGAGGGTCTTAAATAGTCAGAAAAGGCTGGAAAAAGAGATAATTAATCCAAACATGTGAAGCTCATTGTTCTTTGTGCCTGAACTACTTCTTAATACTTTAGGGGAACCAAACAGAATTCTGGTGGGTTGAGGGGTTGAATAATAAATGACCCTCTGAAAGAACTTTTCACAATTTAAAAAAAAAATAAACAAAGAAATAACATTCTTTTTTGCTGCAGTGCATTTCACACTTCCAGGCTGATCTACAGTCCAAATGTCACAATGCCAAGTTAATTCCAAATGTGTAAGGGTACTGTCACACTCTGCAATTTTCCAACGATCACGACCAGCGATACGACCTGGCCGTGATCGTTGGAAAGTCGTTGTGTGGTCGCTGGGGAGCTGTCACACAGACAGCTCTCCTGCGACCAACGATGCCAAGGTCCCGGGTAACCAGGGTAAACATCGGGTTACTAAGCGCAGGGCCGCGCTTAGTAACCCGATGTTTACCGTGGTTACCAGCGTAAAAGTTAAAAAAAACAAACTGTACATACTCACATTCCGGTGTCCTTCAGATCCCTTGCCATCTGCTTCCCGCTCTGACTGAGTGCCGCCGTAAAGTGAAAGCAGATCACAGCGGTGACGTCACCGCTGTGATCTGCTCTTACTTTCCGGCCGGCAGTCAGTCAGTGCGGGAAGCAGACGGCAAGGGACCTGAAGGACAACGGAATGTGAGTATGTACTATTTTTTTTTTTTTACTTTTACGCTGGTAACCACGGTAAACATCGGGTTACTAAGCGCGGCCCTGCGCTTAATAACCCGATGTTTACCCTGGTTACAAGCGAACGCATCGCTGGATCGCTGTCACACACAACGATCCAGCGATGACAGCGGGAGATCCAGCGACGAAATAAAGTTTCAAACGATCTGCTACGACGTACGATTCTCAGCAGGGTCCCTGATCGCAGTAGCGTGTCAGACACAGCGATATCGTATGGATATCGCTGGAACGTCACGGATCGTACCGTCGTAACGACCAAAGTGCCACTGTGTGACAGTACCCTAAACCTGCTAAATCTGCAGGGGGTTGAATACTACTTGTAGGCACTGTATATCATTGAGATGCAATAGAGATAATATGACGCACTGCTTGCTGTTACACACTATATGGGATTGTGGTGCAATCTTGTGGTTTCCCACTTTTTAACATGTTTTGATATCATTTTTTGTAATTTTGTAATTAATAAAGTGCATATAAGTTTTTTTCTACTTACAGTTCTCTGGTTTACATTCTTCCTACATTATTGCTTATTTCCAACTCCATTTGCTACTTTATAAATTCTGTTTACAGCCTGCTAATAACATGTCTCTGTATGCCTGATGAATATTCTCTTAATATAGAGTTTATTACCATCGACAGGAGAATTGTTTTAGGCCATACCGACACAATAATGTTTATATTAATCGCCATTGTCCTTGCACTGCTTGCATAATAATGTCAACTTTCTAGCAATGATTCTGAATTCTCACACAGTTGTCAAAGTCATTTACCCTTTTAGCAAAAAGTGGAAAAATATAGCCCAAAGCATTATCTACTGCGGTGACTGCCCTGTTCCAAACATATACAACAGTGGCCCCTCTCCCCCTTTCAATAGTCACTGAAGTCCCCAAAAGAAGTCTGTTTTAAAGGCATTTCCCTAGTTGTCACAGAAGTGCCTCCTCTTCCTTTTGGTAGATTTACCAATTTCTACATCTTTCTAAACATTGTCACAAGCCACTTGCCCCCCCATTTCACCAAAGTAATTAAAGTAGAGTCCCTTTATCCTCAATAGCAGCAGAAATGCTATTTCCTCTAAAGTCCCTGCAGTCGTCATCTCCTCTACAACTGGAATCCCAGCAGAATCTGTCCCATTTCCATATTTTCAACCAGTATCCACATCCACGTGCGTGTAATGAGCCATTTGGCACATTGGGCAATTATGGTGCCCCAGCAGAGATCTGTCGCAGCAACACACAGGCTGATGAAGAAACATAACTTTTACTCCAAGGAGCCACAAGATTAGTGGTTACATTCACAGCGTAGCTCTTGGTGGTTACAAAATACGCACAGTTTTTGGTGGTTAGAATTTAGGCACCGTGTGTTTTATTAGCTCCCCTTAAGGCTTCTTTCACACTTCAGTTGTTTGGCGTCAGTCTAAATCCGCCATTTTCCTCAAAAAACAGATCCGTTTTTTTTTTTCAACGGATCCGTTTTTTTCCCCATAGACTTGCATTAGCGACGGATTGTGACAGATGGTCGTCCGTTCCATCCGTCATGCGACGGATCTGTCAAAATTTGGCGGACGTCATCTAGACATTGACGGTCATTGCAACGTTTTTTGTCTGCGTTGAAATGGCGGATCGCGACGGATCCGTCGCGTCCGTCATTTCATAGAATGGCCACCTATGGGCGACGGATCCGTCGCGACCATCATTTCAGCGGATCCGTCGCCCCAATCCGTTTTTTCAATTTTTTTCAATTGCGCATGCTCCAAAAAGTATATACAACCCCCGAGTAACGGATCCGTCAAAAAAACGTTTTTTAAACTATTGTGACGGATCCGTCGATCCGTCATTATGTCGGAAGTGACTGACGCCAAAAAACTGAAGTGTGAAAGAAGCCTAAGTGACACTTATTAGCAATGTCAAGACATGTTGATGATACTCTGACAGATGAGTATATGTTTCCAGCAAAAGGGTCAGTCAGTACTATAGCTATAATCACAAAATGCAATATGCAATATCAAATATTTAAACCTATAAAAAATAGCGCACACTAGAACTACACAAAAAACTAGAACTAGACAAAAAATTCCATACATTTTATTTGTAATAACATATAAAAATTATAAACAATAATGATGGAGATGGTACCAAAAAATGAAAACACAACACCACAGACCAAAGGCAATAGTATCACAGAGCCATACAATCCATCGCCACATTACTCACTAACCCCGTGGATAAACAGTTTCTCTCGCCCATACGGCATAGCCATTCACAATTCCCACTTATAAGTCAGTAAAACAAGAGGCATAATGGATGATAACAATAAACAAACTTGTATGATTCACATTACCTCTGGTCTGATAGTGCCATGACCCCAACGCGCGTTTCGGCTGTGTGTGCCTTCTTCCTGTTGACTCCCCCGGAAGAAGGCACATGGAGCCGAAACGCGCATTGGGGTTGTGGCAACCTCAGAAAGGAAAGGTGGCCAAACATGCTCACAACTGCCTTTTTCACACAGAGAATTTTGAAACCCCAAGCAGTCATATGTTTCTCACGAATCCTGTATTCTATGACATATGTTGCTTTTTGGACATCCCTTTTAATATGAGCAATTTAATCACATTTTTTTACAAAGTGTCACACAGCTTTGTTGACTATAAAAACCAAAAGCTCCACACAAAAAATGACCTACCATGGATATACTCAAGGTCTGACTGGCCCACTAAATTACCAGAGGATCCTGTAGAGCAGTGTTTCTCAACTCCAATCCTCAAGGTTCCTCAACAGTATTAGTATTGCACAGTTGATGGAATTAATAGCCAAGCATCAGAAATTGCCACAAGTTCTCCATAGGATATTCTCAAAAATCCTAACTGGGGGCATTGAGGACTGGAGATGAGGTCCCAGTCTTTGAGACATTATTGGACCCAAAATGTCCAGTAGAAGACAACACCAACATGGAACTGACTTTTGACTCAATCATTAACAGTATCATTAGCATCTATTTCTTGTGGGTTAACTGACAAATGATATATTACACTGTATTGATGAGATGCCCAATGTGTACAATGAAAAAAAAAATTAAAAGATATATTGTGTGTTCCTCTTTAGGAAGATGCATATCCTATATAGGATATCCTCAAATTATGACTTCATGGGGTGATTTGAAACCTGAAGATGAGGACCCAGGCATTATTGTATGCATCATCCATAGATGTGTTTATGTTCTTTATGGATAGAGGGTGTGTGCTGACAATTAGCATTACAACTGATGCTTGGTACTAATGTTTCTTACCCCTAACCAGTATTGCATGTCTACCCTCCCACTTCCTCTTCTGGAAGACTAGAACTCTTTAGAACATAAGCGTACAGCATTTCCTCTCTGTGTTTGTTTGCTTGATATATGCAGTAGCCAATAGTATTAACATGACCTATCATAGATATATATTCAGCATATAAATATAATCTCTATGAAGATACTGTATCTCCATTAAACAACCATTAATTCCTCTTACCTTGCTCCGGTTGTTGTCTCTTGGGCTGGGTGTCAGTACGGTAAGCTGTTTCTTCTCATTAAAGCCTAAGCATTTCTAAATTGGGATAGAATCCAATTACTAATCGCAAAAAAATATATATATATAACCTTGGGTGTGGAGTAGGCCAGTGTATTGTGTGGTCGGTTTCCTTCGTTGTTATTTGTCAGATTCCCCAGCTCCGGTAAACCCGTTAATCTGAGCCAAGATGAGGTTATCAAGTGCTAAATAACTTGGCCCATATAATGCGCAATGAGAGAAACTAAATGCTGCTATATTCTCTCAGATCACTTGGCACAGAAATGAGCATGCCCAGTTCATTCTCCAACTGGACATGCCCGCTCAGAGCAGGCTGTGGTATAGTCTTCCATGCTATGGTGCTCTGGCATCGGGACAGAAGAGCGAGCAAAATAAGGACAATTATCTTGCATCCCTTTTTTCTCCTTGTTTTGTTTTTAAGCTATGCGGTCCTGTGGTTATTTTTGGTCTGGATGCTTGCCCATGAAGTATTTCAAGGTTATTTTCCAATGTGTCTCCTTGAGACACTTTATACTGCCTACATTAAGAAAATAAAATCCGAAGCACTCAGGCTTCACTGAAAAAAAATCTGTGACAATAACTGTCTCTATTATGTATTTATGTTATCATATTTGCTTTGGGGAAACTGCTGGATATCTAATTTGCCTTAAAAGTCTTGCACAAGAAGTGCAGGAAGAAAAAATTCCTACCATTTAAGTCGTTAGAGTCAGTTTATGGTCATAACAGATCAAAACCTACCAAAAATAAACTAATTTGATAAATCTAAAATCAATAAAGTTTATTAAGATGGGGACTAAACATGGTACTTTGCTCTTGACGTGATTATTAATTATTGATGAAAAGGTTGCTTATTTCTTGTATTTTCCTAGTCGTAGAATATCAGGACAAAGAATTCAGTTTTGTTTCTCTGTGATATTATTGTTCTCTTCATTTGAACTGCGCATTAAAAGCATCATACCAACAAGGCATTCTGAAGACATTGGTTGTAAATTATATTTAAAAAAAATCACTTTATTAATATAAAATAGTTGTCTATAAAGAATTATAAAATAATATTTCAGCTCAAATAAGCAACAGTAATATTATTGGCAAAGAAATCCAAACAAAAATCATATTGGAGAAATGAACTAAAAAAATATTACTGAAGATAGCCAAATAGGCAATTAGTAACACTGGGCATTCTGCTAAATATGAATCCTACAAGCGTCTTGGAGTAAAAAAAAGCACAAAAAACAAATATGTAAGCGTGGGCTTCCTCGCGAAACGCGCGTAGGGGCTGCTCTCTTTGCCGTCTTACACAGGGTTACTATGAGTAAGATTGTCTGACCCCTTTTCTTTCCATCTTGGTGGCTTACATTACTTTGACTAGATTTGTTTCCATCTTTTTACCCAGCGCTGTGTGTGGAATATATAGGATATTATTGTTATGATGTTAACACTGTATGGTTTACTTAATATCAGGTGAGGTTACTTGTTTACTAATTGATATATATGCCCGAGATGTAATTTATTGGTTTATTTTGATCACTGGGTATCATACAATTCTTTTTGCCCATGCCCTATATTTTCTGTGAGTTGGCAGTTTTCTTGTGTGCCATCATTTCTTTCCTGTTATACTTTATATACTATGAATTTGTAAATTATGTTCTTGTTATGTATTTTTATGGGAAATAAAATGTGCTACTTTTTTGCATATATGTTTTTTCAGACTTTTTTTAACTCCAAGTCGCTTGTGGGATTCAGTAATATTATTAGTTTTACTTGTCTTCTAATTTGTGGACCTTATTTTCTGAAATGACGTTAACCCAGTTAGAGGCCCTAAAAAGCCATAGACCCATAATGATAATCTTAGTTGGCAGTTGGCTTGGTAAATTGTCATTCCCATTATCTTCGGATTTGTAACCTTAATCTAAATTTATGAGGAGATAAATATAACACAAACATACAAAGGGAGTCTAGGGAAGCATTTAAAGATTTAAGATAGTCACCATTAGTGAAGTTCATGAGGTCAATAAGAGATTGCCATTGTAGGAAATTCTGAATTAGATGTTCATCTTGCTCACAAATTGCAAAAATACTTGGATGTCCATTAAATTTGACCTTTACATATAGGAATAACTGTTGCCCTTGTAGAATAATACTTAGTAATAACCAAATTATCCGTACAATGAAACCAAGAAAGTAGAGCTCATCAACATGAGTTAGGAATGGCGGTCTCAGTGAAGACCTACCCACACACCGCCATAAGTCTTCTACTTCAAGCCATCTTCACCATCCTCAGAAGGTAACTTCACCATAAATTGTCTGCTACAACAAATTCCAAAAAGCTAATGTACCGGTACTTAACAGTACAGAGTTGCTCCTTAGGATTTAGAAGATAAAAAAGTATGGCAGTATTTCATGTGCAAAAAAGTGTAACTGCAGCATATAAAGACGGCTTCCATTCATGTACATTTGCAGCTCGTACAAGCGTAATGTATGAGAGATATATTAGACAAAACCTTCTGGATTATTTTCTGTACACAACAGAAAACCCTGGATACTGTAGATGCCTTTTTTGCTGTGTCAATGAAAAGTTTGAAATGTAATCCTGCTGAGTAGAGAGGCTGATTACAGAGGCAGATTTTTATGTTACAGAAGCATCTGGCACAGTAGCTGGTGATGAAACTGCTTTGTAGTCCAATAACAGAATTTAATAGTGAGAGATCCTGATTAGGGTTGAGCGACCTTGACTTTTTTAGGGTCGAGTCATGTTTCACGAAACCCGACTGTTGGAAAAGTCGAGTCGGGCGAAATCGGCCGATTACTGCGCAAAGTCGAGGATCGGCCGGAACACGAAACCCTATGCACGTCAATGGGGATTTTTTTTTTTTTCTCTCTCTCTCTCCCCCCCTCTCCCTCTCCCTCTCCCTCTCCCTCTCCCTCTCTCTCTCTCTCTCTCTCTCTCTCCGTCCCAGCACAGAAAATTTCGTTTTACACATTCCAAATCGCTACTGCGCACAAGCGATAAAATGATGATAGGCGTGCACGCCCTAACCCCTATGTCATCACTCTGCCCACGCTCCTTCATTGGCTGTAAAAATGGCGCTAAACGCGTCATACGAAACGCGACTTTGGCGCCAAGATCGCGTACCGCATGGCCAACCCCACACAGGGATCGGGTCGGGTTTCATGAGACGCCGACTTTACCAAAAGTCGGCGACTTATGAAAATGAACGATCCGTTTCGCTCAACCCTAATCCTGATTGCTTACAAAAAGTCAAGAATTGGTTCAGTAAGGCCATGTTCACACGTTCAGTATTTGGTCAGCATTTTACCTCATTATGTGTAAGGCAAAACCAGGAGTGGGTGATAATACAGAAGTGGTGCATATGTTTCTATTATACTTTTCCTCTGATTCATCCTCTCCTGGTTTTGGCTTACAAATACTGATGTAAAATACTGACCAAATACTGAACATGTGAATGTGGGCTAAAAATGATAATCCTTAGAAAGGGCTACAAAGCCAAAGTAAATTTTTCCACTAGTTGGCAACACAAAAAAGTACCTCAAACAGGCAGCAACAACTAATCAGGATCTTGTACAACATCCTAAAGGAATATTACAATAACCCCTTGTTTCTCTTGCCTGTGGTCAGTGACCATGGCCCCTACTCATTAAGACTGGTGTTTTGTATGCCAATCTTAATAAGGGGCCTGCAGGAATAAGATGCATCAAATTTATTAAGAAGCACACTCCACTTAATGAATTTGGTGCATCTTCTCAGTTAAGGACTGGGGTATCAATTCTGGAATAAGAAACCCTGGCACTTTTGCTGAATTTGAAAGACAGGTGTAGCAACACTCTGTACCAGCTCCTCCTCAGCACCACCCATTTTGCTTCAAACTGTTGTGAAAATGGCAAAAGTCGCACAATTTTTGTGACTATTCAAAGTGTTTTTCACCAGTTTTCAGGCATAAACATTTTGATACATTGTCCTCTTTGACTTTAAAAAAAAAAGCTGATGGCAGTTTGGTGGATTGGAAATGCTGGTATAATGAGATTATCTGAGACTTCTCCATGAAATACATCTACACAATTATTCTTGGAAAATGTCTTAATTGCTTCAAGTCTTCTCCATAACTACAGTATTGTAGAGGCTTCCATCTGACTGTCCTCTTACTACTACCCAACCATTTCGCATCAGCACCTCATTCCCACAGATCCCGATCAAATAAATACTCATACCACCTTTTCTTTAGATTAATTAGCCAAATTGGACTTTTATTATACAAAGATTAGAATAAATAACTTGTCAGTAAGCAGGTTCTTGGAGCTCCAAATCATGGCGGAATCCAATAAATAACATTGAACCATCTAGCATTACTCCCAGCTGCAAGAACAGGCTTGGGGGCACCTTTGTTGCTGGAAAACCTTTTCCATAACACCAACTCCTTGGGACCCTGCTCTGAAGAGTCACAAACTCTTCCAGGCAATTAACCAAAATCCAAACATTAAGAGCAGGTTACTGATGTACATCCCCCAACCACAATTTTGCCACCAACTCAGAGAACCTCCTCACCACCGCTCATCGAAATGACCCAATGACCCCCCTATCTACCGTTTTTGATAATTCAACATTACTTGAACCCCCAAATTAAAGTGTGGTAGGGCAGGACCTTTGCTCCTGGTGCCTTGTGCCGAATGATAGCCCCTACACCCTCTCAGATAATATAAAAGCCTGCTCTATTGTCAACAATCCCCTCTTTTTGCCAATCCCTTAAACTTTTGACAAAAGTCTGTGCTTCTTCTGCCTTTATTAATTGAACTCATGCTTGCCCTACAAAGCTTCCTTGTAACCATCCTTAAAGTTTCTACTTCTTTGCGCGCATCTTTTTTATCATGCTGCTATTTAAAACTTTGTAGTCACTGCTACACTTAGCTGATAAGTTTATATATACAATCAGTCTACATTAAACACAGTATCAGGAGAAATCATGTCATAGGCCGATAAGGACAGAGAGCAGCATGCTGCCACCGATTTTTCCCTACAAAGAAATGTAGTATTACAAGCAGTGCTTTAGACTATCCTCATTAAAAGTTGGCCCAGAATGGGAGACCCTACTCCATGATGTTAATATAACTTGACAAAGCAGAGGTTGTCAAGGAATGACAATCCTTTTGAACAACTGCAGTAATAATTCAAAATCTATCGAAAGCATTTCCTCAGGTTCTCTTTCTCTAAGATTACAATTTTTTATCATTCAATCAAAGTTTCATACTAGGAGATATGAAGAAGGGGATTAATATGTTTATTAAAGCACTCTGCTAAAATGTGCTGTAGATACTAAATTTCTCTAGATAATATTCATTTAAAATTTGATATAGCTCTTTCATATGAACATCAAGAAAATTATTAAAAGTTGCACTATATTCAGTAAATAACTATTTAATTCTGTAAATTTCTAACCATTCCTATTTGGTGTGCCCAGATAATGTTGTCTGTGATTCACATTACTGTAATAAAAACATAGATGATAAAACTACACATAGTGCAATGTCAAAAGTCACATGATGAAAAGTTATCGTGATCGAAAATATTTCTTAAGCATTTTTAAGAACGATTGTTCACAATAATTTTCAGTTTAAACAGGCTGCAGACCACCCGACAATCAAGCAAAAGCTTCTTCATCAGGTGGAATACTCTTTTGTGTTGCACAAGGGATTATCGTTCTTGATAGCACATCTTCCGGTTTAAACAGGCCTTGTGCTACCAAAAACATTGGCAGCATATGAGCACTTAATTATCTTTTACATACAGTGCCTTGCGAAAGAATTCGGCCCCTTGGAACTTTTCAACCTTTTCCCACATATCATGCTTCAAACATAAAGATCCCAAATGTAAATTTTTGGTGAAGAATCAACAACAAGTGGAACACAACTGTGAAGTTGAACAAAATTCATTGGTTATTTTATATTTTTGTGGAAACTCAAAAACTGAAAAGTGGGGCGTGCAATATTATTTGGCCCCTTTACTTTCAGTGCAGCAAACTCACTCCAGAAGTTCATTGTGGATCTCTGAATGATCCAATGTTGTCCTAAATGCCTAATGATGATAAATATAATCCACCTGTGTGTAATCAAGTCTCCGTATAAATGCACCTGCTCTGTGATAGTCTCAGGGTTCTGTTTGAAGAACAGAGAGCATCATGAAGACCAAGGAACACAGCAGGCAGGTCAGTGATACTGTTATGGAGACATTTAAAGCCGCATTTGGATACAAAATGATTTCATATCAAACAAGGAGAAGACTGATCAGAGATGCAGCCAAGAGGCCCATGATCACTTGGGATGAACTACAGAGATCTGAATCTGAGGTGGGACAGTCTGTCCATAGAACAACAATCAGTCATACAATGCACAAATCTGACCCTTATGGAATTGGGGCAAGAAGAAGATAGTCATTTGCTCTGGTCAGATGAAACCAAAATCGAACTTTTTGGCAACAATGTCATAGTATATGTTTGGCGTAAAGGCAACACAGCTCATCACCCTGAAGACACCATCCCCACTGTCAAACATGATGGTGGCAGCATCATGGTTTGGGACTGCTTTTTTCAGCAGGGACATGGAAGATGGTTGAAATTGATGGCAAGATGGATGGAGCCAAATACAGGACCATTCTTGAAGAAAACCTGTTGGAGTCTGCAAAAGACCTGAGACTGGGATGGAGATTTGTATTCCAGCAAGACAATGATCCCAAACATAAAGCAAAATCTACAATGGAATGGTTAACAAATAAAACATATCCAGGTGCTAGAATGGCCATGTCAAAGTCCAGACCTCAATCCAATTGAGAATCTGTGGAAAGAGCCTGTGTGAGGGTCTTTTCCTCAGGAAGCAGGCGTCAGCAGAAGTGAGGCAATGCTGCAGTCCCAGGGTGCAATGCTGCGGGTCTGGTGTCAGTGGTGAGGCAGAGCTGGAGCAGGGTCCCATCCTCAGGATGCCGGCAGCGGCAGAGTTGTGGTGATGCTGCGGCGGTGGGAGTGAGGAGAGCACCTGAGCAGGGTCCCTTCTTCAGGATGCTGGCGGCAGAAATGTGGTGGCGCCGCTGCCCGGTGTCCACGATGAGCAGAGTGCATCACCGGTTTCTATGCAGCCATTTTCTTGAAGCCTCCGAAGGCTGCACGTGCGCAGATTGAGATCTCGGCGGCCATTTTCCTGAAGCCGAGTGCCACCAAATTTCAATCTGTGCACGCGCGGCCTCCAAGGGCCATTTTCATGAAGCCTCCGGTGGCCCACGGCTTCAGGAAGATGGCCGCAGGGAAACTGGTGATGCACTCTGCTCACCGTGGATATCGGGCAGCGGCGCCGCCACATTTCTGCCACCGGCATCCTGAAGAAGGGACCCTTCTTGGGTGTATTCCGCACCGCCCACAGCTGCAGCATTGGCTCACCTCTGCCGCAACCACCTGGTAAGCATGCATTCACACTATAAGACGCACCCCCCCATTTTCCTCTCAAATTTTTTTTGGGAAAAGTGCATCTTATAGTCCGAAAAATACGGTAAATGTTTCAGATCACCAAACAAATGTAATATTAGACTAAGATAACAAGTAATCACACAATGCAGTTTTTAAATGAAGGTCTTTATTATTAAGGGAAAAAGCAATTCAAACTTGCAGGGCCCTGTGTGAAAACGTGATTGCCCCTAAATCTAATAACTGGTTGGGCCACCCTTAGCAGCAACAACTGCAATCAAGCTTTTGCACTAACTGGCTATGAGTCTTTTATAACACTCTGGAAAAATTTTGGCATGCTCATCTTTGCAGAATTGTTGTAATTCAGCCACATTGGTGGGTTTCCGAGCATGAACCCTCCAATGTGGCTGAATTACAACAATCCCTCTTTTCAAGGTCATGCTACAAATGTCATCTCATTCAGATTAAGGTCAGGACTTTGACTAGGCTACTCCAAAATCTTAATATTGTTTTTCGTAAGCCATTCAGAAGTGGACTTGCTGGTGTGTTTTGGATCATTGTCCTGCTGCATAACCCAAGTGCACTTCTGCTTGAGGTCACGACAGATGGCCGGACATTCTCATTCAGGATTTTTTGGTAGACATGGTTCCAATTACCATAGCAAGTCTTCCAGGTTATGAAGCAGCAAAACAGACCCAGACCATCACACTACCACCACCATATTTTACCTTTGGTATGATGATACTTTTCTGAAGTTCTGTGTTACTTCTACGCCAGATGTGATGGGACATAAACCTTACAAAAAATTAAACTTTGGTCTCATCAGTCCACAGAGTATTCTCCCAACAGTCTTGGTGATCATCAAGATGTTTTTCTACAAAACTGAGACAAGCCTTAATGTTCTTATTGTTCAGCAGTGGTTTTCGACTTGGAACTCTGCCATGCAGGTCATTTTTGCCCAGTCTCTTTCTTATTGTGGAGTCATGAACACTGACCTTAACTGAGGCAAGTGAAGGCTGCAGTTTTTTTAATGTTGTTGTGGGGTCTTTTGTGACCTCTTGGATGAGTCGCTACTGTACTCTTCAGGTAATTTTGGTTGGCGAGTCACTCACGGGAAGGATCATCATCACTAGTGTTGAGCATTCCGATACCGCAAGTATCGGGTATCGGCCGATATTTGCTGTATCGGAATTCCGATACCGAGTTCCGATATTTTTGTGAAATCGGAATCGGAAGTTCCCAGTGTATGGTTCCCAGGGTCTGGAGAAGTGGAGACTCTCCTTCAGGCCCTGGGTGTTGTGAACTGTGTTTCTGGGCTCCCTCTGGTGGTCACTAACGGTATTGTGTTAGGTATGTCTTGTTGCAGGCCTGAGCTCCAGCTGTGTCGTTAAGCAGCGGGTGTTTCCTATTTGAGTCTCCTCTGGACTCAGTCTCTTGCCTGGCATCGTTGTATCCAGACCTATTTGGTCTCCTCCGGATTCCTTTCAGTCTGCCTCATGCAAGAAAAGCTAAGTCTGTTTTGTACAACTTGGATCGTTTGCATTATTCAGTGTTTTTGTCCAGCTTGATTTACATTTGATTTTTGACTCGCTGGAAGCTCTAGGGGGCTGATATTCTCCCTCCACACCGTCAGTCGGTGTGGGGGTTCTTGAATGTTCAGCGTGGATGTTTTGTAGGGTTAGTCCAGTTTCCACCTCCCTAGAGCAGTATTTATATTTTTGCTATCTTGCCGGAATATCAGAGATCCTCTGCCATTGGGATCATAACAGAATGCCAGGCCAAAAGAAAATGTTTAATGCATCGCAGAAGCGGGATTAAAAAGAAGTTCTGAGGTTTTTTTTTGTTTTTTTTTGCTGCAGTTTGCCTAGCTTCTTCTATCCCCTTTTTCTCTGAGTGGCTGAAACTCTGCTGCAGATATGAATGTCCAGACTCTGACTTCTAGTGTGGATCAGCTTGCTGCTAGGGTGCAAAGCATTCAGGATTTTGTTATCCATAGCCCTATGTCTGAACCAAAAATACCTATTCCTGAGCCGTTTTTTAGAGATAGATCTAAATTCCTGAATTTTAGGAATAATTGTAAATTGTTTCTGTCTCTGAAACCTCGTTCCTCTGGTGATTCCGCTCAGCAAGTTAAGATTGTTATTTCCTTCTTGCGCACCGACCCTCAGGATTGGGCCTTCTCTCTGGCGCCAGGAGATCCTGCATTGGTGAATGTTGATGCGTTTTTTCTGGCACTTGGTTTGCTTTATGAGGAGCCTAATCTTGAAAATCAGGCTGAAAAAATGTTGCTGGTTATCTCTCAGGGTCAGGACGAAGCTGAGGTATATTGCCAAAAATTTCGGAAATGGTCCGTGCTTACTCAATGGAATGAGTGTGCACTGGCCGCAAATTTCAGAAATGGTCTTTCTGAAGCCATTAAAGATGTGATGGTGGGGTTTCCTATCCCTACAGGTCTAAATGATTCAATGGCTCTAGCCATTCAAATTGATCGACGTTTGCGGGAGCGCAAATCTGATAATCCTTTGGCGGTGCTGTCTGAACGGTCACCTGATTCTATGCAATGTGACAGAATTCTGACCAGAGCCGAGCGACAAAATCATAGACGTCAAAATGGGTTGTGTTTCTACTGTGGTGATTCAACACATGTTATCTCAGCATGCTCTAAACGTTTAAAGAAAAAAGTTAATCCTGTCGCCATTGGTACTTTTCAGCCTAAGTTTATTTTGTCTGTGACTTTAATTTGTTCATTATCTTCTTACTCAGTTATGGCTTTTGTGGATTCTGGTGCTGCTTTAAGTCTGATGGATTTGTCGTTTGCCAAGCGCTGCGGTTTTGTCCTGGAGCCTTTGGAAAATCCTATTCCTCTTAGAGGAATTGATTCTACGCCATTGGCAGAGAATAAACCTCAGTATTGGACGCAGGTGACCATGTGCATGACTCCTGTACATCAGGAGGTGATTCGTTTTTTGGTACTGCATAAAATGCATGATGTTGTCGTTTTGGGTCTGCCATGGTTACAGGCCCATAATCCAGTTTTAGATTGGAAAGCTATGACTGTGTCTAGTTGGGGGTGTCAGGGGATTCATGGCGATTCTCCATTGGTGTCTATTGCTTCTTCTACTCCTTCTGAGATCCCTGAGTTTTTGTCAGACTTTCAGGATATATTTAATGAGGCCAGGTCCAGTGCCCTTCCTCCTCATAGGGACTGTGATTGTGCTATAGATTTGATTCCTGGTAGTAAGTTTCCTAAGGGACGACTCTTTAATTTATCTGTGCCAGAGCATGCCGCGATGCAGAGTTATATAAAGGAGTCTTTGGAGAAGGGACATATTCGCCCATCCTCGTCCCCTCTTGGTGCAGGATTCTTTTTTGTGGGCAAGAAAGACGGGTCTCTGAGACCTTGTATTGATTATCGTCTTCTGAATAAGATCACTGTTAAATTTCAGTATCCTTTGCCATTGTTGTCTGATTTGTTTGCTCAGATTAAGGGATCCAGTTGGTTCACCAAGATAGATCTTCGTGGTGCGTATAACCTTGTGAGCATAAAGCAGGGAGATGAATGGAAAACGGCATTTAATACGCCTGAGGGTCATTTTGAGTACCTGGTGATGCCTTTCGGATTATCTAATGCTCCTTCTGTGTTTCAGTCCTTCATGCATGACATCTTCCGGAAATATCTGGATAAATTTATGATTATTTATCTGGATGATATTTTGTTTTTTTCTGATGATTGGGAGTCCCATGTGAACCAGGTCAGGATGGTGTTTCAGGTTTTGCGGGAGAATGCTCTATTTGTGAAGGGTTCAAAATGTATCTTTGGGGTACAGAAGGTTTCTTTTTTGGGTTTTATTTTTTCCCCTTCTACTGTGGAGATGGACCCAGTTAAGGTCCGTGCCATTCATGACTGGACTCAGCCCACGTCTGTTAAGAGCCTGCAGAAGTTCTTGGGCTTTGCTAATTTTTACCGTCGTTTTATCGCTAATTTCTCCAGCGTGGTTAAACCTTTGACGGATATGACCAAGAAGGGTTCTGATGTTGCGAATTGGTCTCCTGCGGCCGTGGAGGCCTTTCGGGAGCTGAAGCGTCGGTTTACTTCAGCGCCAGTCTTGTGCCAGCCGGATTTCTCTCTTCCCTTCCAGGTTGAAGTTGATGCTTCTGAAATTGGTGCAGGGGCTGTTTTGTCGCAAAAAAAGTTCTGATGGCTCCGTGATGAAGCCATGCGCCTTCTTTTCAAGGAAATTTTCGCCTGCTGAGCGGAACTACGATGTTGGTAATCGGGAGTTGTTGGCCATGAAGTGGGCATTTGAGGAGTGGCGACATTAGCTCGAGGGAGCTAGACATCGTGTGGTGGTCTTGACTGATCATAAAAATCTGATTTACCTCGAGTCTGCCAAGCGCCTGAATCCTAGACAGGCCCGTTGGTCGTTGTTTTTCTCCCGTTTTGACTTTGTGGTCTCGTACCTGCCTGGTTCGAAGAACGTGAAGGCTGATGCACTTTCTAGGAGTTTTGTGCCTGATTCTCCGAGAGTCTCTGAGCCGGCTGGTATTCTCAGAGAGGGAGTAATTTTGTCTGCCATTTCCCCAGATTTGCGACGAGGGCTGCAAAAATTTCAGGCTGATAGGCCTGATCGTTGTCCACCAGAGAGATTGTTTGTCCCTGATGGATGGACCAACAGAGTTATTTCTGAGGTTCATTCTTCGGTGTTGGCGGGACATCCTGGGATTTTTGGTACCAGAGATTTGGTGGCCAGGTCCTTTTGGTGGCCTTCCTTGTCGCGGGATGTGCGTTCTTTTGTGCAGTCCTGTGGGATTTGTGCTCGGGCTAAGCCTTGCTGTTCTCGTGCCAGCGGGTTGCTTTTGCCCTTGCCTATCCCAAAGAGGCCTTGGACGCACATTTCCATGGATTTCATTTTGGATCTTCCGGTGTCTCCGAAGATGTCTGTCATCTGGGTGGTGTGCAATTGTTTTTCTAAAATGGTCTATTTGGTGCCCTTGCCTAAGTTGCCTTCCTCCTCTGATTTGGTTCCTTTGTTCTTTCAGAATGTGGTTCGTTTGCATGGCATCCCTGAGAATATTGTATCTGACAGAGGATCCCAGTTTGTGTCCAGATTCTGGCGATCCTTTTGTGCTAAGATGGGTATTGATTTGTCTTTTTCGTCGGCTTTTCATCCTCAGACTAATGGCCAGACCGAGCGAACTAATCAGACGTTAGAGACTTATTTGAGATGTTTTGTTTCTGCTGATCAGGACGACTGGGTTACCTTTTTGCCACTGGCCGAGTTTGCCCTTAATAATCGGGCTAGTTCTGCCACCTTGGTTTCACCCTTTTTCTGCAACTCTGGTTTTCATCCTCGTTTCTCCTCGGGTCAGGTTGAATCTTCTGACTGTCCTGGGGTTGATTCTGTGGTGGATAGGTTGCAGCGGATTTGGAACCATGTGGTGGACAATTTGAAATTGTCACAAGACAAGGCCCAGCGGTTTGCCAACCGCCGCCGCGGTGTGGGTCCCCGACTTCGTGTTGGGGATTTGATTTGGTTGTCTTCTCGGCATGTTCCTTTGAAAGTCTCCTCTCCTAAGTTCAAGCCTCGCTTTATCGGTCCTTATAAGATTTTGGAAATCCTTAACCCGGTGTCTTTTCGCTTGGACCTTCCAGCGTCTTTTGCTATTCATAATGTGTTCCATAGGTCCTTGTTGCGGCGGTACGTGGTGCCTATGGTTCCTGCTGTTGAGCCTCCTGCCCCGGTTTTGGTTGAGGGCGAGTTGGAGTACGTGGTGGAGAAGATTCTGGATTCTCGTATCTCTAGACGGAAACTCCAGTATTTAGTTAAGTGGAAAGGCTATGGTCAGGAGGATAATTCCTGGGTTGTCGCCTCTGATGTTCATGCGGCTGATTTGGTTCATGCCTTTCACGCTGCTCATCCTGATCGCCCTGGGGGTCTTGGTGAGGGTTCGGTGACCCCTCCTCAAGGGGGGGGTACTGTTGTGAACTGTGTTTCTGGGCTCCCTCTGGTGGTCACTAACGGTGTTGTGTTAGGTATATCTTGTTGCAGGCCTGAGCTCCAGCTGTGTCGTTAAGCAGCGGGTGTTTCCTATTTGAGTCTCCTCTGGACTCAGTCTCTTGCCTGGCATCGTTGTATCCAGACCTATTTGGTCTCCTCCGGATTCCTTTCAGTCTGCCTCATGCAAGAAAAGCTAAGTCTGTTTTGTACAATTTGGATGGTTTGCATTATTCAGTGTTTTTGTCCAGCTTGCTTTACATTTGATTTTTGACTCGCTGGAAGCTCTAGGGGGCTGATATTCTCCCTCCACACCATCAGTCGGTGTGGGGGTTCTTGAATGTTCAGCGTGGATGTTTTGTAGGGTTAGTCCAGTTTCCACCTCCCTAGAGCAGTATTTATATTTTTGCTATCTTGCTGGAATATCAGAGATCCTCTGCCATTGGGATCATAACAGAATGCCAGGCCAAAAGAAAATGTTTAATGCATCGCAGAAGCGGGATTAAAAAGAAGTTCTGAGGTTTTTTTTTGCTGCAGTTTGCCTACCTTCTTCCATCCCCTTTTTCTCTGAGTGGCTGAAACTCTGCTGCAGATATGAATGTCCAGACTCTGACTTCTAGTGTGGATCAGCTTGCTGCTAGGGTGCAAAGCATTCAGGATTTGGTTATCCATAGCCCTATGTCTGAACCAAAAATACCTATTCCTGAGCCGTTTTTTGGAGATAGATCTAAATTCCTGAATTTTAGGAATAATTGTAAATTGTTTCTGTCTCTGAAACCTCGTTCCTCTGGTGATTCCGCTCAGCAAGTTAAGATTGTTATTTCCTTCTTGCGCACCGACCCTCAGGATTGGGCCTTCTCTCTGGCGCCAGGAGATCCTGCATTGGTGAATGTTGATGCGTTTTTTCTGGCACTTGGTTTGCTTTATGAGGAGCCTAATCTTGAAAATCAGGCTGAAAAAATGTTGCTGGTTATCTCTCAGGGTCAGGACGAAGCTGAGGTATATTGCCAAAAATTTCGGAAATGGTCCGTGCTTACTCAATGGAATGAGTGTGCACTGGCCGCAAATTTCAGAAATGGTCTTTCTGAAGCCATTAAAGATGTGATGGTGGGGTTTCCTATCCCTACAGGTCTAAATGATTCAATGGCTCTAGCCATTCAAATTGATCGACGTTTGCGGGAGCGCAAATCTGATAATCCTTTGGCGGTGCTGTCTGAACGGTCACCTGATTCTATGCAATGTGACAGAATTCTGACCAGAGCCGAGCGACAAAATCATAGACGTCAAAATGGGTTGTGTTTCTACTGTGGTGATTCAACACATGTTATCTCAGCATGCTCTAAACGTTTAAAGAAAAAAGTTAATCCTGTCGCCATTGGTACTTTTCAGCCTAAGTTTATTTTGTCTGTGACTTTAATTTGTTCATTATCTTCTTACTCAGTTATGGCTTTTGTGGATTCTGGTGCTGCTTTAAGTCTGATGGATTTGTCGTTTGCCAAGCGCTGCGGTTTTGTCCTGGAGCCTTTGGAAAATCCTATTCCTCTTAGAGGAATTGATTCTACGCCATTGGCAGAGAATAAACCTCAGTATTGGACGCAGGTGACCATGTGCATGACTCCTGTACATCAGGAGGTGATTCGTTTTTTGGTACTGCATAAAATGCATGATGTTGTCGTTTTGGGTCTGCCATGGTTACAGGCCCATAATCCAGTTTTAGATTGGAAAGCTATGACTGTGTCTAGTTGGGGGTGTCAGGGGATTCATGGCGATTCTCCATTGGTGTCTATTGCTTCTTCTACTCCTTCTGAGATCCCTGAGTTTTTGTCAGACTTTCAGGATATATTTAATGAGGCCAGGTCCAGTGCCCTTCCTCCTCATAGGGACTGTGATTGTGCTATAGATTTGATTCCTGGTAGTAAGTTTCCTAAGGGACGACTCTTTAATTTATCTGTGCCAGAGCATGCCGCGATGCGGAGTTATATAAAGGAGTCTTTGGAGAAGGGACATATTCGCCCATCCTCGTCCCCTCTTGGTGCAGGATTCTTTTTTGTGGGCAAGAAAGACGGGTCTCTGAGACCTTGTATTGATTATCGTCTTCTGAATAAGATCACTGTTAAATTTCAGTATCCTTTGCCATTGTTGTCTGATTTGTTTGCTCAGATTAAGGGATCCAGTTGGTTCACCAAGATAGATCTTCGTGGTGCGTATAACCTTGTGAGCATAAAGCAGGGAGATGAATGGAAAACGGCATTTAATACGCCTGAGGGTCATTTTGAGTACCTGGTGATGCCTTTCGGATTATCTAATGCTCCTTCTCTGTTTCAGTCCTTCATGCATGACATCTTCCGGAAATATCTGGATAAATTTATGATTATTTATCTGGATGATATTTTGTTTTTTTCTGATGATTGGGAGTCCCATGTGAACCAGGTCAGGATGGTGTTTCAGGTTTTGCGGGAGAATGCTCTATTTGTGAAGGGTTCAAAATGTATCTTTGGGGTACAGAAGGTTTCTTTTTTGGGTTTTATTTTTTCCCCTTCTACTGTGGAGATGGACCCAGTTAAGGTCCGTGCCATTCATGACTGGACTCAGCCCACGTCTGTTAAGAGCCTACAGAAGTTCTTGGGCTTTGCTAATTTTTACCGTCGTTTTATCGCTAATTTCTCCAGCGTGGTTAAACCTTTGACGGATATGACCAAGAAGGGTTCTGATGTTGCGAATTGGTCTCCTGCGGCCGTGGAGGCCTTTCGGGAGCTGAAGCGTCGGTTTACTTCAGCGCCAGTCTTGTGCCAGCCGGATTTCTCTCTTCCCTTCCAGGTTGAAGTTGATGCTTCTGAAATTGGTGCAGGGGCTGTTTTGTCGCAAAAAAGTTCTGATGGCTCCGTGATGAAGCCATGCGCCTTCTTTTCAAGGAAATTTTCGCCTGCTGAGCGGAACTACGATGTTGGTAATCGGGAGTTGTTGGCCATGAAGTGGGCATTTGAGGAGTGGCGACATTGGCTCGAGGGAGCTAGACATCGTGTGGTGGTCTTGACTGATCATAAAAATCTGATTTACCTCGAGTCTGCCAAGCGCCTGAATCCTAGACAGGCCCGTTGGTCGTTGTTTTTCTCCCGTTTTGACTTTGTGGTCTCGTACCTGCCTGGTTCGAAGAACGTGAAGGCTGATGCACTTTCTAGGAGTTTTGTGCCTGATTCTCCGGGAGTCTCTGAGCCGGCTGGTATTCTCAGAGAGGGAGTAATTTTGTCTGCCATTTCCCCAGATTTGCGACGAGGGCTGCAAAAATTTCAGGCTGATAGGCCTGATCGTTGTCCACCAGAGAGATTGTTTGTCCCTGATGGATGGACCAACAGAGTTATTTCTGAGGTTCATTCTTCGGTGTTGGCGGGACATCCTGGGATTTTTGGTACCAGAGATTTGGTGGCCAGGTCCTTTTGGTGGCCTTCCTTGTCGCGGGATGTGCGTTCTTTTGTGCAGTCCTGTGGGATTTGTGCTCGGGCTAAGCCTTGCTGTTCTCGTGCCAGCGGGTTGCTTTTGCCCTTGCCTATCCCAAAGAGGCCTTGGACGCACATTTCCATGGATTTCATTTTGGATCTTCCGGTGTCTCCGAAGATGTCTGTCATCTGGGTGGTGTGCAATTGTTTTTCTAAAATGGTCCATTTGGTGCCCTTGCCTAAGTTGCCTTCCTCCTCTGATTTGGTTCCTTTGTTCTTTCAGAATGTGGTTCGTTTGCATGGCATCCCTGAGAATATTGTATCTGACAGAGGATCCCAGTTTGTGTCCAGATTCTGGCGATCCTTTTGTGCTAAGATGGGTATTGATTTGTCTTTTTCGTCGGCTTTTCATCCTCAGACTAATGGCCAGACCGAGCGAACTAATCAGACGTTAGAGACTTATTTGAGATGTTTTGTTTCTGCTGATCAGGACGACTGGGTTACCTTTTTGCCACTGGCCGAGTTTGCCCTTAATAATCGGGCTAGTTCTGCCACCTTGGTTTCACCCTTTTTCTGCAACTCTGGTTTTCATCCTCGTTTCTCCTCGGGTCAGGTTGAATCTTCTGACTGTCCTGGGGTTGATTCTGTGGTGGATAGGTTGCAGCGGATTTGGAACCATGTGGTGAACAATTTGAAATTGTCACAAGACAAGGCCCAGCGGTTTGCCAACCGCCGCCGCGGTGTGGGTCCCCGACTTCGTGTTGGGGATTTGGTTTGGTTGTCTTCTCGGCATGTTCCTTTGAAAGTCTCCTCTCCTAAGTTCAAGCCTCGCTTTATCGGTCCTTATAAGATTTTGGAAATCCTTAACCCGGTGTCTTTTCGCTTGGACCTTCCAGCGTCTTTTGCTATTCATAATGTGTTCCATAGGTCCTTGTTGCGGCGGTACGTGGTGCCTATGGTTCCTGCTGTTGAGCCTCCTGCCCCGGTTTTGGTTGAGGGCGAGTTGGAGTACGTGGTGGAGAAGATTCTGGATTCTCGTATCTCTAGACGGAAACTCCAGTATTTAGTTAAGTGGAAAGGCTAAGGTCAGGAGGATAATTCCTGGGTTGTCGCCTCTGATGTTCATGCGGCTGATTTGGTTCATGCCTTTCACGCTGCTCATCCTGATCGCCCTGGGGGTCTTGGTGAGGGTTCGGTGACCCCTCCTCAAGGGGGGGGTACTGTTGTGAACTGTGTTTCTGGGCTCCCTCTGGTGGTCACTAACGGTGTTGTGTTAGGTATGTCTTGTTGCAGGCCTGAGCTCCAGCTGTGTCGTTAAGCAGCGGGTGTTTCCTATTTGAGTCTCCTCTGGACTCAGTCTCTTGCCTGGCATCGTTGTATCCAGACCTATTTGGTCTCCTCCGGATTCCTTTCAGTCTGCCTCATGCAAGAAAAGCTAAGTCTGTTTTGTACAATTTGGATCGTTTGCATTATTCAGTGTTTTTGTCCAGCTTGCTTTACATTTTATTTTTGACTCGCTGGAAGCTCTAGGGGGCTGATATTCTCCCTCCACACCGTCAGTCGGTGTGGGGGTTCTTGAATGTTCAGCGTGGATGTTTTGTAGGGTTAGTCCAGTTTCCACCTCCCTAGAGCAGTATTTATATTTTTGCTATCTTGCCGGAATATCAGAGATCCTCTGCCATTGGGATCATAACAGAATGCCAGGCCAAAAGAAAATGTTTAATGCATCGCAGAAGCGGGATTAAAAAGAAGTTCTGAGGTTTTTTTTTTGTTTTTTTTGCTGCAGTTTGCCTAGCTTCTTCCATCCCCTTTTTCTCTGAGTGGCTGAAACTCTGCTGCAGATATGAATGTCCAGACTCTGACTTCTAGTGTGGATCAGCTTGCTGCTAGGGTGCAAAGCATTCAGGATTTGGTTATCCATAGCCCTATGTCTGAACCAAAAATACCTATTCCTGAGCCGTTTTTTGGAGATAGATCTAAATTCCTGAATTTTAGGAATAATTGTAAATTGTTTCTGTCTCTGAAACCTCGTTCCTCTGGTGATTCCGCTCAGCAAGTTAAGATTGTTATTTCCTTCTTGCGCACCGACCCTCAGGATTGGGCCTTCTCTCTGGCACCAGGAGATCCTGCATTGGTGAATGTTGATGCGTTTTTTCTGGCACTTGGTTTGCTTTATGAGGAGCCTAATCTTGAAAATCAGGCTGAAAAAATGTTGCTGGTTATCTCTCAGGGTCAGGACGAAGCTGAGGTATATTGCCAAAAATTTCGGAAATGGTCCGTGCTTACTCAATGGAATGAGTGTGCACTGGCCGCAAATTTCAGAAATGGTCTTTCTGAAGCCATTAAAGATGTGATGGTGGGGTTTCCTATCCCTACAGGTCTAAATGATTCAATGGCTCTAGCCATTCAAATTGATCGACGTTTGCGGGAGCGCAAATCTGATAATCCTTTGGCGGTGCTGTCTGAACGGTCACCTGATTCTATGCAATGTGACAGAATTCTGACCAGAGCCGAGCGACAAAATCATAGACGTCAAAATGGGTTGTGTTTCTACTGTGGTGATTCAACACATGTTATCTCAGCATGCTCTAAACGTTTAAAGAAAAAAGTTAATCCTGTCGCCATTGGTACTTTTCAGCCTAAGTTTATTTTGTCTGTGACTTTAATTTGTTCATTATCTTCTTACTCAGTTATGGCTTTTGTGGATTCTGGTGCTGCTTTAAGTCTGATGGATTTGTCGTTTGCCAAGCGCTGCGGTTTTGTCCTGGAGCCTTTGGAAAATCCTATTCCTCTTAGAGGAATTGATTCTACGCCATTGGCAGAGAATAAACCTCAGTATTGGACGCAGGTGACCATGTGCATGACTCCTGTACATCAGGAGGTGATTCGTTTTTTGGTACTGCATAAAATGCATGATGTTGTCGTTTTGGGTCTGCCATGGTTACAGGCCCATAATCCAGTTTTAGATTGGAAAGCTATGACTGTGTCTAGTTGGGGGTGTCAGGGGATTCATGGCGACTCTCCATTGGTGTCTATTGCTTCTTCTACTCCTTCTGAGATCCCTGAGTTTTTGTCAGACTTTCAGGATATATTTAATGAGGCCAGGTCCAGTGCCCTTCCTCCTCATAGGGACTGTGATTGTGCTATAGATTTGATTCCTGGTAGTAAGTTTCCTAAGGGACGACTCTTTAATTTATCAGTGCCAGAGCATGCCGCGATGCGGAGTTATATAAAGGAGTCTTTGGAGAAGGGACATATTCGCCCATCCTCGTCCCCTCTTGGTGCAGGATTCTTTTTTGTGGGCAAGAAAGACGGGTCTCTGAGACCTTGTATTGATTATCGTCTTCTGAATAAGATCACTGTTAAATTTCAGTATCCTTTGCCATTGTTGTCTGATTTGTTTGCTCAGATTAAGGGATCCAGTTGGTTCACCAAGATAGATCTTCGTGGTGCGTATAACCTTGTGAGCATAAAGCAGGGAGATGAATGGAAAACGGCATTTAATACGCCTGAGGGTCATTTTGAGTACCTGGTGATGCCTTTCGGATTATCTAATGCTCCTTCTGTGTTTCAGTCCTTCATGCATGACATCTTCCGGAAATATCTGGATAAATTTATGATTATTTATCTGGATGATATTTTGTTTTTTTCTGATGATTGGGAGTCCCATGTGAACCAGGTCAGGATGGTGTTTCAGGTTTTGCCGGAGAATGCTCTATTTGTGAAGGGTTCAAAATGTATCTTTGGGGTACAGAAGGTTTCTTTTTTGGGTTTTATTTTTTCCCCTTCTACTGTGGAGATGGACCCAGTTAAGGTCCGTGCCATTCATGACTGGACTCAGCCCACGTCTGTTAAGAGCCTGCAGAAGTTCTTGGGCTTTGCTAATTTTTACCGTCGTTTTATCGCTAATTTCTCCAGCGTGGTTAAACCTTTGACGGATATGACCAAGAAGGGTTCTGATGTTGCGAATTGGTCTCCTGCGGCCGTGGAGGCCTTTCGGGAGCTGAAGCGTCGGTTTACTTCAGCGCCAGTCTTGTGCCAGCCGGATTTCTCTCTTCCCTTCCAGGTTGAAGTTGATGCTTCTGAAATTGGTGCAGGGGCTGTTTTGTCGCAAAAAAGTTCTGATGGCTCCGTGATGAAGCCATGCGCCTTCTTTTCAAGGAAATTTTCGCCTGCTGAGCGGAACTACGATGTTGGTAATCGGGAGTTGTTGGCCATGAAGTGGGCATTTGAGGAGTGGCGACATTGGCTCGAGGGAGCTAGACATCGTGTGGTGGTCTTGACTGATCATAAAAATCTGATTTACCTCGAGTCTGCCAAGCGCCTGAATCCTAGACAGGCCCGTTGGTCGTTGTTTTTCTCCCGTTTTGACTTTGTGGTCTCGTACCTGCCTGGTTCGAAGAACGTGAAGGCTGATGCACTTTCTAGGAGTTTTGTGCCTGATTCTCCGGGAGTCTCTGAGCTGGCTGGTATTCTCAGAGAGGGAGTAATTTTGTCTGCCATTTCCCCAGATTTGCGACGAGGGCTGCAAAAATTTCAGGCTGATAGGCCTGATCGTTGTCCACCAGAGAGATTGTTTGTCCCTGATGGATGGACCAACAGAGTTATTTCTGAGGTTCATTCTTCGGTGTTGGCGGGACATCCTGGGATTTTTGGTACCAGAGATTTGGTGGCCAGGTCCTTTTGGTGGCCTTCCTTGTCGCGGGATGTGCGTTCTTTTGTGCAGTCCTGTGGGATTTGTGCTCGGGCTAAGCCTTGCTGTTCTCGTGCCAGCGGGTTGCTTTTGCCCTTGCCTATCCCAAAGAGGCCTTGGACGCACATTTCCATGGATTTCATTTTGGATCTTCCGGTGTCTCCGAAGATGTCTGTCATCTGGGTGGTGTGCAATTGTTTTTCTAAAATGGTCCATTTGGTGCCCTTGCCTAAGTTGCCTTCCTCCTCTGATTTGGTTCCTTTGTTCTTTTAGAATGTGGTTCGTTTGCATGGCATCCCTGAGAATATTGTATCTGACAGAGGATCCCAGTTTGTGTCCAGATTCTGGCGATCCTTTTGTGCTGAGATGGGTATTGATTTGTCTTTTTCGTCGGCTTTTCATCCTCAGACTAATGGCCAGACCGAGCGAACTAATCAGACGTTAGAGACTTATTTGAGATGTTTTGTTTCTGCTGATCAGGACGACTGGGTTACCTTTTTGCCACTGGCCGAGTTTGCCCTTAATAATCGGGCTAGTTCTGCCACCTTGGTTTCACCCTTTTTCTGCAACTCTGGTTTTCATCCTCGTTTCTCCTCGGGTCAGGTTGAATCTTCTGACTGTCCTGGGGTTGATTCTGTGGTGGATAGGTTGCAGCGGATTTGGAACCATGTGGTGGACAATTTGAAATTGTCACAAGACAAGGCCCAGCTGTTTGCCAACCGCCGCCGCGGTGTGGGTCCCCGACTTCGTGTTGGGGATTTGGTTTGGTTGTCTTCTCGGCATGTTCCTTTGAAAGTCTCCTCTCCTAAGTTCAAGCCTCGCTTTATCGGTCCTTATAAGATTTTGGAAATCCTTAACCCGGTGTCTTTTCGCTTGGACCTTCCAGCGTCTTTTTGCTATTCATAATGTGTTCCATAGGTCCTTGTTGCGGCGGTACGTGGTGCCTATGGTTCCTGCTGTTGAGCCTCCTGCCCCGGTTTTGGTTGAGGGCGAGTTGGAGTACGTGGTGGAGAAGATTCTGGATTCTCGTATCTCTAGACGGAAACTCCAGTATTTAGTTAAGTGGAAAGGCTATGGTCAGGAGGATAATTCCTGGGTTGTCGCCTCTGATGTTCATGCGGCTGATTTGGTTCATGCCTTTCACGCTGCTCATCCTGATCGCCCTGGGGGTCTTGGTGAGGGTTCGGTGACCCCTCCTCAAGGGGGGGGTACTGTTGTGAACTGTGTTTCTGGGCTCCCTCTGGTGATCACTAACGGTGTTGTGTTAGGTATGTCTTGTTGCAGGCCTGAGCTCCAGCTGTGTCATTAAGCAGCGGGTGTTTCCTATTTGAGTCTCCTCTGGACTCAGTCTCTTGCCTGGCATCGTTGTATCCAGACCTATTTGGTCTCCTCCGGATTCCTTTCAGTCTGCTTCATGCAAGAAAAGCTAAGTCTGTTTTGTACAATTTGGATCATTTGCATTATTCAGTGTTTTTGTCCAGCTTGCTTTACATTTGATTTTTGACTCGCTGGAAGCTCTAGGGGGCTGATATTCTCCCTCCACACCGTCAGTCGGTGTGGGGGTTCTTGAATGTTCAGCGTGGATGTTTTGTAGGGTTAGTCCAGTTTCCACCTCCCTAGAGCAGTATTTATATTTTTGCTATCTTGCCGGAATATCAGAGATCCTCTGCCATTGGGATCATAACACCTGGGATCCATATTCATGTAAAAAATAATTAAATAATTAATTAAAATAAAAAATATGAATATACTCACCCGTCCGACGGCCCCTGGACCTTACCGATGTAACCGGCAGCCTCCGTTCCTAAGAATGCAGTGAGTTTAGGACCTGCGATGACATCGCGGCTTGTGATTGGTCGCGTGAGCGGTCACATGAGCGGTCACGCGACCAATCACAAGCCGCGATGTCATCGAAGGTCCTTTCGGAGGGGTGAGTATATCCATATATTTTATTTTAATTCTTTATTTTTTACCATCCAGGATACCTTCCGATACTTGTGTCCCATTGACTTGCATTGGTATCGGGTATCGGTATCGGCGATATCCGATATTTTTCGGATATCGGCCGATACCATCCGATACGATACCTTTGAGTATCGGAAGGTATCGCTCAACACTAATCATCACTGTTCCAAGTGTTCACCATTTGTGGATAATGGCTCTCACTGTGGTTCACTGGAGTCTTAAAGCTTTAGAAATGGCTTTATAACCTTTTCCAGGCTAAAAGATCTCAATTACTTTGTTTCTCATTTGTTCCAGAATTTCTTTAGTTCGAGGCATGATGTTCAGCTTTTCAGGATCTTTTGGTCTACTTCCCTTTCTCAGGCAGGTCCTATTTAAGTGATTTCTTGAATGAGAACAGGTGTGGCAGTAATCAGTCCTGGGTGTGTGTGGCTAGGGAATTTGAACAGTTAATTTATGTTTTAACCCCTTAAGCCCCGAGGGTGGTTTGCACGTTAATGACCGGGCCAATTTTTACAATTCTGACCTCTCTCTTTTTATGAGGTTATAACTCTGGAACGCTTAAACAGATATTGGAGATTCTGACATTGTTTTCTCGCGACATATTGTACTTCATGATAGTGGTAAAATTTATTTGATATAACTTGCGTTTATTTGTGAAAAAAATGGAAATTTGGCGACAATTTTGAAAATTTCCAATTTTCCAACTTTGAATTTTTATGCCCTTAAATCACAGAGATATGTCATGCAAAATACTTAATAAGTAACATTTCCCACATGTCTACTTTACATCAAAACAATTTTGGAACCAAAATTTTTTTTGTTAGGGAGTTATAAGGGTTAAAAGTTGACCAGCAATTTCTCATTTTTACAACACCATTTTTTTTTAGGGACCACATCTCATTTGAAGTCATTTTGAGGGGTCTATATGATAGAAAATACCCAAGTGTGACACCATTATAAAAACTGCAACCCTCAAGGTGCTCAAAACCACATTCAAGAAGTTTATTAACCCTTCAGGTGTTTCACAGGAATTTTTGGAATGTTTAAATAAAAATGGACATTTAACTTTTATTCACACAAAATTTATTTCAGCTCCAACTTGTCTTATTTTACCAAGGGTAACAGGAGAAAATGGACCCCAAAAGATGTTGTACAATTTGTCCTGAGTATGCTGATACCCCATATGTGGGGGTAAACCACTGTTTGGGCGCATGGCAGAGCTCGTAAGGAAAGGAGCGCCATTTTACTTTTCAATGCAAAATTGACTGGAATTCAGATGGGACGCCATGTTGCATTTGGAGAGCCCGTGATGTGCGTAAACATTGAAACCCCCCACAAGTGACACCATTTTGGAAAGTAGACCCCCTAAGGAACTTATCTAGATGTGTGGTGAGCACTTTGACCCAACAAGTGCTTCACAGAAGTTTATAATGCAGAGCCGTAAAAATAAAAAATCATATTTTTTCACAAAAATGATTTTTTTGCCCCCAATTTTTTATTTTCCCAAGGGTAAGAGAAGAAATTGGACCGCAAAAATTGTTGTGCAATTTATCCTGAGTACGCTGATACCCCATATGTGGGTGTAAACCATTGTTTGGGCGCATGGCAGAGCTCGGAAGGGAAGGAGTGCCATTTGACTTTTCAATGCAAAATTGACTGGAATTGAGATGGGACGCCATGTTGCGTTTGGAGAGCCCCTGATGTGCCTAAACATTGCAACCCCCCACATATGACACCATTTTGGAAAGTAGACCCCTTAAGGAACTTATCTAGATGTGTGGTGAGCACTTTGACCCAACAAGTGCTTCACAGAAGTTTATAATGCAGAGCCGTAAAAATAAAAAATCATATTTTTTCACAAAAATTATTTTTTGCTACCAATTTTTTATTTTCCCAAGGGTAAGAGAAGAAATTAGACCACAAAAGTTGTTGTGCAATTTGTCCTGAGTACGACGATACCCCATATGTGGGGGTAAACCACTGTTTGAGTGCATAGCAGAGCTCGGAAGGGAAGGAGCGCCATTTTATTTTTCAATGCAAAATTGACTGGAATTGAGATGGGACACCATGTCGCGTTTGGAGAGCCCCTGATGTGCCTAAACATTAAAACCCCCCACAAGTGACACCATTTTGGAAAGTAGACCCCCTAAGGAACTTATCTAGATGTGTTTTTAGAGCTTTGAACCCCCAAGTGTTTCACTACAGTTTATAACGCAGAGCCGTGAAAATAAAAATTCATTTTTTTTCACAAAAATGATTTATTAGCCCCCAATTTTGTATTTTCCCAAGGGTAACAGGAGAAATTGGACACCAAAAGTTGTTGTCCAATTTGTCCTGAGTACGCTGATACCCCGTATTTGGGGGGGAACCACTGTTTGGGCGCATGGCAGAGCTCGGAAGGGAAGGAGCGCCATTTGGAATGCAGACTTAGATGGATTGGTCTGCAGGCGTCACGTTGCATTTGCAGAGCCCCTGATGTACCCAAACAGTAGAAACCCCCAAGAAGTGACCCCATATTGGAAACTAGACCTCCCAAGGAACTTATCTAGATGTGTTGTGAGAACTTTAAACCCCCAAGTGTTTCACTACAGTTTATAACGCAGAGCCGTGAAAATAATCTTTTTTTCCCACAAAAATGATTTTTAGCCCCAGAAATTTTTATTTTCCCAAGGATACCAAGAGAACTTGGATGCCAAAAGTTGTTGTCCAATTTGTCCCGAGTATGCTGATACCCCATATGTTGGGGTAAACCCCTGTTTGGGCGCACGGGAGAGCTTGGAAGGGAAAGAGCACTGTTTTAATTTTTCAATGCAGAATTGGCTGGAATTGAGATCAGACGCCATGTCGCGTTTGGAGAGCCCCTGATGTGCCTCAACAGTGGAAACTCCCCAATTCTACCTGAAACCCTAATCCAAACACACCCCTAACCCTAATCCCAACGGTAACCCTAACCACACCCCTAACCCTAATCCCAACTGTAAATGTAATCCAAACCCTAACCCTAACTTTATCCCCAACCTTAACCCTAAATTTAGCCCCAACCCTAACCCTAACTTTAGCCCCAACCATAACCCTAACTTTAGCTCCAACCTAGCCCTAACCCTAGCCCTAACCCTAGCCCTAACCCTAGCCCTAGCCCTAACCCTAACCCTAGCCCTAACCTTGCCCTAAGGCTAGGTTCACATTGCGTTAGGGCAATCCGTTTAGCGCTATCGCTAGCGGATTGCGCTAACGCAATGTTTATTTAGGGGCCGCGTTAGGGGTCACGTTAACGTCCCTGCTCTCGCAGATCCCCGATCTGCGAGAGCGGGGAACGGACCTTGGGCGCGCCGCGGACGCTGCAAGCGCGGCCGATCGCATATGACGTACTATCCCGTCACTGGGAATTAAGTCCCAGGTGACCTTGACGCGATAGTACGTCATATGGGATTAAGGGGTTAAGGAGGGGTGGTGCAATCACTTTTTCACACAGGGCCCTGTAGGCTTGGACTTCTTTTTCCCTTAATAATACAGACTTTCATTTAAAATCTGCATTTACATCTGTTATCTTTGTCTAATATTTACATTTGTTTGGTGATCTGAAACATTTCAGTGTGACAAACATGCAAAAGAATAGAAAATCAGGTGGGGTCAAAGACTTTTTCACACAACTGTAGCTTTCGGATGATAAATAACTCTTGTGTATATGGCTAGCTCTAGGAGTGACCAAACCAAATTAGCACTTATTTATATGTTGCCTAATAAGTTATGGGTCAAAATAAAAAGCGTATTGGGCAAATGAGTATGTAAAGCTTTTCTATTTCTCGGCTCTTTCACTTTTATTTCCAAAAAAGTTAAAATCCATTTAAGCAGCAGCCACCACATTTGAAAATAGTTCTCAGATATTCATATCATGGCTCACTTTCAAAGTGAATTCTTTAATAATAGTTTTATATAGTATTGAAGCCACAAGCAAAGGGTTTGATTACAGGTTTTTCTGCAATAGCTCTTTAAGATGTTTTTCACAATGTTTTCCGAGACTGGATTTAGGGTATTTAGTCTACGCTTCATAACCCATAATAGTTTATGCATAATGCAGAATTGCACTAGACATGTCACCAGTCATACAGATAGCTTGGTCTGATGAGAGTTTAGTCATAAGTGAGTAAGGCTAGGAACAGAGTAACATAATAAATGATGAAGGAAGTGTGTGGGGGTAAATGAATAACCAGTATAAAGGAGACAGTATTACTATGATATGAAAACCTTTTGACTCACAAAGACTTAGCTTGTCAATTTGTTTTACAACTATTTATAGTGAAATTTGTAACAGGCTGGGTGGTAGAACCGCTGTGCCTAGGAATGAGGAAAGCCTGGAGCAGCGTAACTAGGTACCTCACCAATTCCGACCATGGATATGCAAGGAGATAGACCAGACTGCGGGTACCTGCATGCCAGTTCCGGAACTGAAAGAGCTGCATCCTCTGTTCCCAGGGTAAAGCCTGAGTGGGGCGGACCTTACCTTGCTGTCTGGGGGAAGCCTGAGCGAGACGGAGTTTCCTGCTGTCCCAGAAGGGCGGGAATAGCTAAAGAAGCGTGCGCAGCGAAATAGTAAGAGAGGAGGAAAGCACATGAAGCAAAGCAGTCTGGCGCCGGCAGAGAGCAGCGCAGAGAGCAGCACGTAGAATGGTGAGCAGCGCACTCTGCTTCCCCCACCTGAGAGGACTGACTTGGCGATGGGCCGTATAGAAGGAGCCCCCTTTGCCTGTGGAGAGCGCCTTGCAGAGCAGAGTCTTGCAGAGCTGTGTCCACAGAGCCAAGCTGGGTGCTGCAGCATCCAAAGTGAGGAGTGCTCCATCCAGGGAGCACCAGTGCCACACAGACCAGTGACCGCTGACGCCTGCCGTAGACAGCGGGGACCAGAGAGAGAGAGACGGGCAGTGTGTGCCCAGTGACCGCCGTAAAGCCAGGTGCCAGTCACTCCAGGATAGTGAGTACAGGGCACGTGCTGCTTGATAGAGACCAGAGCATGACTGTCAGCTACCCCTGACAGTGCTAGTTAATATTGGCCCAGACACTTGTGACCTAACCTTGCCAGCGTATGTTAGTAGAGCCACCCTGGGCTCATACAGGACTGTGGACCTCACCGTTAGCTGGCCACTACAGTATACAGACTAGGGGCAGTGGAAGGTACCGGAAACCGACCACTGTCACCAGAAGATAGGGTATTGTTGTGTGCTGAACCCCATTAGTAAGGAAATCGTGCCCACCATTGCTGGCGCTACAGAGTACGCAGCAGGATCTGCAGTGTTTGGACTTCCTGTAACCCTTGTTACAATATTGTCGTCATTTGTACCGTCGTACTTCAGTTTCGCCTCTTGCACTGTTTAACTCTTTACCTCCCTGTGTGGAGTATTTTCCCTGTAAATAAACCTGTTAACCCTTGCTCTTCCTCCCGTTCGTCACTGCATCCCGCGTTCCTTCTAAAACCCTTCAGATATACGGCGGCTGACAATTCCGAGGAGAGACAAAGAAGGTGGAACACCAGGGTTGACCTTGGGTAGATGGCAGCTGTCCCCCTAGGAATTGGTAGCAGGGATGGCCTGAAGGAAGGAATAGTAGATGCAGGCAGGCACCATAGGAACATGGGAACCACAGATACAGATGAGACAAGTTGACATACAGATGAGCAGCTCTGGACTGGACCGGCTGATGTACACAAGACCTCTGGCAGGTGCAGACTGGACTGGCTGTTGTACAGAAAATCAATGGCACATGCAGACTGGATCGGCAGATGTAGAGATGAGCACTGGTAGGTGCTAACTGGACCAGCTGATGCACAGATGAGAAGGTGCAGATTGGACCGGCTGATGTACAGGTGAGAACTGGCAATTGTGGACTGGACCAGCTAGGTACAGATGAGCACAGGGAGGGACGGACTGCACCAGCTGATTTACAGACAAGCTGTTATGGTTGAGAGACAGGCAGAAGAGCACTGCTGATAAGACAGGTAGGTATACGGAATACGAGCACTGGGACCTAAGCACAAACAAGAGTGTGAAGGAACAAACTTACAACGTTGCGCAGGCACCTCCTTTCAGGTGAAGGTGACTTATATAATGAGTGTCTCCCTGCCATTAGCTGGAAACATTTTAGGATGGCGCATGCTGTCCCTTTAAAAGGACGGGACCATGCGCACCCTGAGCACAGTGCCCGGGGATCTGCACACCCCGGGCATCAGCATCTGTAGTAGGAAGTGCGGGGCTGAGGATGTGGACTCATCTCTGCTGGGGAAGATGCAGGAGCTACAAAATTGCAGTAAACATATATTCATTCCAGTTACTTTTTCTGTAAAACTAACAAAATCAACTGTTTTTCTCGTTTGTCTGGAAAAAATAGCTAAAATTGAAGTGTGATCATAAACATGTATATATACTTTATTGAAGTTGAAGGAGCTTAACAGTTTATTATGATAAAACTTGACAAAAAAAGGAGGAGGCAGATATTGTGCTATTCTGATTAGACTTGCCCTGAAGTGTTCTAGCTGACCCTTGCCACCAATTTTGTAATGATGACTAACAACAGTCTATTTAACAACATGTCACCACCATTGCCACTGGATGCCTGCAGTGCTTAAGTGCCATTTTCTCTGGAGGTGGAAAGAAGGAGACCAGTGAGATATTAAAGGCAGTGCTGCGGAGGATCAATGGGGAAATCAGTAGATGAGAATTTATTTATTTTTATGGTATATTTTTTTAAAGAGAATCTGTCACCAGGTTTTTGATATCTAATCTGAGGGCATCATGATGTAGAGGCAGAGACTCTGATTCCAGTGATGTATCACTTACTAGGTTGTTTAGTGTAGTTTTGATAAAATTGCTGTTTTATCAGCAGGAGATTCTCACTAGAGGACTAGTAAACCTGCTGCCATGTAGACCTCTATATTCATGAGCTCTGTATAACCCCTCTGTACATCATCAGAAAGCTGCCAATCAGTGGTGGAGGTGAGGTTACACTGTGCTCAGCATTCAGGGACCAGATAGATCTGTAGTGAATAAAACAGTTAATTTATTAAAATGACAGCAAGCAGCCATGTGATACATGATCTCTGCCCCTACATTTTGCTGTTTTCTGATGGGGTAGCCAAACCCTGATTACAAATTTCCTTTAACCCCTTTCTCACATCGGACGTAATAATCTGTCCATGTGCCCTGGGCCTATTTGACCAGGGACAGATTACTTTGTCTGAGCGATCATGACAACATTTGGGTCACCAGACCTAGGAAACTTGCTGATCATGCCCAGTGCATGATGAGCAAGTTTGTCTGTCATTGCAAAGCTGACAGTTTCAACAGCATGGGGATGCTGCTGCATCCTCATGCTGTAGAACTGAACAGCGTGCAAAAAATGATAGTCCCATATTGGAACAAAGTAAAAAAGTTCGAAAAAAGCCAAAAAAATGTAAATAAGTGCAAAAATATAAAAAAAAAAAAAAAAATCAAAAATAATAAGAAAAAATCAAAAGATATTGTATCCCAAAATAAATATTTGAATGAAAAAAAAAACCAATAAAATTACACATATTTGGTATTGCCACGTCTGCAACGACCAGATCTATAAAACTGTCCCACTAGTTAACCCCTTTAGTGAACACCATAAAAAAAATAAAAAACAAGGAAAAACCAATGCTTTATCATCATACGCGATGAAAAAGATGGATATAAATGAGCATGATACCGCTGGAAACGTCATCTTGTCCCACAAAAAACAAGTCATCACACAGCTCCATCTGCAGAAAAATAAATAAGTTATAGCTCTCAGAATAAAGCGATGCAAAAATATATATTTTTTCTATAAAATAGTTTTTATTGTATAAAAGCGCCAAAACATAAAAATATATATAAATGAGGTATCGCTGTAATAATACTGACCCAAAGAATAAAACTGCCTTATCAATTTTACCACACATGGAACAGCATACCCCCCCCCAAAAAAAAAAGAAATTAAGAAATTCATGAATTGTTGGTATTTGTTCATTCTGACTCCCAAAAATCAGAATAGCGAGCGATGAAAAAATGTCATGTGCCCAAAAATGGTACCAATAGAAACATCAGCTTGTCGTGTAAAAAATGAAGCCCTCACATGACTCTGTGGGCCAAAATATGGAAAAATGTTAGCTTTCAAAATGTAGTAATTCAAAAACAATTTTTTGCAATAAAAAGTGTATTTTAGTGTGTGACAGCAGCCAACCATAAAAACCTGATATAAATACGGTATTGCTGTAATCGCATCGACCCAAAGAATAAAGTCACCTAATCACTTATACCGCATAAGGAATGGTGTAAAAAATAAATAAAACCAATTCATCATCTGCTGTTGATTTTTTCATTCTGCCTCCCAAAGATCACAGTAAGGCTTTGTAGAATACAAGCAGGTGCGTAGGATGCAGTGACACACAGGAGGCAGCACAAGGGTTAACAGGTTCTTTATATCAAACAGTGATAGTACAAGCAGAGGGGTAAAGGATGTGAATTTGCGGATGGGGAAAGTGAAATGCAGAAGGTAATAACAGGTTAACTTATCAGTCTCTGTGCAGTGGAGGAAGGTGGCTGGAAGATCCCTCAGCGGAGCCACAGGCAGCGCGAGATGTCTCCTATCCGATCACGCAGAAGAGCGATGCACTGTCTCCTTGCAATGATGAATCCTCCAGGTCCTTCGGCACGTGACCTCCTGATCCGGGCACCCAGTGGGGTAGAGATGAAGATTGGCGGCACAGTGGAAGAAGCAGAAAGTTCAGTAGACAAGGCCGCAGTAGAAGCACACAGTCCAGTGGACACAGGTACGGGCCGGTCCTTAACATGCACCACAAGGATGGGACTAAGCGGTGCCACCGCAGTGATGAGCAGAGCCAAGGTACGCACTCTATCCTGGTCACTACCTGGTGTAGATGTCTATCTGGGCTGAGGGTAGTATGTGTCGGCAGTATCGCTAGCCGGGAACACAGGCACAGCTAGCTGACGTGGGTCTGTCGAGAGGGAGTCAACCTTCTCACTGCTCACAAGCTCGTTCCCCGCCAAGTGTCCCATCTTCTCACTCACACCGCTGTTCAGAACTGTGGCAGTCAGGAACCTCTTCCCCCTGGAATATTGGTGACAGTCCCAATAGTTTCGGCCCAGACACGCAAGAGGGACCGCTGACTGAGTACACCTCCCTACAGCTTGGTGCACATTAATTCTGAAATCTCTGTGCTGAGTGCTTGCACCGTGGTTTCCATGTAAATATCTAAAATATGTGATTCAGATGGAACCTCCGGCAGAAGATTCCCTATAATGAGGCAGATGGAGGCACTGTAGACGCCAACTGACCTGTGATCCGGCAGTGTCCATCTTTTTAGGATTGCATAAAAGTGCCATAGGCCACAGTTTTGTGCACTTCTGAAAAGAAGAACACTATTGAACAGAGGCCAGACGGAGTCCAGAGTAACTCTGCTGCCTCACTATAGTCAATGGCTTCCTCAGGGGTTTCATCGAAATCACATCACTCAGAGATTTTGGAAACCCCAAAGTAAATGTTCAGCTCAGCCAGCGTAAAGAGTCGGATAAATGTGATCTGAAATGCTATGTAAAATGTTCCTAATAAAAGTTTCAACTCAATCCACAAAAAAGCAAGCCCTTACTCAGGTATGTAATTTGTTAATGGAAATATAGGGGGCTTTCACATCACTGGTAGTACAAAGGCTCTGGAAAAGCGAAATGGCTCCTCACCTGCCACAAGGAATTCAGCAAATTCTCCACTCCCAAATCCAAACGCCCTCCCTTCTGAGCCCCATAGTGTACCTAAACCACATATTGCTTCCACGTTTGGCATTTCTGAAGCGATGAGATCCCACCTAACTTACTGAGGCATGTCTCCAGAAGCATGGGCTGGCAATAACGTACTGGTGACTGCAACATACCGTTCATGACAACGGTAGTTTGCAATTTTCACTCGGCAACATTAACCCTCCGTCACATACAATATTCGGACTAATGAGTTCACATACAATGTGCCTGTCAGGCGCCTGCTGGAAAAATACCTATAATATCTAATGTTTGCAATTTCAGTGCTCTAAAAGTGATCAGTGACCTTCATAGGGATGTAATAAAAGAGACTACACATAATCAGTTGCAAAAAAAAACCATTTACTTAACATAAAACTAATAACTATGAAATACAAACTTTTCAAAACTCCCGCCAAATAGTCCCCAGTTCGACTCTCTCAAAAAAATGTACAAAGAAAATTTTTGAACACAAACTTAATTTTAAGGTACCTTAAGTACTATTAAAAACATATTCAATCAGAAGTAGATGCTGAGGTTTCCCCAGAAAAGTCACACTTGCAGAGCAAATAGCAAGAATTACACACCATTTTTGCATGTGTCAGGCAAATTGCTTTATGACATTTGAGACATTCATAATTTGAAAGCCTTCTGGTTCCGCTTTCCGTTTGGCAGGTGGTGCATCTCCTTCTTTTGTGAGGTGGTGCAGATGGTGACTTTTCACCATCATCTTCTGGGCGGAACCTTTTGAGCTGAACTTGAAGGCGAGAGGGGATACCAATTGTTTTCACGCTTCTCCTGCGTAGCTCTCCAAGTACTAGTTCATGGGCCAATTTTTTCAGATACAATCGTCTACGGAGTGGTTCAAGCTTGTTTTCAAGATAAATCACTTGTGAATTTATACCACCCAAATTCAACATAGCAAAAAATATGACCATTGGTCAGCATTTGATGTTTCTGCTGACGTTGAAAGTGGAGCACATCTGATCTGCTGTATCCACACCCCCTTTGGTGGCATTGTAAAATGTAATTATCTCCGGGTTTTTTTCTGCCCCAGTCCCAGGATCGATGGCAGCATCATCATGAAGTGTTGATAGAAGAAGTACGATTTTTTTGGCATGTGGTACATAGGAAACTAAAGCCTTTCCATTATGGAATGCAAACATACTGCTGTACTGTTGTCTCTCTTTCACACTTACAAACTGTGGCGGCAATTCCCTTTTGTTTTTTCTTACATTTCCCACATATGACAGCTTCTGAATTTTCAGATAATCAATCAGATCACAACTTGTAAACCAATTGTCAGCTGTAATATTGCGACCCGATCTAAATAAGGGTTCAGCCAGTCTTTATACAACATCAATGGGTTTGTTGCTCACACAGTAAGGACCTTCTGGTTGTTTTCCTGCATAAACTTCCAGGTTGTAAGTGTAGGTCTTACTGGCATCAACAAGGGCATACATTTTTATTCCATATTTGTTTGGCTTTGATGGAATATATTGACGAAAGGCACATCTACCACGAAAACCAGGGAGCATTTCGTCAATAGTGAGATTCTCTCCAGGGTAATAACTTTGTTTACAGTTTACAACAAATCTTTGAAATATATCACGAATTGGAGCAAGTCGGTCATGTGTTTTGCGTTCGGTTCGGGTAGTTCTGTCGTCAAACCGAAGGCAACGAATTAGAATCTTGAATCTGTTTATGGACATAACAAGGCTAAATTTTTCAACTCCATCCCCATCTTTACCCCAAAGTTCCTCCAAACTTTGTCTATTTGCCCTATAAGCTCCTGCAAGGTACAGTAATCCAAAAAAAGCACGCAGTTCTATTTCATCTGTGGGCTTGATGGTTCTGTTGCAGATGTACTTGTCCTTTATAATGTCTATATATTGGTTGGTATATGTGACAATAGAGACCAGAATGTCATCTGTAAATATACTGTTCCAGCATTCAACTGCAGTTTTTGCATTACGTGCAGTTCCTATTACTGCAGGAAGGTGAGTAATAATGTTTAAAGGTTCCCTACGTTTTTTCTGGAATGGCTTCTTGTTCCATTTAGTATTTTTATCTTTTCCAATATAATATGATCCAACTTCTTCATCCTCACCACTGTCACCATCTTGCTCTGTTTCAGAATCCAGGACACATTCTTCCACCTCATCATGAGAATCAATCTCACTTTCCTCTCCTAAATCCTCATTCAGTGTGAGGTCTCTATCATCTAACAGCATGTTTGTTACTTCCTCAACATCAAGTTGTTTGGATAAATTGTACATTTTCCTCTCCATTTCAGCAGATAATCTGAAGCAAGAGAAGGAATATGTTAGGGAACTACTGTATATGCCTGAGCAGCACACTTTCTTTTATAAAATCTCCCTTATTTCTATGAAATATCCTCACATTTTGTGCTATACATTCATAAAACAAGCTAAATAAACTATTGTGATGAATAAAAACATAAAATACCAACCTTACTGAATGTGACGTATTCACATACAATGAGCCTGAGAGATCTGTGCAGCTATATCCTCTCCCCTGAAGCTCTGAAATCCAACTGTGATATCAGGTTTCACAGACCTTCAAGAGACAGGAGACTACCTGGAGGGAGGGGCTTTCCTCACAGTCTGGTGAGGAAGGAGAAATGAAAGTAAAAGAGAAGCGCCTGTCAGATCAGTTGTATGTGACGGAGGGTTAATTGCTGCTTGTTTCTGGAAAATACCCATGGAGTCAAAATTGTCACTACATCTTTCGACAAATTCCCCAAGGGGTATAGTTTCCCAAATGGGGTCACTTTGGAGGGGATTCTGCTCTTCTAGCATTTAGGCATCCATCTGTATTTGGAGTCTGCAAGCTGTTCTAGGAAAGTCTGCGCTCCAGGAGGCAAATAGCGCTCTATTCCTACCAAGTCTCTCCGTATGGATAAGCAGTACTGTACAGCCACATATAGGGTATTGCCACGTTCAGGAGAAATTGTGGGATAAATTGTTTTTACCCACTTTTTGTGTGAAAATGTAAAATCTGGGGCTAAAACAAAATTTTGGTGGTGAAAATGTAGCTATTTTGTCTTTGCTGCCCAATGGTATAAAACTCTGTGACACACCCGTGGTGTCAATATGATCACTACACCCATAGATTAATTCATTGAGAGGTGTAGTTTGTAAAATGGGGTCACTTATGGGGGGTTCTGCTTTTCTAGCACCTTATGGGCTCTCCCAGTGGGTCATGGCACCTGCAAACCTGTTGTGAATTCTGCTCTTGGGTTCCCTCCGGTGGTTGTTGGTGGTAATACAGTTGTCCCTGGGTTGCAATCCTGAGCAGGTGTCCCTGCTGATTGCAGCTCTCTTTGGGTATTTAGGTTTGCAAGATCCATTAGCCTTTGCCAGTTGTCCATTGTTCTTGGAGGTTTTACATCTCTGTCTGGTTCCTCCTGCCCTGCTGCCAAATCAGCCAAGATAAGTGTCTGGGTTTTGTTTCTGCAGCACACATGCTGTGTGCTTTACTATTCAGTACTATTCATTGTTTTTTCTTGTCCAGCTTAGACTGTGTTTGGATTTTTTCAGTCAAGTTGGATTCTCAGGAGATGCAGATATACATTCCATGTCTTTAGTTAGATGGTGGAATTTTTGTATTATCTGCTGTGGATATTTTTAGGGTTTTAATACTGACCGCTTAGTATTCTATCCTATCCTTTTCTATTTAGCTAGAGTGGCCTCTTTTGCTAAATCCTGTTTTCTGCCTGTGTGTGTCTTTCCTCTAATACTGACAGTCAATATTTGTGGGGGGCTACCTATCCTTTGGGGTTCTGCTCTGAGGCAAGATAGAATTCCCATTTCCATCTATAGGGGTATTTAGTTCTCCAGCTGTGTCGAGGTGTCTAGGATGTGTTAGGTACACCCCACGGCTACTTCTAGTTGCGGTGTCAGTTTAGGGTTTGCGGTCAGTACAGGTTCCACCTACTCCAGAGAAAGTCTCATGCGGCTCCAAGGTCACCGGATCATAACACAAACCAAAACAGTAAAATCTGGTGCTCCTTGCCTTCTGAGCTTTGCACTGCGCCTGAAAAATATTTCCCAATTACATGTAGGGTTTTGGCACACTCAGGAAAAAAAATGGACCTCAGTTTGCTGTAAAAAAAAAAAATTAACAACATTTTAGTGGCAAAAATATAATTTATTTTTTCTCCACTGCTCAGTGGTATAAAACTCTGTGAAGCACATATGGCTTTGGACTCTTATACATGTGTCTATTGTGGCACTCTGATGTTTTATCAATTTAAATGTAATGTGTGGTTTCCTGCTGTTTATTATCTAGCTGTTTCCAGCCAGCTAACACTCGGCACGCTCATTGCTATCTAATTTACGCTGCTGGTGATTAAACTAAAGTAAATAATGACAACATTCAAAAGCGCTTACGCAGGTGGTAAATTAACTTAAAATGAAGTTAATAACAATAATTGTGGTAATGTGGTGGGGGCGGGATTATGTGTGGTGATGTGGTGGGAGGGCGGTATTATGTGTGGTAATGTGGTCGCGGGGGCGGGATTATCTCTGGTAATATGGTGTGGGGGTGGGATTATCTGTGGTAATGTGGTGGGGGGGTGGGATTATGTGTGGTGATGTGTGGGGGGCGGGATTATGTGTGGTAATGTGGTGGGGGGTGGGATTATCTCTGGTAATTTGGTGTGGGGGCGGGATTATCTGTGGTAATGTGGTGGGGGGCGGGATTATGTGTGGTGATGTGGGGGGGCGGGATTATGTTTGTTGATGTGTTGGGGGGCGGGATTATGTGTGGTAATGTGGTGGGGGGTGGGATTATGTGTGGTGATGTGGTGGGGGGCAGGATTATGTGTGGTGATGTGTTGGGGGCGGGATTATGTGTGGTACTGTGGTTTGGGGGCGGGATTATGTGTGGTAATGTGGTGTGGGGGCGGGATTATGTGTGGTAATGTGGTGGGGGGCAGCATTATGTGTGGTGATGTTGTGGGGGGCGGGATTATGTGTGGTGATGTGGTGGGGGCAGGATTATGTGTGATGATGTGTTGGGGGGCGGGATTATGTGTGGTGATGTGGTGGGGGGGCGGGATTGTGTGTGGTGATGTGGTGGGGGGCGGGATTATGTGTGGTAATGTGGTTGGGTGGCGGGATTGTGTGTGGTGATGTGGTGTGGATTGTGTGTGGTAATGTGGTGCGGATTGTGTGTGGTAATGTGGTGGGGGTGGGATTGTGTGTGGTAGTGTGGTGGGGGCGGGATTATGTGTGGTACTGTGGTAGGGGGGCAGAATAATGTGTGGTGATGTGGTGGGGGGCGGGATTATGTGTAGTAATGTGGTGGGGGGCGGGATTATGTGTGGTGATGAGGTGAGGGGGCAGGATTATGTGTGGTACTGTGGTGGGGGGAGGGATTATGTGTGGTGATATGGTGGGCAGGCGGGATTATGTGTGGTGATGTGGTGGGGGGCGGGATTGTGTGTGGTGATGTGGTGGGGGGCGGGATTATGTGTGGTAATGTGGTACGGGGGCGGGATTATGTGTGGTAATGTGGTGGGGGGCAGCATTATGTGTGGTGATGTTGTGGGGGGTGTGATTATGTGTGGTGATGTGGTGGGGGCGGGATTATGTGTGATGATGTGTTGGGGGGGCGGGATTATGTGTGGTTATATGGTGGGCAGGCGGGATTATGTGTGGTGATGTGGTGGGGGGCGGGATTGTGTGTGGTGATGTGGTGGGGGCGGGATTATGTGTGGTGATGTGGTGGGCGGGCGGGATTATGTGTGGTGATGTGGTTGGGTGGCGGGATTGTGTGTGGTGATGTGGTGTGGATTGTGTGTGGTAATGTGGTGCGGATTGTGTGTGGTAATGTGGTGGGTGTGGGATTGTGTGTGGTGATGTGGGGGGCAGGATTATGTGTAGTAACGTGGTGGGGGCGGGATTATGTGTGGTGATGAGGTGAGGGGGCAGGATTATGTGTGGTACTGTGGTGGGGGGAGGGATTATGTGTGGTAATGTGGTGGGGGGTGGGATTATGTGTGGTAATGTGGTGGGGGGGCAGGATTATGTGTGGAGATGTGGTGGGGGCAGGATTATGTGTGGTGATGTGGTGGGGGCGGGATTGTGTGTGGTGATGTGGTGTGGATTGTGTGTGGTAATGTGGTCGGGGGCGGGATTGTGTGTGGTAATGTGGTGGCGGGCGGAATTATGTGTGGTGATGTGGTGGGGCAGAGCTACTGCGCAGGGGGCAGGATTAGCGAGTAATCACGATGCCTCTTATATATATAGATGTGCACTGTAATGTATTTGTCATGTACTATAATATGCTGCATTGTGCTTTAGTTTAGGGATAGATTAGCATAAGGGAATTAGGAAATAGGCGGGCACAGTAGAAATAGAGCATAGGATAGATAAGAGTGTTAGTTATATACAGGTAATAAAGGAGTTAAGTAGATGGGAGGGGCACAGAGCAGAGCAGCATGCTGCAGGGGATATAGGATAAACACTTCCTGGTTAATAGGGAGCTCCTGGGCAGCTTGCCCGAAGGCAAGATGCATGTAGAATACAGGATTTATATAGCCGGGAGAATGGAGCGGCTATGGCTGGAGGGAGTCAAAAGGATAGGGAGTCAAAAGGATAGGGACCAGTGTGGACGACCACCAGTGATCAGAGGTCATCTCAAGGAGGATGCGGGGTTTATGACCGGGGCAGGTGGAGCTAAGAGAGTTATCCTAGCACCTCTTCCTAAGGAAGCCAGACCTGGGACACGAGTAGAAATGGTGGGCCGGAGCACGTGTGGAACAAAGTAAGTGCAGGAGATGGAAGAATTTGTCAAGAACAATCAGGTCTGTCCAAAGGACAGGTAGAGTAAGGAGATGCCACTCTGTGTGAACTGTGCTGCTGATTTGATGGATGCTTTGCTGTTTATTAAATGTCAGTTGTGGGAAGAAGACCTCTTCTCTGAAGTGATTTGCAGAGCCTACGTGATAGCAGCTGAAAGGAATTTGACAGAGCTTGAGAGTATGCTGTAGTGCATGCTACACATGCTGTACAAGGAACTTTATTTAACTTTTCATGAGCAAGGTGTCGGGTGCTCATCCTCAGGGATGACCAACAAGGAAATTATCTCCTGATGTTTTCGAGAGAATGTGAGTGTAAGAGTGAAGGTTTGATGAGTGATTTGGGTGGAAAGGGCAGACCCATTAACCACCCAAATGGTGATTGGCTTCGGGAGCATTACTAGGGGTATTGTGTTCTGCCGGGTGAAGGTGAAAGACAGAAAGTTGCCCTTGGCCCCAGAATCCATGCAAGCCTCTGTGATGTGAGTAGTCGATCCATAAAACCGAGTCACCTTTAAGGTTAATTTGGAGGACACAGCCACTAGACGCAGTCATTTCCCTGTCGCCTGGGGCACTTGATAGCATTATGAGCTGCCTGACCGCAAACAAAGCAGATCGACAATGGACGAAGGAAACATGACCTGAGTTCTGCTCGAGATACCTCCATGGTCAGAGCCGGAGACTCCAAAGGATTGGTAAAACTTGGAGGTAACCGAATCCTTTGTCTACACTGCTCTCTCTCCAATATTCGTTCAACATGCCGAAGATCGATACGAGTGGACACCATCAACAAGTCCTCCAGTGTAGTGGGAATCTCCCTAGTGCACAGGGCATCTTTTACATGGTCATCAAGACCCCGCCAGAACACAGGAAAAAGGACTTTATCTGGCTACTCCAGCTCGGATGCTAAAGTCCGAAACTGGACGGCAAATTGGCTGACCAAGGAAGAGCCCTGATTTAATGCCAGGAGTTGAAACGCAGTGTGATGAGTCACTTGAGGACCCAGAAAGACCTGTTTCAGAGCGTCCAGAAAATGAGAGGAGCTCTGAATCAGCTGATCATTATGCTCCCACAGCGGCGTAGCCCACTCCAATGCCCTGCCCCTCAATAGAGATACTACGAATCCCACTTTGGCCCTTTCAGACGAGAAACAGGAGACCAGCAGCTGCAAGCCTTGCTATCCCCCAAGAACTTAATGGGGTGTGGGACACGTGGGAAAGATGGGACAGGTGTTGCAGCAGTGGCCCTGGTAGCAGATTCACTGGCAGCTTGTGCCGCAACTACAGCAAAATCCACTGCTGAAGTTGCCCGCTCAAGAGCGGACAACCTGCCCTCCAGCTGCTGGATGTACTGCTGTAGACGCTGCTCATCCACCATTGCTAGCCAGACCCTGGCACTAGCATACTGTTAGGGTTGGCGGATTGCACTAAATAAATGTAATAGAGAAGCACATTACAATACGGGGTCCACCGTGCAGAGATGTTAAACTGCAGCTAGTGTGAACAGTGATGGAACACACAGCGAGCGATTGCTAGCACGCACTGAGTTGAGCATCACCCTGTGAACTACACATGAAGCTGTTTCACTCACACAGAGAAACGGAATAGATGCTTTGCTATAGAGCTGAGTCACTCACACACAGTAATGGAATAGAAATGATGCTAGATGCGATCCCTAACCTTGCCTGTGGACCAATCTGGAGCTGCCACATCACTAGAGCAGCTGATGACCGACCACCAATGAGACATCGCCACATCATGAGCATGCCCAGTAGGGTGATTTCAGGACTTAGTCTTCAGAGTGTTCGCTCGTCGCTGCCTACAGCTGGTTACCATAGGCTTGACTGAAGAGCCAGCAATAACCAGAAGAATAGCACGAAACTGAGCAAGACGCTGGGACCGACGTCTATGCTCTGCAGCAGCCAAAGCTAGATGGGAGACTGCAGATACAGGCAAGGCATGGGATCTACCCTGTGCCGCAGGAGAATCCTGGAGCTTAACATAGGGTATTCCAATCTTTTATAATGATGACATCAATTAGATATGTAATCACTTTATGATTAATGGGGTTGGTCAATAACAAGGCAGCACGGTTGAATCCAGAATCTATGTAGTCCCAGAGGTTGAACCCCACACAATCACATATTGATGGCAAAACCCAATGATATTCTATCATTTAAAAAGGAATACCTAATTCATTCTGCGTATATTCTTAATACAGTTTATGTTTATAAGGCTTTCAGCTCGATTTTTCTGACATAGAGATCCAATTCCCATTCTTCCCTGACTGACATATGAAAATTTATGCTGCTTTATCTACTTTTAGAATGGCAGACCCGTACCTTCAGGAGGGGAATACATGGCATTATCATGCATTTCTGTTCCTCTCCTCAAAGGTTAATTGTCAGGAATAAGCTTCCCACCAAGGTTTCCATTTTTTTTGGTACAGGGGAAGAATGCTTGGATTAGCTGGAACACCTAGCCAGTCGATGGTGCATCGCAGGGGAAGATGGTGTTTTTTCCCCCTGTGGCTCCTGCTGATAGGGCATGTTGTTAATAAATACAGAGCAGTGTGGGATAAAAGATGGCAGCGCCAAACTACTGTGTCAGTCCTTGGTGCTGTCACCTGAGAAGTGTTTCCGTACCTGTTAAAAAAAAAGAATGGATACCTTGCTGGATGAACTCCACAAACGAATGGGTGATGAGGGTGCCATGTTGTGCCTACGGCGTTGCCTCAGAGGACTGGCAGACAATGTGCCAGGGCCGAGCGCTGCATACAGAGAGATTGGAGAGGAGGAAGTGCAGGAGATTTTGCAACAGTCTGTAGCTGGTTCAAGCTGTAAGGGTTATGTGAAGCTAGTCACTTCTCACAGCCAAGCCATGAGTCAGAATGGTCAAGGAGTCTAAGGTCAGAAGCCAAGAGGGTACGTCATACACAGAAAGAAGAGACAAAAGCATAGTAAGAAAATGTTCCAAGGTCAGAGAACCTGGAGGATAACGGATCAGAGCTGAAGGGGTTAAACAGGCAGATGGTCAGAACGAAGTCCAATGTCAGGCAACAGATCAAGCATACAAAACTCAAGGCACAGATGAACAAACCTCACAGATTGAATGTACGTCTGGAAGAGTTCTGGGAGACACAGCTCAATTAACCCCTTAACGACTGCCGATACGCCTTTTAAAGGTGGCAGTTAAGGGTACTTATTCCTCAGTGCCACTTTTTAACGATGCTGAGAAATAAGTGTATAGTGCCCCCCAGCGTCAGAAATTCTCAAGGGTCTCAGCTACCGGGGGTAGCCGAGACCCCGGAGAACATGATTCGGGTTGGTTTTTACCGACCCCAGTGTTGCGATCACCATTATTCACGGAATAACGCAGACTGCAAAAAAAAAAGTCCAATTTCCCATTGAATTTCTCTCTATTCTGATGTGATCTAGCACATCAGAGGCGAGAGAAATGGGGTACCTTCAGTGTCTCTAGTCTTGGTAAGAAAGTGTCGAGCGCATGCGCAATGCGCCCGCCGAGATCCACTGGCCGGCACCCAGCAACAATAGGAAATTTTTCCTATTGGTTCATTAAGATCAGTGTGATAGACCCTATCACAGTGATCAATATAAAAAAATAATAAATCAACTCCCTCTTTACCACCCCCTTAGGTAAAAATAATAAAATAAAAAAATGTATTTCCATTTTTCCATTAGGGTTAGGGTTGGGGTTAGAGCTAGGATTAGGGATAGGGTTTGGGTTGGGGCTTGGGTTAGTGTTATGGTTGGGGTTATAGTTGGAGTTATAGCTAGGCTTAGGGTTATGGTTAGGGTTATAGTTGGGGTTATAGCTAGGGTTAGGGTTGGGCTAGGGTTAGGGTTGGGGCTAGAGTTAGGGTTGGGGCAAGGGTTAGAGCTAGGGTTAAGGTTGTTCTAGGGTTAGAGCTGGTGCTAGGGTTAGAACTAGGGTTAGGGTTGGGCTAGTGTTAGGGTTGGGGCTAGGGTTAGGGTTGAGGCTAGGGCTGGGATTAGGGTTGTGTTGGGGTTAGGGTTGTGGATAAGGGTATGGTTAGGGTTGGAAATAGGGTTAGGGGTGTGATGCAGTTAGGGTTGGAGTTAGAATTGGGGGGTTTCCACTGTTTACGTACATCAGGGGGTCTCCAAACGCAATATGGCATCTGCCACTGATTCCAGCCAATTTTGCGTTAAAAAAGTCAAACAGTGCTCCCTCCCTTCTGAGCCCTGCCATGCACCCAAACAGTAGCTTATCCCCACATACGGGGTATGGACGTACTCAGGAGAAATTGCACAACAAATTTTGTGGTTCATTTTCTCCTGATACCCTTGAGAAAATAAAGTTTGGTTCCAAAATAAATTTTTTGTGAAAAGAGTAAAATGTTCATTTTTTCCTTCCACAGTGCTTTTGTTCTCATGAAGCACCTGAAGGGTTAACAGACTTCTTGAATATGGTTATGCGCACCTTGAGGGTGTAGTTTTTAGAATGGTGTCACGTTTGAGTATTTTCTGTCACCTTAACCCCCCAAATTCACTTCAAATGTGACGTGGTCCCTAAAAAAAATGGTTTTGTAAATTTTGTTGGAAAAATGAGAAATCACTGGTCAACTTTTAACCCTTATAACGTCCTAACAAAAAACAATTATGTTTCCAAAATTGTGCTGATGTAAAGTAGACATGTGGGAAATGTTATTTATTAACTATTTTGTGCAATATCACTCTCTGATTTATGTGCACAAAAATTAGAAGTTAGAAAATTGCCAAATGTTACCACTAGCATGAAGTACAATATGTCATGAAAAAACAATCTCAGAATCAGGCTATGTGCACACGTTGCGGATTTACTGCGGATCGGCAGCATTTTTTCCATGCAGAAATGCTGCAGATCCGCAAGTGATTTACAGTACAACGTAAATCAATGGAAAAAAAATTACTGTGATAATGGTGTGGAAAACGCTGCGGATCTGCAGCGTTTTTTTACCCATTCCATTATAGAAATCTGCAGGGGTAAAAACCACAGTAAATCCGCACAAAATCCACATAAAAAACGCATCAAATCCGCACCTGCGTTTTCTGTCAAGAGGTGCAAAATCAGCACAAAAAATTCCAGAGGCAAATCTGCAATGTGTGCACATAGCCTAAGTGGGATCTGTTGAAGCATTTTAGGGCTATAAGTTCATAAAGTGACAGTGGTCAGAATTGTAAAAATTGGCTTGGTCATTAAGTACCAAATTGGCTCTCTCACTAAGGGGTTAAGTAGCATAGCAATTAACTGGAATAATGAACACTTGGAGACAGCCGACGCCTCACAGTCTCAGATTGGATAGTCGAGCTGTCAATCAACACACTGACAGCTCAGCACGCCCCTGTACCAGATTGGATGGCCAAGCTGCCATTCAAAGTACTGACAGCTTCAGCACACCCCTACACCAGATTGGATGTCCAAGCTGTCAATAACTGCTTCCCAGACACACCAAGAGATGGAAATGTGATAGGTTACTTGGCGGTTTTAAGGTCCAAATTTTGTAGTACCAGAAGCTTAGAAGTGGGCAGACCGCTTTAATGTTTGTATTATCGCTTTTTGATAGAGGGTTTGTATATTTAACAGTAGCAAATAGTTTGGCCATTATATCCTTTTTTATGAAGATTCTCGGTCAAAGGCCAATTAATGATTATTTTTTAATCAAATAGGTTTTGATGTGATGGTAAATGCCCCATTTCTCCTGAGATGTTGAAGAACGTATGCACAGTTTCCTTTTCATGCTGCTATGATCATTTTGAAGCACTGTTTTTCTACAGCAGCAGCATTAACGTATTTTGCGACCCTGCGCATAGGTGAATTGTTGCCAAGAGGCAAGAAAGGTAGAGAGGGTCTATCAGTTCATCAGATTATGCTTGGAATGGATGCATTAATAATTTATATAGCTAAAACCAAAACAGGCCAAGCCGTTAAGGGTAGTCATTTGAAGTTACAGTGCCTATCTGAAAAAGGAATCTGTCCGATTTGCCTAGTCAGGAGACATATGGGTTTACGCCTGGCGAATGGAGAAAAATCTTTGATACACTGGTCCGGCAAGCCTCTGACACAGTTCCACTTTAGAAGTATTTTTAATAATTGAGTATTGTTGGTTGTCTATGTGCAGCGCCCCAGAGTCCTGGTCGTTGCAGTACTGTCGCTCCGCCGCTAAGGGGAGTGATGGTACGTCTGATGGCACTGAAGGAGTTCACCCGACCAGGTATCACAGACATCAATACACTTCATAGTCTGGCCTCCAGGGGGAGCTAAGGGCGCTATGTATTAGGCCACTCCTCACAATCTGGTAAAACTGGGGGTTGGATAGGAAGTTAGAGGAGAAGCTGACTGGGTTGGAACCAGGCAACATCCTGTGGCAGAGGGTGTTGCAGGGGAAGATTCAGGGAGGCAGAAGGATCGAGGCAACATCCTATTGAGGTGCGTAGCCGGTGGCCAGAACGCCGAGGAAGTATTAGGCTCCAAGCAATACTTCAAACAGAGGCAGGACAGTTGATTTTAGGTTGGCTGTTTCACCAAAATCACCTAAGAAGACATAGGGGCAACTGTGGGAGAGGGGCGACGCTAGGGTCCCGGAAGAACTCCAGGCCTTCCCGTCATACGGGTGCGTCCTATCCATATTATCTGAGGGATGGAGAAGAACATCAGAATCAGTTGTGAGGGAACATCAGAAACAGACACAACAGTTGTGAGGACTATCCCGTGGTGCTCAGCAGGGAGATACTACAACACACAGGCACTAGTTGGTAGGCACCGATTTCCACCTGCAAAGGGAACTCTGGATGTGCCTTCGGACCGGCCGGACTCAGCCAGCCCGGTTAACAGTGCTCTGGATTGAGGATCCTGAAGCCTTCAGTAAAGAGGTAAAGAGACTGCAACCCTGTGTCCTCGTTATTCATCGCGACCTGCACCGCGCACCACCACTTACAACTTTCATTGGACGCCCCTTAGCAGGGTCTCGGACCGGGTCTAGCCACCGTGACAACCCCAGGACCGAGACAGAGAGGCCCGGTACCGAATACCCCGCGGCCCTGCGTCTGGGGGCGCTCCATATGTATTAAACAATTTTTAATAAAGGCCACGGTCAAGCATTTTTCACTAAGTGTTAGGGCTGGCGGAACGCACCGAGTAAATATGGAGACAGTATAGGTGCGTTCGCAGCCCGGGATCCACCGTGCAGGAGTGGAACCTGCTGCTAGTAGATGGTGGCACTATATGGCGGTGCTATGCCTGAATAGAAACGGGTTCCCTCACCCGGTGTGTATAGGAGCAAAATCTGTTGCTTCACAGAGTTGCCGAGATTAAAGGTAACCATGTGCTGTTAACCTCACAGAGGACCACAGCTCACTAATGGAGCCGGTAGCATACAGTGGTCGTTCAGTCAGCAACAGCACACAAACAACTCCTCTCCGGAGGTGCTGGGATTCTAGTGGCTATACAGCCAACCCTGAGCACATGCTGACACAGACCACCAAGCAGCTAAGCTCATAAACATAAGTTGATACTAGCGCATGGCCATGCGGCCATGCAAACCTTTTATAGAGAAAGCTCTCCAGGACCTTCCTAGTGGTCCAATAGGAACTGCTTCAGGACCTGAGCATGTGACCCCCGACCTCCATTGACAGGTCTTCCCTTGGGCATGATCAGTAGTGGAAAAGCAGGACTTAGTCCCAGGAGCGTCTGCTCTGCCGCTGAACAGTGCTGGTGACAATGGTTGAGCCTGAAAGATCAGCAGTAACCAAGCCAGGGCCGGCTCCAGGTTTTCATGGGCCCTGGGCAAAAGAGTCCCGGTGGGCCCCTTTAACACATACCACAATTCATAAAGCACCGATACGGCAGAGAAATATAGGTATAGTACAATGCCAATGATTTCACTTACTTCTTTGGAATGCTCTAGACTACCACAAGATATTAGGACCATCCACAACTTGCATAGTTTTAGGCACTCCCTCAAAACACATTTGTTCAGAGCTGCCTACCACATTAACTAATCAAGGTCATTTTATGTTTGTGTGTGTGTGTGTGTGTGTGTGTAGCCCTTTCACTATCTCCATCTATCCCCCACCCCCTGAAGATGGTTGGACCATCATTGTAAATACATCATTGTAAATACACACCTGTACTTTGTATCTCCCCACCTCATTGTAGATTGTAAGCTCTCACAAGCAGAGTCGTCTTATTTTGCTTTATTATTTTATTGCTAACATTGTTACCTATGATTGTTGTTTGAAACTGTTAAACTGTAAAGTGCTGCGGAATATGTTGGCGCTATATAAATAAAGATTATTATTATTATTATTATTACATTACATGAGTGATATCTATTGTACATTCTACATTAGCTCAGAAACCGGACAGTATAGTCCTCTATACAGAATAATGAGCCCCATATATTGCCCCATACAGTATAATGGCCCCATATAGTGCTCCATACAGTATAATTGGCACCACATAGTCCTCTATACAGAATAATGAGCCCCACAAATTGCTCCAAACAGAATAATGAGCCCAATATTATGCTCCATACAGAATAATGAGCCTCATATAATGCTCCATACGTATAATGGGCACCACAGAGTGCTCCATACAGAATGAGCCGCATATATTGCTCCATACGAAATTGTCCCCATATAATATTCCATAGAGTATAGTGAGCCACATATAATTCTCCATAAAGTATATGATGGGCCCCATCTATTGCTCTATATATAATGGGCCTCATATAATGCTCCATACAGTATATGATTGGCCCCATACAATATACTGAGTCCCATATATTGCTCCATACAGAATGGGCCCAATATGATGCTCCATACAGAATGGGCCCCATATAATGCTCCTTACAGAATGGGTCCCATATAATAGTCCTTACAGAATGGGCCTCATATAATGATCCATGCAGTATATGATTGGCCCCATACAGTATACTGAGTCCCATATATTGCTCCATACAGAATGGGCCCCATATGATGCTCCATACAGAATGGGCCCCATATAATGCTCCATACAAAATGGGCCCCATATAATACTCCTTACAGAATGGGCCTCATATAATGCTCCATACAGTATATGATTGGCCCCATACAGTATACTGAATCCCATATATTGCTCCATACAGAATGGGCCCCATATGATGCTCCATACAGAATGGGCCCCATATAATACTCCTTACAGAATGGGCCTCATATAATGCTCCATACAGTATATGATTGGCCCCATACAGTATACTGAATCCCATATATTGCTCCATACAGAATGGGCCCCATATGATGCTCCATACAGAATGGGCCCCATATAATGATCCATACAGAATGGGCCCCATATAATACTCTTTACAGAATGGGCCTCATATAATACTCCTTACAGAATGGGTCCCATATAATGCTCCAAAAATAATTGGCCCCCTAAGATGCTCCATGTATAATGGGCCCCATATAATGCTCCATATATAATTGGCCATATAAAATGCTCCATATATAATTAGTCCCATAAGATGCTTCATATATTATTGGCCCCATATACTGCTCCATATGTAATTGTCCCCAGATACTGCTCCATATTGAATTGGCCCCATAAGATGCTCCATATTAAACTGGCTCCATATTAAATTGGCCCCATATAATGCTCCCTATAGAATTGGCTTCATAAGATGCTCCCTATATTATTGGCCCCATAAGATACTCCATATAGAATTAGCCCCATATAATGCTCCATATATGGGCCCCTTCTGATGGTCCCCATATATTGCTCCAAATATAAAAAAAAATGGAATACTCACCTCTTGTTGCTTGACGCTGCTCTGCTCTGGACTCCTCACCGTCGGCATCTTCCTGCTCTCTGTGCTGCGACTGCTGAGGCAGAGGGCGTGCACTGGTGCTCAGGGCCCCGGCACTTGCCCGGGTGCGCTGGGTGCTGACGCTGGCCCTGAACCAAGCGCACAGTATCTGACTGAGCCAGATGCTGGGACCGACATCTCCGCTGGGCAGGCTCCACTGCGGCTGAAGAAGAATGGGAGACCGCAGCGGAGATGGCTCGAGATTCCCCCTGTGCAGCAGCGGGAACTCGACACCTAACACTAAGCCAATGTGTATCTGTGTAATTAATGAGTATCTTTATAAGGCCGGGGACACACTTAACGTATAAAAAAACGGTCCGTTTTTCACGGCCGAGAATCGCACAAATGTTTCAAAAACAGTGATCCGTGTGCAGTGCGAGGATGCAATTTCCTCGCATCAAATGATCCGTGTGACATCCGTGTGACATCCGTATGGCATCCGTATGCCGAGATTTTCTTGCAAGTTTGCAAAACCGACATCTAATGGATTTATGTGCTCAAATGTTCGGGAAAACATATATACAGTATATATATATATATATATATATATATATATATATATATATATATATATATGTCATTGAGACACATATATATATATTCTGTATTTATATTTCATTCAGCGCGATATCTGTGAAAAGCCGGTAATTCAATTGCCGGCTTTGCATTTCTCCTTTACAAACCCGACAGGATATGAGACATGGTTTACATACAGTAAACCATCTCATATCCCCTTTTTTTTGCATATTCCACACTACTAATGTTAGTAGTGTGTATGTGCAAAATTTGGCCGCTGTAGCTGCTAAAATAAAGGGTTAAATTGCGGAAAAAATTGGCGTGGGCTCCCGCGCAATTTTCTCCGCCAGAATGGTAAAGCCAGTGACTGAGGGCAGATATTAATAGCCAGGAGAGGGTCCATGGTTATTGGCCCCCCCGTGGCTAAAAACATCTGCCCCCAGCCACCCCAGAAAAGGCACATCTGGAAGATGCGCCTATTCTGGCACTTGGCCACTCTCTTCCCACTCCCTGTAGCGGTGGGCTATGGGGTAATGAAGGGTTAATGCCACCTTGCTATTGTAAGGTGACATTAAGCCAGATTAATAATGGAGAGGCGTCAATTATGTCACCTATCCATTATTAATCCAATTGTTTGAAAGGGTTAAAAAAAACACACACACATGATTTAAAAGTATTTTAATGAAATAAACACAGCGGTTGTTTTAATAATTTATTGCTCTCTCAATCCATTTTCAGACCCTCGCTTGGCAAAGCAATAAACACACAATATACATACCCTCTCTGATGTCCTATCACGTCCCACGAGGTAATCCATCTGGATGGGTTAACTAATATTACAGGCAGGAGCCCTGCTAAATGCAGCGGTGCTCGTGCTTGTAATTCTCCGGCGAATGAAGGAAATGTAGGTCATTGACCTACATTTCCTTCAGTCGCGGTGATGCGCCCCCTGGTGGATGTCCTCATATGACCTGGAGCGTGGGAAAAAGTTCCCAGGCTGCAGTTCATGAGAACATCCAGCAGGGGCGCATCACCGCGACTGAATGTAAGTATAGATCACTGCTTTCCTTTCAGCACCCGGGGATTACAGGCACGAGCGAGTGGTTTATCGCAGCTTGTGCCTGTAATATTAGTTAACCCCTCCAGATGGATTACCTCGTGGGACGTGATAGGACATCAGAGAGGGTATGTATATTGTGTGTTTATTGTTTTGCCAAGCGAGGGTCTGAAAATGGATTGAGAGAGCAATAAATTATTAAAACAACCGCTGTGTTTATTTCATTAAAATACTTTTAAATCATGTGTGTGTGTGTGTGTTTTTTAACCCTTTCAAACAATTGGATTAATAATGGATAGGTGACATAATTGACGCCTCTCCATTATTAATCTGGCTTAATGTCACCTTCCAATAGCAAGGTGGCATTAACCCTTCATTACCCCATAGCCCACCGCTACAGGGAGTGGGAAGAGAGTGGCCAAGTGCCAGAATAGGCGCATCTTCCAGATGTGCCTTTTCTGGGGTGGCTGGGGGCAGATGTTTGTAGCCACGGGGGGCCAATAACCATGGACCCTCTCCTGGCTATTAATATCTGCCCTCAGTCACTGGCTTTACCATTCTGGCGGAGAAAATTGCGCGGGAGCCCACGCCAATTTTTTCCGCAATTTAACCCTTTATTTTAGCAGCTACAGCGGCCAAATTTTGCACATACACACTACTAACATTAGTAGTGTGGAATATGCAAAAAAAAGGGGGATATGAGATGGTTTACTGTATGTAAACCATGTCTCATATCCTGTCGGGTTTGTGAAGGAGAAATGCAAAGCCGGCAATTGAATTACCGGCTTTTCTATAGAACACCGCTGCGTATCTCTCGCAATGCACACACATGGTCCGTGTGTAATCCGATTTTTTCTCGCACCCATAGACTTGCATTGGCGAGTCTCGGCCGAGATACGCTGACAATCGCAGCCTGCTGCGAGTTCCCTCGGATCCGAAATACGGTGGAGAAAATATCGGATGATGGGAGCTGAACCATAGATTAACATTGGGCCGAGTGCTATGCGATTTTTCATCGCATAGCACTCGTCCGTATTACGGTCTAGTGTGACCCCGGCCTAAGAGTAGAATTATGATTAAGTTGTTATTAATATGCAGTGTAATGCACTTAAATCTTTAAAGAGGACCTTACTTTTTTTAATCCGCCACACGGTTCTTTAGGATTAAAACAAAATGAAATGAGCAAATACCCGTCAGTAAGTAAATGGCTAAATAGTATAAGTAAATGACATATGCTAGTTGTTAGCACTACTTTGTTCTAAAAAGCGTAAAAGCCAACTGTGGAGACACAGCATTGTATCTTAATTAACCAGATGACATTTTTATCAAGCCAATAAGAATAGACTGTTATCTGTATGTTGACTTTTGAATTTATCTGTTGGTCAAGAAAACAGACTTTTGCTTGTGTAAGCCTGTAATATTGACAGTTCATATTGTGCTTTTATCCTTGATGACTAGTGAAGTTTACTGATATGCTAATTATGCATTGTATAGGCTAGATAGTTTGGTGACTTTGAAAACAGAGGAGGAAAAACTATGCAAATACAGTAGATTAAATAGATTAAATAATCAAGTAATGCTACTTGATCTCATCTCCATTCTGACCCTTATGTCAATACTGAATATTGAATGAAATACATTTGTTAAGTATAAAAATAGATTTCATGCCTCTTTATACATAGATATATATAGAGAGAGAGACAGAGATTCTGCCAAGACATCAAAACATCCAGGGGACCCTGCAGGACTGATGCCAATATATCATGGCTCCATCACGAAGGGCACAGATCTACAGTATCATTCTACAGGAAACAACTTTGGCCCTGGTTGGAAGAATACAGATCTACTCCATTGACCATTGCTAAGCCATGGAAACATTTGGTGAAAGCCAGGATTGGGACCTGCCGGTCACCTGACTCCATGGAGATGTTCAGAGAAGCCAGATTGTGACCCTCGGGTCAACTGGCCTTGTACCTGAATAGACTACCATCTTCCTATGCTTGTCGTTACCTTCTCTCTGTGTGCATGCTACAGGTGGAGTAGTCGGCCCTGGAAACTCTGAAGTAACAGCTGCCATTATCCCAGCGAGTCAGCGGAAGGGTAAGACTCTGTAATGTGCAACATCTTGGGGTATTTTGCTGGGACTGTTCTACATGTTATCAGCCTGTTTTGCGGTTCAATAAAGCACTGCCACACTGTTGGACCCTCACTCTGTGTTGTCTGAGTAGCGCTATGCCCAAATTAAAAGGAGAGCGGGCGTTCGGCGGGACGATCCCTGGTCCATGCGGTTTCAGTTATCGGACCTGGGCGCCCGCTGACCCCACGTATCTCCATACATCCCACCTCAACAAGGTGCACCCAATGGGGTTTGTCTTATCTCTATCGATTTATCTCTGTAAGTGGCAGAAGGCCTCAATAGATGGGACAGAGTAGGACCCAGGTCCGACTGTTGAAACACCTACCTGTGGAAAGCTATATAGACTAAATGTACAGCTGTGCATTTACTGCGTGTATAAAGTAGAAAAAAATGAAGAAAAACCAAAGTGCTGGAGCACATATTAGTATAAGGTCAAAGTGTTGGTGACCGTTCACACTGCGGTTAATAACAAACATAACCTAGGATAAAAAACAAAATGAAATAAGAACTAGTAATAGTACATGTAAATAACATAGGATACTTGGTTAACACTATGACTTTCACTGTATGGTGACCAGATGGTAAAAAGAACTGATCCCCACAATAGTACTTTGTAAATAAAAATTATTTTTATTAATAAATATTAAAAACAGAATATAAACATAAAAAGATTGGTGCTCAATCCTATGATGAGGGACTATATAGCCATAGAGTCTTACCAAAAAACATGGGATATTGACACAATTAAGGCAAATTATTCTTACTGGAGCTGAATATCATTAATCATGTGTAAACATGTCTGCAAAATGTTGACTAACTGGACATTTCCATAGGCTGGGTACTTCAATATTTAACCCTCATTGCTGACATGTATAAAGTGCTAAGTGCTGCAGCTACAAGTATGTATAAAGTTACACTATTACCTGCTATATAGCCACATGGAATCCTCTCGGTGTCCCTCTGCCCCTGGCACGTGGCTATACACCAGGTAATAGTGTAACTTTATACATACAGTACTTGTAACTTCTAATATGTGACCTTCTATTGGAATCTGCATGCCTTAAGAAATTCATCTAGTGGTGTTGTGAACATTTTGAAATCAATTGCTTCACAGAAATTTTTAAGGAAAGGTCGTGGAAATGAAAAATTGCTATTTCTTTCTGCTAAAATGTTGTGTAAGCTGGAGCCCAAAATTTATAAAGCATCGCCTCCTGAATGCAGCAAAATCTAATATGTGGTCAGAAACAATAATAACCTTTATTTTTATATAGCGCTTCACAGTTTTGCACACATTATCATCACTGTCCCCGATGGGGCTCACAATCTAAATTCCCTACCAGTATGTCTTTTTCAATGTGGGAGGAAACCAGAGTGCCCAGAGGAAACCCACGCAAACTCCTTGCAGATGTTGTCCAAGGTGGGATTAGGACCCAGGACTCCAGCGCTGCAAGGCTGCAGTGCTATCCACTGAGCCACCGTGCTGCCCAGTTTAGGCACACAGTGGGTCTTGAAAGAGAAGTGTCACGAGTCTCATGTTAGGTGTCCCAGGACCAAGGGCTCCTTACCTGTCTCTAACCCTAGGGGCAATCTAGGTCGCCCTGTCCCCAGGTTACTTCTGATGGTGAAGATACCGGGGTCACGTACCATGCCTTAGCTCCTGAATACGCTCTCAGTCTGTACCCTTCACCCGCCCAGGGAAGAGGGGAGTCGTAGTGTACCGTAATACACCAACCAGACTAATAAAGTAATTCGAATGGGTAACAAAAAACACCAAACTTACAAATATACCCTCATAAACAACAGAGGTATGCACTGAGGAATAGAGGATGGGGTGAAACCAAAGCGGGAGAAAAAACAGAATTATCGCACACTCAAAACCTAGCAACAGTCACAGAAAAACCCACCCAACGCCTTTCTCCAATAATTAAAAACAACAACCTCCAGCCATGCAGCTTAAGCTAATGAGTACTAGCCAGAATTCAGTTTATATAGAAGATGGGAGTGGCTAACAGTGTACAGATGAGAGCCTTAGCTCCAGGAGTTCTCAACAGAGCAGATTAAACCCTGCACTGCCCAAAGAAATTTACATTATTTAATAAGAAGGTGAAGTGCTGCAAATCTGTGCAGGAGTAAGAGAAATCAGTCCCTGCGGTCTTCTGGCTCCTCTCTGTTGTGGTAAACCTATGACAAGAAAAATTGCTATTTTGCTTTTGAAGCACAAATTTGGCAGAAACAGTTTTAGGAGCTGGGATTCTCCCGCTGCACAGGGTAGATCCCAAGCCTTGTCTGCCTCAGCAGTCTCCCATTCGGGTTTGGCTGCGGCAGGTGCTGCTCAGCATAGATGTTGATCCCAGCATCTAGCTCAGGCTCGTGGAATATGGTTGGTTACTGCAGGCTCTCCAGCCAAGGCCTTTGTAACCAGTGTTATACAGGAGCAACCTGCCACTCTGGAGTCAAAGTCCAGAAATCACTTTACTGAGCATGTCCATGAGGTGGCATCTTCTCATTGTTAGACGGACGACAGCTGCTCTGGTGATGTGGCAGCTCCGGATTGGTCCACGGGCAAGGTCCTGTCCGACATGGCATGAGTCTAGTGTATATAAGGCTCTCAGAGACGCACGCCGGTGCGCTAATATCATTTATATGTGGTTGTTGCAACTCTGTCTGCATGTGTGGTGTGTCAGTCTAGCCTTGGGACTGTACATGTAGGCAAGCAGCTAGCATCAGTGGGGGCAATTAGCCATTGGCATAGCATCTGGTTCCTCCATGTGTGCGGTTAGCACAGTAGAGTTCCAGAGCAAGCACGACCCTAGTCGGGGTATTATGCTGCACATCTGTTCCGTTTTCTGTGTGTGAGTGACACAACTCAGTTGCAGAGCATCTGTTCTGTTTCTGTGTGTGAGTGACACAACTCAGTTGCAGAGCATCTGTTCCGTTTCTTTGTGTGAGTGACACAGCTCAGTTGCAGAGCATCTCTTTCATTTCTGTGTGTGAGTGACACAGCTCAGTTTTGAACATCTCTTTCATTTCTGTCTGCAAAACAGCTCAGTTGCAGAACATCTCTTTCGTTGCTGTGTACGAGTGACACAGCTCCGTTGCAGAGCATCTCTTTCATTTCTGTGGCTAGTGACACAGCTCAGTTTCAGAGCATCTGTTTTGTTTCTGTGTGCGAGTTCAGTTGATGTGCTGTTCACACTGAGTTGGATTCAACCCAGTGTGTACGGGTAATCACTCGCCGTGTATTCCATCATTATTCTCTAGCAGCACTTTTCCATCTCTGCACAGTGGACCCGGGTTGCGATTGTTTTATTATTTATTTTATTTAGTGCAATCCATCATCCCTAACAAAAAGTTTGTGAGTGCCACTTGTAGAACCCCCTAGGTATCATGGCAGCAAAAAAACAAAATGACACCTTTTAGCAAACTTCACCCATTAGGGTAGTCAACTAGAGATGTAATGAGCATATTTAACCCACAGATGTTTCACAGATTTCTTTAACTTATAGATACATGAAAATGAAAAATAACAAAAATAACATTTGTTACAATAATAAATAGATTTAGCACAAAAAATCATATATACCATGGATAATAAGAGGAAATGTTCTTTATTCATGTTCAAATGATTATTCTTGTGATGTACTGTATTTATGCACAGATGATTGTTCTACTGACTTATTCATGTATTAATGATGGTTCTGGTGCTTTATGCATGTACTGTTGGTGGTTCTGGTGCACTGTTTATGTACTGCTGTTGGTTGTGGTTCTTGTTCATTTACCAAAGGATAGTTCTGGTGATGTATTCATGTACTGATGATGGACAAAAAATTGTTAACACCTTAGGGGACCAATAAATTCAATAAAGAAATAAATATGTTTATATGAAACCATTTGGTGAACCCCAGTGCAACAAAAGAAAATGAGTGGAAACCACTCAACATGTGTAGCAAGACCATAGACGCATAGTTCTGGTGGTTGGTCTTGCTATGTACTGATGATGGTTCTGGGGCTGTATTCATTTACAGATGATGGTTTTGATGATTTAAATACATTTAAAGAGTATATAAAGCTGGGTATGAGCCTCAGTAAGGAAGCTTTGTCACAAGCTGTATTTGTCCTATGACAGACACAAGAACTGTTAGACAGATCCCTTTAATATAATGGAGTCTGTTTGGTTTCTGTTAAAGTAACTTTCAAATGCTGGACATCTTAATTAAAACCAAAGTAACTTTAAATGGTTGGCAAACAATGATTAATTTGCATGTCTAACTGTGAAATTGCACACCATTTTAAGTGCACCTGCAAAGAAGATCCTTTTTTACTTTGCCTAGATTGCCTCATGTACCTAGGGCACAAAATACATTGTCAGCTTGTCTTTGGCCATCCAAATACACAGCACACACATGTTTATTAACACGCGCCTCAAACCTGCTCACCAGTGGCGGACCGCCAATTCCAGCAGGCCAGGCAGCTGCTATGGGGCCTGTGAGCCGGGGAACTGGTGCAGTGGCCTCCCTTATTCATCATTGCAAGTTCAACGGTATCGGCATCCTGGATGCTGATACAGTTGAAAGCAATGATGAAAGAGGGAGTGTCAGCTGACAATTCCTCCTCCATCATTCTTTTTCGGCGTCTTGTCTTGAAGACTAGGGTTGTCATTATGATTTAAAAAGAGAAAACACAGTAGATTGACAACAAATGGCTTCACCCAACCACTAACCATGAGTGAAGAACAAGTTTTGGTGTTATCATTCATATTCTCTGAAAAAAGGCTAAGAAAGCAAAAATTCTGCCAGGTATGTAAACTTTTGAGCACAACTGTATATACTGTATGAGCTCACACACAGTCCCCTTATATATACAATATGAAACCACACACAGCCCCCCTATATACATAATGAGTCTGCACCCTACATTCAGTATGAATCCACACACAGTCCCCTATACAGCATGAGCCCTTACATAGTGTCATGTCGGACGCTATTCACACTGGGGCGTCCGACAGACAGCGGTAATTCCACATTTGTCCACTATACGCTCAGTGGCGCCGGCTAGACTTTATCCAGATATTCCAGGGTTAATCTAGCTGGTAATCGGGTTGGAGGCTGGGTCACGCCCGTGGCCTTTAAATAGTCATTCTGGACTTTGGGCGTCGCCGATTATAGCTTGTGTCTTGTGCCTGATGATCTCGGTCTGGAGTGGTGGTCTAGGAGAAGAAATATCGTATCTGGTGGTGTATTATTTTATCATATTTCTCCTTCCTATATTTGTATTTGTTTTGCCCTGTGCACATTATAGTGTTTTCCTGTGTGTCTGCGGCGTGGTGCGTTTTTTAGTTTTCCCTGTCTGTGCTTTCTGTAGGGGTTGGTGTGTGGTCTTATCACTGGGAGGCGGGTGGAGGTTTCAGCATAGGACTGAAACAGGAGTCAGGGTCAGGCCTGGCGGCCCAGACAAGCACACCATCAGTGTAAATTCTGGGAGAGGGACAGACAGGGTTTTCCCTAGTCTGAGGGATATCGCAGGGGCCCAGGTAATCAGCTGTAGTCTACCCAGCACCCGCGTGACATTATAATCGGCCAAAATAAATTTTGGATGCCATGGATCCCATGACTTCTATAACCCACCAGTTGGAGGCGCTGTCCTTACAGGTCACTGAGTTGAAGGGGGCAGTTCAGCAACAGGGTCTGGTAGTATCTAATGTGCAAGCGGAAAATGCAGGTAGAGTTGCAGAGCCAAAGATTCCTTTACCTGAGAGGTTTGCTGGGGAACGCAGTAAATTTGTTGTTTTTCATGAAGCTTACAAATTATATTTTCGTATGCACCCGGTTTCCTCAGGTAATGAGGCTCAGCGTGTGGACCTGGTATGTCATTACTGAACGGAGACCCCCAAGCATGGGCATTTTCATTACCGACTGATTCAGCTGCATTTAACTCAGTGGAGATTTTTTTCTGCTCTTGGACTCATATATGATTATCCTGACAGATTGGCTCTAGCAGAATCTAAAATACGTGCTCTCCACCAGGGGGAGCGAATGGCGGAAGATTACTGTTCTGAATTTCGCCGCTGGGCGGTGGACACACAATGGAATGACCCGGCGCTGCGGAGTTAGTTTGTACATGGGGCTTTGGGAAGGGTTAAACAAGCCCTCCGGATGTATGAGACTCCTGCTTCTCTAGAGTCTGCCATGAGTCTTGTTGTCCGCATTGATCGCCGTTTGCGTCAGGGGGTGCAAAAGATGCCGCTTATGGGGGAGGGCGTAGGTGCACGTGAGGTTGCTGCAGGTGAGCCCACGGAGCCTATGCAAATCGCAGGGGTGTCACATCATCGAGCCCCCTCATTCAGGAAGCAGGGAGCCTGTTTTTGCTGTGGTAAAAAAGAGCATTATGTTAATGCTTGTCCTCTGTTTTCTAAGAAAAGCGCAACGGCGGAAAACTACTAAGCTCAGAGGGTGTGGAGGAGGCCAATCTGAGCTTATGCATATCCTCCATGGTGGTCTCTCAATGTATGCTTCCTGCCAGAGTTATTGTCGCTGGCAGAGAGCTGCCAATCACTGTTTTTGTGGATAGTGGGTCGGCCACTAATCTCATTGATGAGGAGTTTGCGCGCGCGGCCGGGTTCACGGTCGAAAAACTGCCTCATCCTATCCGGGTGGTCACCATCAATGCTACTCCACTCCCACAGGGGAAGATTACTGAGTTTGTGGCTGAGGTTAAACTCCACATTGGGGTCCTACATTCTGAGCAAGTTACATGTAGGGTGCTCAGTAATCTTCCTGCACAAATGGTTCTGGGATTTCCATGGTTGTCTGTGCACAACCCGGTGATTGACTGGAAGACTCAGGACATAATTCAGTGGAGCGGATTCTGCCAGGAGAATTGCCTGGCCACATGTGTGTCCGCTGTGACTCCTAGCATTCCTGAGTCACTGCTGGATTTTGCAGATGTGTTCTCTGAGAAGGGTTGTTCAGAATTGTCACCACATCGACCCTATGACTGTACTATTAGGTTTAAACCAGGGGCCAAATTGCCGAAAGCTAGGATGTTTAACATCTCTGGTCCTAAGAGGCAAGCTTTTAAAGATTACATTGCTGAGAGTTTGAGCAAAGGGCACATCAGGCCTTCGTCCTCGCCAGTGGCAGCGGGGTTCTTCTTCGTTAAGAAGAAAGATGGCAGACTACGCCCGTGTCGGGATTTCAGGGAGTTAAACCAGATTACGGTTCGTGATCCATACCCTATGCCACTGATACCTGATTTGTTCAACCAGGTGGCTGGTGCTAAGTGGTTTTCCAAGCTTGACCTTAGGGGGGCGTACAATCTCATAAGAGTCCGTCAAATGTCACGGGAGACCTAGGTAGGAAAGAGCTAATAACCCGGGCCCCTGCGATTTCCCTCAGACTAGGGAAACCTTGAGTGACCCTCTCCCAGAGTCTGGGCCCATGTCTGGGCCTCCACCCTCGCCCTATCTCCTGTTTCAACCCTAGGCTGAAACCACGACCCACCACCCAGTGAAGAGACCACACTCCAATACCCACAGTTAGCACAGACAAGAATAACGGAAAAATAAGCACCACGCCGCAGTCACTCAGGAATACACTATAAGTGCAAAGGGCAAACAAATACAAATATGGGAAGGAGAAAATAGGACAAAGGGAAATACACCACCAGCAACGATACTCCAACTTCTAGCTCACCACTCCAGACCGAGATAACCACGCACAAGACAGAAGCTATAATCGGCGACGCCCAATGTTCAGGAGAACTATTTAAAGGCAGTGGGCATGGCCCAGCTTCCAATCCGAGCACCAGGTAAATTAACCCCGGACCAGCTAGATAAGATCTAGCCGACGCCAATGAGCGCATAGTGGACAAAAGCGGAATTACCGCTGTCTGTCGAACGACCTGGTCTGAACAGCGTCCGACATGACAGTACCCCGCCTTCTACGAGGGACCCCAGGGCCCTCACGGCTTATAGGAACCGGCTTGTCCGGATGGCGGCAGTGAAACAACCTGACCAGCCGATCTGCATGAATGTCCGAGGCTGGTACCCAGGACCTCTCCTCAGGCCCATAACCACGCCAGTGTACCAAGTACTGTAAAGTGCGGCGCACTACACGAGAGTCAACCACCTTGGAGACTTCAAATTCCAAATTACCATCCACCAAGACTTGGGAAGGCATTGGTGTCACGTCCACAAGACCCACCACCTTCTTTAACAACGATCTGTGGAACACGTTGTGTATTTTATACACCGTAGAAAGCTCCAACCGGTACGCTACTGGGTTAATGACAGCGGTGACCCTAAATGGACCAATAAACCGTGGACCCAATTTACGGGATGGTATTTTAAGTCTTATGTTTTTTGTGGATAACCACACCCAGTCATCCACACTCAGGTCCGGACCTGGCACACGCCTACTGTCAGCCACGCATTTGTACCTAGCACCCACACTCAACAGGCGCTGTTTAACTCTCCTCCAGACTGATGATAATTGTGTTCCTAACTGGTCTTCCTCCGGGACGCCGGAAGAGCCCCCCTGACTCAAAGTACAAAAGTGAGGATGAAGCCCGTAAACACAAAAAAACGGAGACTCCCCAGACGACTCCTGGCGGTGATTATTGATGGCAAACTCAGCCAAAGGAAGGAACTTCGACCACTCCTCCTGGTTATCCGAAACAAAGCAGCGTAAGTACTGTTCCAAATTTTGGTTCATACGCTCGGTCTGACCATTTGACTGAGGATGAAATGCCGAAGAATGAGACAACTTGATCCCCAGCCGTGAACAAAACGCTTTCCAAAACTTTGCCACAAACTGAGACCCCCTATCAGAAACGATGTCAGATGGAACCCCATGAAGTCTGACCACCTCCTGCACAAATACCTGAGCCAGAGTCTTAGCATTAGGCAACGAAGGCAAAGACACAAAGTGCAACATTTTTGAGAACCGATCAACAATCACCAAGATGACCGTGTTCCCAGCTGAGGAGGGCAAGTCAATGATAAAATCCATGGAGATTTAAGTCCATGGCTTACTAGGTACCTTGAGAGGAAGTAGTGTGCCAACAGGATGGGAGCGGGGCGTCTTAGTCCTAGCGCATGTGGTGCAAGCTGACACATATGAGACCATGTCCTGTTGGATCTTGGGCCACCAAAACCGACGTGACACCAACTCCAAGGTACCCCTAACCCCTGGATGGCCAGCCAAGACAGCATCATGATGCTCCGCCAAAACCTTTAAGCGGAGATGAAGCGGTACAAACGTTTTGTTGATGGGAAGCTCAGATGGTACCTCCTCCTGGGCCTTGGCAATCTCAGCCTCAACCTCGGTAGTGAGAGCCGAAACCACAACACCCTTTTGGAGGATGGGTACTGGATCTTCCGGAGGCTCTCCCCCCCAGAAAACACCTGGACAGAGCATCCGCCTTAGTGTTTTTAGAACCAGGTCTGTAATTGACAACAAAGTTGAACCGCGTGAAAAACAATGCCCAGCGAGCCTGCCTGGGAGACAGACGCTTGGCAGACTCCAAATAAAGCAAATTCTTATGGTCGGTAATAACAGTAACCTGATGAACCGACCCCTCCAAGAAGTGTCGTCATTCCTCAAAGGCCAATTTGATTGCCAACAACTCTCTGTTGCCGATATCGTAGTTACGTTCGGCGGGCGACAGGTTCTTGGAAAAATAGGCACATGGACGCAAACCGCTCAAGGATGAGCTTTGTGACAGCACCGCCCCCACACCAACCTCAGACGCATCGACTTCTACAACAAAAGGTTTCGATACATCTGGCTGCACAAGAATGGGAGCCGAAACAAACCTGTTCTTAAGAGATTCAAATGCGCACACAGCAGCCTCAGGCCAAACGGAGAAATTGGTACCCTTTTTAGTCATGTCAGTTAGCGGTTTAGCAATGATAGAAAAATCATTGATAAACTTCCTATAGTAGTTAGAAAACCCAAGGAACCGATGAAGTGCTTTTAGGTTATCAGGCCGTTCCCAATGCAACACCGCTTGCACCTTAGCGGCGTCCATTTTAAAACCAGAAGCAGACACTATATAGCCCAAGAAAGGCAACTCCTGTACCGAAAATACACATTTCTCCAGTTTTGCATATAGCTTATTCTCTCTGAGAAGCTGTAACACCTGTCTCACATGATCTAAATGAGTATCACGGTCGCAAAAATATATGAGGATGTCATCTAGGTACACAATAACGAATTTCCCCAAAACATGCGAGAACACATCATTTATGAAATGTTGAAACACTGCAGGTGTGTTTGTCAACCCAAATGGCATCACCAAATTTTCAAAATGACCCTCAGGGGTATTAAAAGCCATCTTCCACTCATCACCTTGACGGACTCTTATGAGGTTGTACGCCCCCCTGAGGTCAAGCTTGGTAAACCACTTAGCACCTGCCACCTGGTTGAACAAATCCGGTATCAATGGCATAGGGTATGGATCATGAACCGTAATCTGGTTTAACTCCCTGAAATCCAGACACGGCCGTAGTCCACCATCTTTCTTCTTAACGAAGAAGAACTCTGCTGCCACTGGTGAGGATGAAGGCCTGATGTGCCCCTTGCTCAAACTTTCAGCAATGTAATCCTTTAGCGCTTGTCTCTCCGGACCGGAGATATTAAACATCCTTGCGTTAGGCAATTTGGCCCCTGGTTTAAACCTGATAGTACAGTCATAGGAGCGATGTGGTGGCAACTCTGAACAACCCTTCTCAGAGAACACATCCACAAAATCCAGAAGTGACTCAGGAATGCTTGAAGTCACAGCAGAAACACATGTGGCCAAGCAATTCTCCTGACAGAAATCACTCCACTGAATTATGTCCTGAGTTTTCCAGTCAATAACCGGGTTGTGTGTAGACAACCATGGAAAACCCAGAACCAATTGTGCCGGAAGACTCTTGAGCACCTTACATGTAACCTGCTTGAAATTAAGAACCCCAATGTGGAGTTTAACCTCAGCCACAAACTCAGTAATCTCCCCCTGTGGGAGAGGAGCAGAATTGATGGTGACCACGCGGATAGGATGAGGCAGTTTTTCGTTCCTAAAACCAGCAGTGCGCGCAAACTCCTCATCAATGAGATTTGTGGCAGAACCACTATCCACAAAAACAGTGATTGGCAGCTCTCTGCCAGCGACAACAACTTTGGCAGGGAGCATACACTGAGAAACCATCATGGAGGATATACATAAGCTCAGATTGGACTCCTCCACACCCTCTGAGCTTAGAAGTTTTCCGCCGTTGCGTTTTTCTTTGACAGCAGAGGACAGACATTAACAAAATGACCAGTTTTACCGCAGTAAAAACAGGCTACCTGCTTCCTGAGTACAGGGGCTCGATGTTTAACATGTGATACCCCTGCGATTTGCATAGGTTCCGTGGGCTCACCTGTAGCAACCTCACGTGAACCTAAACCTTCTCCCACAGGCGGCGTCTCATGATCCCCCTGACGCAAACGGCGATCAATGCGGACAACAAGACTCATAGCGGAATCTAGTAAAGCAGGAGTCTCGTACATCAGGAGGGCTTTTTTAACCCTATCAGAAACTCCATGAATAAAGTGACTCCGCAGCGCGGGATCATTCCACTGTGTGTCAACCACCCAGCGGCAAAATTCAGAACAGTAATCCTCTGCAACACGCTCCCCCTGGCGAATAGTGCATATCTTAGATTCTGCTAGAGCCATTCTGTCCGGATCGTCGTAAATGTGTCCTGGAGCAGAAAAAAAACTCTCCACAGAGTTAAATGTAGCAGAATCAGATGGCAAAGAAAACGCCCATGCTTGGGGATCCCCGCTTAATAATGACAACACTAGGCCCACACGCTGAGCCTCATTACCGGAGGAGATCGGGCGCATATGGAAATACAGTTTGCAAGCTTCACGAAAAGAAACAAATTTACTGCGTTCCCCAGCAAACTTTTAAGGCAAAGGAAACTTAGGTTCAGCAACTTTACCTGTGACTCTGGCTTGCACATTAGATACTGCTAGTCCCTGTTGCTGCACTGCCCCCCTCAACTCAGTGACCTGTAGGGACAGCGCCTCCAACTGGCGGGTTATGGAAATCATGGGATCCATGGGAATAATGTTGGCCGATTATAATGTCACGGGAGACCTAGGTAGGAAACAGCTAATAACCCGGGCCCCTGCGATTTCCCTCAGACTAGGGAAACCCTGACTGACCCTCTCCCAGAGTTTACACTGATGGTGTGCATGTCTGGGCCTCCACCCTCGCCCTATCTCCTGTTTCAACCCTAGGCTGAAACCATCACCCACCACCCAGTGAAGAGACCACTCTCCAATACCCACAGTTAGCACAGACAAGGATAACGGAAAAATAAGCACCACGCCGCAGTCACTCCTGAATACACTATAAGTGCAAAGGGCAAAACAAATACAAATATGGGAAGGAGAAAATAAGACAAAGGGAAATACACCACAAGCAATGGTACTCCAACTTCTAGCTCACCACTCCAGACCGAGATAACCACGCACAAGACAGAAGCTATAATCGGCGACGCCCAATGTTCAGGAGAACTATTTAAAGGCAGTGGGCATGGCCCAGCTTCCAATCCGAGCACCAGGTAAATTAACCCCGGACCAGCTAGATAAAATCTAGCCGACGCCAATGAGCACATAGTGGACAAAAGCGGAATTACCGCTGTCTGTCGAACGACCTGGTCTGAACAGCGTCCGACATGACATCAAGGTGATGAGTGGAAGACGGCTTTTAATACTCCTGAGGGTCATTTTGAAAATTTGGTGATGCCATTTGGGTTGACAAACGCGCCTGCTGTATTTCAATATTTCATAAATGATGTGTTCTCGCATGTACTGGGGAAATTCGTTATTGTGTACCTAGATGATTTTCTCATTTATTCATGTGACTGTGATACTCATTTAGAGCATGTGAGGCAGGTGTTACAGCTACTCAGAGAAAATAAGCTCTATGCAAAACTGGAGAAATGTGTTTTTTCGGTTCAGGAGTTGCCTTTCTTGGGTTATATTGTGTCTGCTTCAGGGTTTAAAATGGACTCCGCTAAGGTGCAAGCGGTGCTGCATTGGGAACGGCCTGATAACCTAAAAGCACTCCAGCGGTTCCTTGGATTTTCTATTTATTATAGAAAATTTATCAAAGATTTTTCTACCATTGCTAAACCGCTTACTGACATGACGAAAAAGGGTACCAATTTCTACGCCTGGCCTGAGGCTGCTGTGCGCGCATTCGATTTTCTGAAGAACAGTTTTGCTTTGGCCCCCATTCTGGTGCAACCAGACGTATCAAAACCATTTACCGTGGAAGTTGATGCGTCTGAGGTTGGAGTGGGGGCGGTGCTGTCACAAGGCGACTACTTTTCCAAGAAGCTGTCGCCCGCCGAACGTAACTACGATATCGGCAACAGGGAGTTGTTGGCTATCAAGTTGGCTTTTGAGGAATGGCAACACTTCTTGGAGGGGTCGGTCCACCAGGTTACAGTTATCACCAACCATAAAAATCTGCTTTATTTAGAGTCAGCAACGCGTCTGTCCCCCAGGCAGGCTCGCTGGGCATTGTTTTTCACACGTTTCAACTTTTTTGTTACGTACCGACCGGGGTCTAAGAACACTAAGGCAGATGCTTTATCTAGGTGTTTTCCGGGGGGAGAACCTCGGGAAGATCCGGTACCCATCCTTCGAAAGGGTGTAGTGGTCTCGGCTCTCACGACAGAGGTTGAGGCTGAGATTGCCGAGGCTCAGGAGGAAGTACCACCTGAGCTTCCCATTAACAAATCATTTGTACCGCTCCATCTTCGCCTAAAGGTGTTGGGTGAGCATCATGATACTGTTCTGGCTGGCCATCCAGGAGTTAGGGCTACCTTGGAGTTGGTGTCGCGTCGGTTTTGGTGGCCCAAAATCCGACAGGACGTGGTCTCGTACGTATCAGCATGTACCACGTGTGCTAGGGCTAAGACGCCCCGCTCCCGTCCTGCTGGCTCATTACATCCTCTAGGGGTTCCCAGTAGGCCATGGACGGAGATCTCCATGGATTTTATTACAGACCTGCCCTCCTCAGCTGGGAACACGGTCATCTTGGTGGTTGTTGATTGGTTCCCAAAGATGTCGCACTTTGTGTCCTTGCCTTCATTGCCTAACGCGAAGACTCTGGCTCAGGTTTTTGTGCAGGAGGTGGTCAGACTTCACGGGGTCCCGTCTGACATAGTGTCGGATAGGGGTACTCAGTTTGTGGCAATGTTTTGGAAAGCATTTTGCTCAGGGCTGGGGATCAAGTTGTCGCATTCTTCGGCGTTTCATCCTCAGTCAAATGGTCAGACCGAGCGTATGAACCAGAATTTGGAGCAGTACTTACGCTGCTTTGTTTCTGACAATCAGGAGGAGTGGTCGACGTTCCTTCCTTTGGCTGAGTTTGCTATTAATAATCACAGCCAGGAATCATCTGGGGAGTCCCCGTTCTTTTGTGTTTACAGGTACCATCCTCAATTTTGTACTCTGCATCAGGGTGGCTCTGCTGGTGTTCCGGAGGAGGACCAGCTAGGAGCACAACTGTCAGCCGTTTGGAGGAGAGTGAAACAGCGCTTGCTGAGCGTGGGTGCAAGGTACAAACGAGTGGCTGACAGTAGACGTGTGCCAGGTTCGGACCTGAGTGTGGGTGATTGGGTGTGGTTGCCCACAAAAAACATAAAACTCAAAGTACCATCCCTGAAATTGGGTCCAAAGTTTATTGGTCCATTTAGGGTCGCCGCCATCATTAACCCGGTAGCCTACCGATTGGTCTTGGTGGATGGCAATTTGGAGTTTGAAGTCTCCAAGGTGGTTGACTCTCATATTGTGCACCGCACATTACAGTACCGTCGTACACTGGCGTGGTTATGGGCCGGAGGAGAGCTCTTGGGTACCAGCTTCGGACATACATGCGGACCGGCTGGTCAGTATGTTTCACCGCCGCCATCCGGACAATCCGGGTCCTATAAGTCGTGAGGGCCCTGGGGTCCCTCGTAGAAGGCGGGGTACTGTCATGTCGGACGCTATTCACACTAGGGCGTCCGACAGACAGCGGTAATTCCACATTTGTCCACTATACGCTCAGTGGCGCTGGGTAGACTTTACCCAGATATTCCGGGGTTAATCTAGCTGGTAATAGGGTTGGAGGCTGGGTCACGCCCGTGGCCTTTAAATAGTCATTCTGGACTTTGGGCGTCGCCGATTATAGCTTGTGTCTTGTGCCTGATGATCTCGGTCTGGAGTGGTGGTCTAGGAGAAGAAATATCATATTTGGTGGTGTATTATCCTTTGTCATATTTCTCCTTCCTATATTTGTATTTGTTTTGCCCTGTGCACATTATAGTGTTTTCCTGTGTGTCTGCGGCGTGGTGCGCTTTTCAGTTTTCCCTGTCTGTGCTTTCTGTAGGGGTTGGTGAGAGGTCTTGTCACTGGGTGGCGGGTAGTGGTTTCAGCATAGGACTGAAACAGAAGTCAGGGTCAGGCCTGGCAGCCCAGACATGCACACCTTCAGTGTAAACTCTGGGAGAGGGACAGACAGGGTTTTCCCTAGTCTGAGGGATATCGCAGGGGCCCGGGTAATCAGCTGTAGTCTACCCAGCACCCGCGTGTCAGATAGACTCCCATACACAGTATGAACTGTATAGCCCCCATATAAACAGTGGTATATAAAAGTTTGGGCACCCCTAGTCAAAATTACTGCTATTGCGAACAGTTAAGCAAGTTGAAGATTAAATGTTCTCTAAAAGGGATAAAGTTAAATAGGACACCTTTCCTTTGTATTTTAAGGAAAAAATAGATATACATTGCCATTTTTTACATTTTTTAAATTACAAAAAGAGAAAAGGACGATGCAAAAGTTTGGGCAGCCTAGATTTGTGTGCTCAGAACTACAGGGATTAATACAAAACAAAGTACATGGAAAATCTCAGATGGATCTAAATAACCATGTGAGTGACACCCTTTCTGATTAAACATTTGCAAAATGTGCGTTAAGGGTTCACAAGTGGTATATATTAAATGTCCTTTTTGTCCTCTGAAATGTATTTGTGGGTAATCCTTTGACCTAATGGTTATTTGTCTAGCTACAGCCTGATATGACTAAACACTCGCATCTTATTTCTACAGACACTGGTCTGAACTCATGAGCATCTGGTTATTTAGTTGTACCTGAGATATCCATGTACTTTGTTTTGTATTCATTCCTGTGGTTCTGAATTCACTAAGTAGGGATTTACACTTTATTAAACATTTGCTCTTTATTACAGTTAGATTTATTTTTGTCATATATATTACTTACCCTTGGAGTCCCCTACTGGGAGGCTAAATTGTGATACATAATATCATAATATACCCTTGATCTTGTATTGGAAACATACAAATTGCCTTTTCCAATACGCGTATACATATACAAGTCCGACCACTAGGTGGAGACTTTATACTTTTGTTCTTTAATATATATGTGTGTGACTTTTATTGCATTTTTTTCTCCACGTGGGTCTTTTAAATAGGATTAATTATTTTCCTAATGTTTATTGAATTTAACATTTCTTTGGACTGACAAAATGTTTATACTTAGCTGTCTTCTCTGCAGCATGACTTATTTTTAGTTGTTTTTATTTGTCTTGTGTGATTTGTATTTTCAATAAAGGAAACATTTGTTTATGAATGGGAGTGTATTCATTGGCTTTATATGGGCTCTTCTAAGCAGCTGCCTAGCACTCTCAAAATCAAAATAGTAGAGGCCCACAAAGCAGCAGAAGGCTATAAGAAGATAGCATTTTCAAGTTGCCTGTTCCTTAGTTCAAAATGTTATAAAGAAATGGCAGTTAATAGAAACAGTGGAGGTCAAGACCAAGCAAAATTTCAGTGAGAACTGCTCTTAGGATTCTTAGAGAGGCAAAACAGAACCTCGCTTAACTGCAAAAAACCTTCAGAAAGATTTAGCAGACTGGAGTTGTGGTACGTTGTTTTACTGTTCAGAGACACCTGCACAAATATGGACTTCATGAAAGAGTCATCAGGAGAAAACCTCTGCTACGTCCTCACTATAAAATACGTCCTCACTATAAAATTCAGCATCAGAATTATGCAAAAGAACATCTATACAAGCCTGATGCATTTTAGGAACCGGTTCTGTGGACCAATGAGGTTTAAATAGAACTGTTTGGTCACAATCACAATGATCAAAGGTATGTATGGAGGTTAAAATGACACAACATTTCAGAAAAATAACATCTCACCAACCATTAAGCATGGGGTGGATCAATCATGCTTTGGAGCTGTGTTGCAGCCAATGGAAAGGGGAACGTTTCGCGGGAAGAGGGAAGAATGGATTCAATAAAAGTTCAGCAAATTCTTGATGCAAACATAACACCATCTGTAAAAAAGCTGAAGTTGAAAAGAGGATGACTTCTACAAATGGATAATGATCCTAAACACACGTCAAAATTTACAATAGTTTACCTTAAAAGGCACAAGCTGAAGGTTCTAAATGGCCCTCACAGTAGCTTGATCTGAACATCATTGAAAATCTGTGGCTTGACTTGAAAATAGCAGTGCATGCAAGACTACCCAGGAATCTCACAGAACTGGTAGAATTTTCCAAGGAAGAATGGATGAAAATTCCTAAAACAAGAATTAAAATACTCTAGACTGGCTAAAATATGTGTTTACAAGATGTGATACTTGCAAAAGTGGGTATTACTAGGTACTAACCATGCAGGGTACCCAGGGGTGAACCTAGCCTCTGTGCTGCCTGAGGCGAAGTGCAGAACGGCGCCCCCCCCATAGTAAATTTGTTTAAATCGGTAGGAATAAATCTGGTTCATACAGATTTATATCTATACTGTAGAAATGAGGACAATAGTGGACGTTTTAATTTAGAGAAATAGAAAAAAGATGTCCAAACAGATCACGCCTCCTTCTCCCGAAACGCTTAGCCAATCACAGGCGCCGCACACGGGGCTGTCCGGAGCTAATAGCAGGGGCCTTCCTATTGGGTTGAGTAAGGGATGTGAGAGTGGGAAGGGTAGCGAGCACAACCGACACTCAAGAAAAATATGGCTGAATGAATGTATGTACCGAGGGGCAGCATTGGACATGCTGTGTAAGTTATGGGCCATCTGTCCTCCAGCAGAGATGTTTGTGAAAAGGACAATGCATCCTGCACCAGGGCGTACAAAAAGATCATGGGGCCCCAAACCACAAGCTCTTATTGCTCCCCCATCCCCCCTCCAAAAAAAATAACTTGTCTGGCTCACATAGGTACGTATCTCACAACTTTGCTGCCGTTACAAAGTAATTTTCCTCCTATTGAAGCCCCCAGATTCCTCTTTCATTACCCCATAAACTATGATGCCAACAAAGGTGCCCCGCAAACACTATGATCCCCCACAATGATTCCTCCACACGCACAGTATGATAACCTTACTGTACCCCCTCAACTATCCCGCCACAGTATGATCCCCAGCTGTGAGCCCCATACAGCCCTCCATAATGTATAAAAGAACTACATACAGTATAATGGCCCCAAAACAGCCCTCCATAAAGTATAAAGGCTTCCTCATAGCCCTTCAAGTATTATCATGCCCCCCACAGAGCCCTCCAAATATTATAATTACTTCCATATGGTATAATTGGCTTCATATAGTCCTCCATATAGTATATTGCCAGTGTGCGAGATTATATCAAAGGCAAGGATACAACCTTTCACGTATCTGAACGTCAAAGGTGGTGAAGGGGTTAAATTACATTATATACAGCACACATGTACTGGACAACACATGTTCATTACATACACATCATACAGTCACAGACACACATCATACATGTCCTTAGTAAACAGATGCACAGCAGCCGGTACACATCATATTCACAGAACAAGCATGCAGGACAAGTGTATATACATACACTCCTCAGTATTCTCACAAGATATCTAAACGCACAAACATACACAGCCCCCCACACAGAGAGATACAACACACACACGCAGATACAACCCACAGTCAACACAGAGACACAACCCACACTGACACACAACAGACACACCACATAGACAGACACAACCCACACACCATAGAGAGACACAATCATCACACAGGCAGACACACCACAGACACAACCCACAAACAGAAACAACCCACACACCACAGAGACACAAACTACACACACAGACACACACAACCCACACACACGCAGACACACACAGACACAACCCACACACCACACAGAAAGACAGAGACAACCCACACACAGACACACAACCCACACACAGACACGCAACCTACACACCACACAGAAAGACACAACCTACACACAAACAACCCACACAGACACGCAACCCACACAAGCAGACACACGACGCAACCCATAAACAGACAAGCAACCCACAGATAAGCAACCCACAGACCACACACATAGACACGACCTACACACAGACACGCAACCCACACAGACACACGCAGACACGCAACCCACACAAAGACACATACAGAGACACACAAGCAGACACACAGACACGTAACCCACACAGACACGCAACCCACAGACAGACCATACAGACACACACATAGACACAACCCACACAGAAAGACACAACCCACACACAGACACGCAACCCACACAGACATACACACAAGCAGACACACACACACAACCCACACAAGCAGACACACACAGACAGACACGCAACACACACACAAGCAGACAGACACGCAACCCGCACACAAGCAGACAGACACGCAACCCACACACAGACACGCAACCCACACACAAACACGCAACCCGCAGACAGACCATACAGACACACAGAGACACAACTCACACACCACACAGAAAGACACAATGACAGAGACAACCCACACACAACACTTCTGTGCTAAGGGCTGGTGTACATGTGTAGCTTCCCCTGCTCACAGCAGCTGAGCCCCACACCCAGTCTCTGTGCAGGGATTGCCCAGCAGGGGATCTGTCACCATGTGGATTGGAGCTGCTTCTCCAGCATCTTCCAGCACAGGTGGCTCCTCTCTGATCTTGTTATTTCCTGGCTCTCGCTTCTTCCCTTCAAAGAGGCACAATGCAGGAGGACAGGAGCACTGGCCAATCAGCTCTTCTGTCAGTGATGTGAGAGCGTTCATTGGCCAGTGTCCTTCTCCTGCAGGACACCTCCCCTCTCTGAGTTGCTGAACCTGGAGAGTAAAAGCCACCGCACACCAATAATCAAAGTGCATATTTTACAGTATGAAGCGGGCGGCAGCACAGCAGGAGATAACAGGATGTCAGGGAGACAAGAGCGGCCAAACACAGGCACAAGTCAGCATCTGAAAGAACGCTCCCCGCAGATGCCGCCCTCCTTTTTATCAGCAGGTGGTGCCGCCTGAAGCAGCTGACTCAAGTGGCCTCATGATAGCGACGCCCTTGAGGGTACCTAAACTTTTGCATTGGCTCATTTTTCTTTTTGTTCTCTTTAAAATGTAAAAAATTAAAACAAATTTTCCTAAAATACAAAGTAAATGTGTCATTTTTAACTTTGGTCCTTTTTTATATAAGTTCATCTTCCATTTACTTTTGAACTAGGGTTGCCAATCCTTTCTATGCCATTGTACAGTATGAGCCCTGATATAGCCCACTTACATACAATATGAGCCCTCACATAGCCCTCCTACATACAGACACATCCCAAACACATTCACACATGTTTAAAAAAAAAATAATCACCTTGATCTACATACTCACCTTGGTCTTGATACTGACCTTGATGTATAGACACCTGGCGCTCTGCTCTGGTCTTAGCTGTGTGCACTAATGCTCCCTACAGAAGATGTGATGTAGTGACATCATCAAGTGTGCTGTCTCAGTTGCATATGCTGAATAATGGAAGGAGGAGCTCCACCCTACACCAGTGTATTCATCACTACTATCTGCATCCTGAAATCTGGAAACCGGGATCATGGTGTGGTCCTTTGCCAGTGGTTTTAGCTTTTCAGTTGTCTCAGCCCCTGGACCATACTTTGCCCAGGTCTGCTTTAGATAAGGGGTGTCCAACCTTTTGGCATATCTGGGTCAGCCACACTAGAGGAAGAGTTGTCTTCGGCAACACAAGAACTTTTAGTCATGTGAGCATGATGTAACCAAAGATTTTCTTTGGATACTGCCCTGATTATGCAAAATTGGTATTATTGTAAGAGAGTGTACAATGAAAGAAGAGATTCCCCAGCGGTGTGCACCATTTGTGATTGGAGACTGCCACCTACTGCTCAAACAGAACCCTGCGGATCTAGAAGAAAGAGGAGTATCGCAGGATGGATTCAAAGGGAGCACCAGATCAGGTGACATCTTTCTCCAATATAAAAGACTGGAATGACAAGGCGGGAGTCAGTTTGGCACCAGTAAGTGAGACAAGCAGGATGTGTGCTGAGAAAGATGCCACGACAGAGTCACCAGTATGGCCCAGGGGTCATTGTGCACAAGTAATAAGTACCCAGGCAACTATCGTCGAGACCATCGAGCCAGGCTAGGCTTGTCATGTCCTGAGATCTAGACCTGCGGTGGTCAAGACCCACAAGCAAGACTATGCCTGTCAAGACCCAAGGCCCAGCCCTCACCTGTCCTGGCCTGACAGTTGACCGTTTCAGATCAACTACTGAAGATGAAGTGCAGACTCCAATCCAGAAGTGGATGTCCACTGCGGTGCTCGGGAGGTGCAAGAGAGCTGGCTCGTTACTTCTTATACTGACATACAGTACAGGGTTCGAGGGTGGTGCAGGGATTAGTCAGTTTGAGGAAGGCCCAGAAAGCTTTAATTGACTTTGTTAGAAAGACTTGCATTCTAGTGGGAAAAGCCGGTGACCCCAATTAGAGCCTGTAACATGAGTAGAACCGGGTTAACAGCACCTTAATCCCTGAGAATGCTACACCCACTGGGAATAAGCTAGATAGGGAAAAGGATTTCTGCTGTACAAGTTTTTTTGTGCTTGATGTCAATGGATCGCCCCCACGTGAGGGCAATGGGGTACTCGGCACCGGGTCCTTCAGTTCTCAGTGGGGATGTCACGGTGGCCCGACCCGGTCCATGGCCCTTTGAGCGACGTCCAACAAAAAGGAAAGTTTGTTTAGTGTTCGTGACGCCACCTGTGGTATTCGGTCAGGGTGACCAACGCTGCTTAGGGGTACGCTGGGGTGATGTTATGGCAGCTAGATGATATACCTTCCCACAGGTGAAGTGTATCCCCAGGGCTTCCCAGAGTGTAGATGGTGGATGATGTAGGGTGCAGTGAATAACGAGGACACAAGGTTGCAGTCTCTTTACCTTTACTGAAGGCTTCAGCATCCACAGTCCAAGGCACCAGATCATGGGGTAAGCAGAGTCCGGCCGGTCTGAAGGCAAATCCAGAGTCCCCTTATCCAGGTGGAAATCAGTAGCCTTCCTTCTAGCGCTTGTGTGTTGTAGTACCTCCCTGCTGAGCTTCTCGGTAAGGTCCTCACAACTCTTGTAGATGTTCTAGATCTTATTTCTTCCTCTCTGTCCCCCAGATGATATGGATAGGACAAACCCGTATGACTGATGGCCTGAGGCTTGTTTATAGGGACCCTAGAGACAAGCCCAGGCAGCGTTTGACCCACTTCCTATCCAGTCCACCAGTTTTACCCTTCTGTGAGGAGTGCCCTAGTAGATAGGAGCAAGGCTCCCCCTGATGGTCTGGAGTGTGAAGTGTGGTGTATGGTTTGTGATACCTGGAGAAGAAGAACTCCTTTATTGCCCTCAGACGTAATATCACTCCCCCTGTTGGAAGAATGACATTACTGCAACGACCAGGACTCTGGGTCGCTGCATCAACTTTGCTGATATTGTATTCTGACAAATTTTGTTCTCACACAATTTACTTTCTATTCAAAACTATCTCTCTCTATATCTGTGTTAAGGAGAATAAACTGTTAAGTTGGTTACTTCCATCTTGTTCCTATCTGTGTGTTGCATCCCAGTAACTTGCTTACATTCTCAAGGCAGTATGTTTTTTTAAAGACTGGTGGCCCAGCAAATAACCATCCCACTATACCTGACACTGTGTAGGGTCTCGCATGAGGTAATGAGGGCCCATGGTAACTAAACAGTCTCCCCCACCACCTCTCTACTTCACTCCCAACACAGGCTTAGCCTGGGCCCCCAAAATATCCTCCAGTGAGCCAGTCTAACGCTGTGTGTTGAGTTTGGCTATGGCAGCTCTCTCCTCTCTCTTGCCTTTTTCAGCTTACTTACCCTCCGCTTTCTCCTTCTTGACTTCTTTCATTTGTTTTCAGTCTGTCTTCTTTCTTCATGCTTCCTGCACCACTCCCTCCTTATTTGCCCTGCCCTTGTTTCTTCTTCTAGTTTCTGGCCTCTGTGCATCAACTGGCAGAAGGGAGCAATCAATTGTTAGCAGCAGCCCTCACTTCATTTCTCCTGTGGCTTAGGGGAGGGCTCCCTGATTCAAGGGGATGATAGGTCCTGTTTTGGTGTAAAAGTAGATAACCAGCAAGCAGTGTTTTTTGGGGGAAATAGATGTTGTACATGTTTATATGTCTGTGTACTAATATACACAGGTGCTTCTCACAGAATTAGAATCATCAAAAAGTTAATTTATTTCAGTTCTTCATTACAAAAAGTGAAACTCATATATTATATAGAGTCATTACAAACAGAGAGATCTATTTCAAGTGTTTATTTTCGTTAATGTTGATGATTATGGCTTGCAGCCAATGAAGACCCAATAGTCATTATCTCAGTAAATTAGAATAATTCACCTGCAAAGGCTTCCTAAGCATTTAAAAAGGTCCCTTAGTCTGTTTCAGTAAGCTCCACAATCATGGGGAAAACTGCTGACTTGACAGATGTCCAGAAGGCAGTCATTGTCACACTCCACAAGGAGGGTAAGCCACAAAAGGTCATTGCTAAAGAAGCTGGCTTCTCACAGACTGCCGTATCCAAGCATATTAATGGAAAGTTGAGTGGAAGGAAAAAGTGTGGTAGAAAAAGGTGCACAGGCAACTGGGATAACCGCAGCCTTGAAAGGATTATTAAGAAAAAGCCATTCAAAAATTTGGGGGAGATTCAAAAGGAGTCGACTGCTGCTGGAGTCATTGCTTGCAGAGCCACCACACACAGACATATTCAGGACATGGGGTACAAGTGTCAAATTCCTTTTGTCAAGCCACCCATGACCAATAGACAACGCCAGAAGCGTCTTTGCCTGGGCCAAGAAGAAAAAGAACCGGACTGTTGCTCAGTGGTCCAAGGTGCTGTTTTCAGATTAAAGTAAATTTTGCATTTCATGTGGAAATCAAGGTCCCAAAATCTTGAGGAAGAGTGGAGAGACACATAGTCCAAGCTGCTTGAGGTCTAGTGTGAAGTTTCCACAATGAGTGATGGTTGGGGAGCCATGTCGTCTGCTGGTGTAGGTCCACTGTGTTTTATCAAGAACAAAGTCAGCGCAGCCATCTACCAGGAAATTGTAGGGCACTTTATTCTTCCCTCTGCCGACAAGGTTTTTGGAGATGGAAATTTCATTCTCCAGCAGGACTTGCAACTGTTCACACTGCCAAAAATACCAATACCTAGTTTACAAACAACATTATCACTGTACTTGATTGATCAGCAAACTCACCTGACCATAACTCCATAGAGAATCTATGGAGTATTGTCAAGAGGAAGATGAGAGACACCAGACCCAACAATGCAGACGAGCTGAAGGCTGTGTAGTGTAGCACACTTATGCAGTGATGAGACAGTGACCCAGCACAGTTCAAGCAAAAAGTCTCTTCAATGCATTTACTTCACAGCATTAAATGTCCAACTCACAAAAACACAGCATTAATGTCCAACTCACAGATTTACATAGTAAACGATATCCTCTGGATTGCAGCTGGGAACCATATCCTCCAGATTACAGTCCCTAAATATGCCGGTCCACCTCTGTCTGGTTGCTGTTGGTGACTGCACTGCTGTGTACGCTGTGGGAGCCAGGAGTTCACTCTGCTGGTCTCTACTCTCACGCAGATCTGAGTTTTTGCAGAGACATTGCAACTCCACTCTGATACTGACACACCCAAATCCTTTACTGCAGGGATTTTAAACTAGAATCTGTGGCATTCAGCCACATGGAAAACCAGGACTGGGACTGAAACAGGCTGCACCACTACCATCCTGCAGTCTGTTTAAAAACACCAAAAGCCAGAGCAGGTTTTCCGTAAATCTGGCACACTAGCATGTCCAAGACCTATACTTATTTTTATTCTGCATTGCAATCACAGCTACGCCTGTGACTGCAATGCACTCTCAAACTGGAATCTGTGGCCTTAGGCCACCTGTAAGACCCGACCTGGAGGAAACGGACCAGCCCCACTTCCTTCCTGCAAACTGTTTACAAAATAAAAGCCCATACTGGCATTTCCTGAACAATCCCAGGCCAAATAGCTTGACCAGGTCCATGCTTACTTTTATTTTGCCCTGCGACTCACAGGCATCCTGCTGTGACCACAAGGCACTCCAGAGGGTCTAATAGGGCTCTGTCCGCATACTGGGAGGGAACACACAGCGACTCCTACATGTGACACCAGTCACTGCCTCACAGCTGCTATGAAAGCAACCTGGGCTTCCATAACACCTCAGCAGTGCCACAGGCTGATTGCCTCCATGACATGCCGCATTGATACCGTAATTAATGCAAAAGGAGCCCCGACCAAGTATTGAGCGCATTTACTGAACATACATTTCAGTATATATGGTATAGAATATTGTGGAAACGTTTTAAGCGGGTTTGGAAAAAATGCTGGTAAGAATTCTTTTTTTTCTTTTTCAAAGTAAGGGTACAAAAGAAAAATCTAAGCATTTGAGGGTTCTGCGCAGGATCTTAGTTGTTCCTAGCATTATGCTTTTCTGCACAGAGAGTTCAGATGTTGCTCCTGGGATCTGTTGTAGCCATTTTTCCAACTTAGGAGTCACTGCTCCAAGCAGAGGCGTATCTAGGGGGTAGCAGCCGGGCCATGAACTAAACAAAACTACAGTTAAGAATACTTACCCGCTTCCACTTATCCCTGAACTATATAATCAGTTTACGGGGGCTAAATGGATTTCTGAGATTGCCTTTAGAGGGGCATATAAACTGATACGTGTCCAGGAGAGTAATGAGTGGAAAATGGTGCTTTTAACATCGGAGGGTTTATTTGAAAATCTAGTCATGACGATTGGGTTAACCAATGCACCTCCAGTCTTTCAGAACTTTATGAATTACCGTACATTTCTTCTGATATTATTGGAAGAGTCCTCAGTGGTTGATGCCTTTTCATGGCTAACTGAAAACATGGTAACAAATTGAAAGCTTTCGAGACTATTCAGGTCTCTTCATCAGGCATACATTAATATACAATTTGAAGAATCACATATTTATACACATATCGGTGCAGAAATAATGCAGTAGATAAGACAAGTGACGTGAAGCAGAATTATCATCATCGGAAAAAGATAAACAGTTATGGCCATAAATATTGAAACAGTTCATAAATAAGGAGTGTGAAAGTTTTATTGTCCTTGGATTGGGGTCTGGTTCTCCCATAATGATAATTCTGCTTCACGTCACTTGTCATATGAGATTTTGTATTAGTCTATGCCTAATGAAGAGACCTAAGTAGTCTCTAAATCTTGCAATTTGTTACCATCTTTTCAGTTAGCCATTTAAAGGTATCAACCACTGAGGACTCTCAAATCTAAATATTTTTCTAACTATATTAAGGAATTTGCATCCGCTAGTGACATTTGCGCACGTACTAAAGTCTGTCATAACCGGCCAGCTGGGGAATTGGCTCCATTATTGCCTATTCCAGAAAGACCATGGACTCATTTGTCATTGAATTCATTACGAATTTGCCTTTATCTGGTGGAAAAACGGTTATTTGGGTAGCTGTTGACCGATTCAGTATACAAGCTCACTTTGTTCCGTTATCTGGGTTACCTAATGCTGAAACACTTTCCAGGTTCATGATCAATCATGTGGTGAGACTGCATAGCATTCCTTTAACCCCTTTACCCCCAAGGGTGGTTTGCACGTTAATGACCGGGCCAATTTTTACAATTCTGACCTCTGTCCTTTTATGAGGTTATAACTCTGGAACGCTTCAACAGATCTTAGCGATTCTGACATTGTTTTCTCGTGACATATTGTACTACATGATAGTGGTAAAATTTATTCAATATAACTTGCGTTTATTTGTGAAAAAATGGAAATTTGGCAAAAATTTTGAACATTTCGCAATTTTCCAAATTTGAATTTTTATGCCCTTAAATCACAGAGATATGTCACACAAAATACTTAATAAGTAACATTTCCCACATGTCTACTTTACATCAGCACAATTTTGGAACCAAAATTTTTTTTTGTTAGGGAGTTATAAGGGTTAAAAGTTGACCAGCAATTTCTCATTTTTACAACACTATTTTTTTTTAGGGACCACATCTCATTTGAAGTCATTTTGAGGGGTCTATATGATAGAAAATACCCAAGTGTCACACCATTCTAAAAACTGCACCCCTCAAGGTGCTCAAAACCACATTCAAGAAGTTTATTAACCCTTCAGGTGTTTCACAGGAATTTTTGGAATGTTTAAATAAAAATGAACATTTAACTTTTTTTCACACAAAATTTACTTCAGCTCCAATTTGTTTTATTTTACCAAGGGTAACAGGAGAAAATGGACCCCAAAAGATGTTGTACAATTTTTCCTGAGTACGCCGATACCCCATATGTGGGGGTAAACCACTGTTCGGGCGCATGACAGAGCTCTGAAGCGAAGGAGAGCCATATGATTTTTCAATGCAAAATTCACTGGAATTGAGATGGGACGCCATGTTGCATTTGGAGAGCCCCTGATGTGCCTAAACATTGAAACCCCCCACAAGTAACACCATTTTGGAAAGTAGACCCCCTAAGGAACTTAGCTAGAGGTGTGGTGAGCACTTTGACCCACCAAGTGCTTCACAGAAGTTTATAATGCAGAACCGTAAAAATAAAAAATCATATTTTTTCACATAAATTATCTTTTCAGCCGGCAGGGTGGCGCAGTCGGGCCGCTTAATGTGGCGGTCCGCAGTGTCTACCCCGACTACTGCATTCTGCCACCCCCTGGACTGGAAGTCAACTGTTCTCTTTGCCACCTGTCAAGCTGAAAGCCGCCACAGAGAAGCTACAACATACCAGCTCTCAGGGATCAATTGTACTTGCATCTTACAGATGCGAGTATAATTGAAGCTCTGATTGCCGGGTCAGGGCGACGCCAGCAGTGTGATCAGATCATGTGATCACGCTACTGACATCACTCGCCCATGCTGCAGACTCAGAGATGCAGATGGGTGGTAAGTGCTCCAGTGGAGCAGAAGACACCGAAGAGTAAGTGTGGGGGAAAATTTGAGTGGGGATAGGGGATTTATTGTGTGTGGGGAGAATTGGAGTGAGGATGGGGGGTTTTATTGTGTGGGGGAGAATTGGAGTGGGGATGGAGAGATTTGTTGTGTGTGGGGAGAATTGGAGTGGGCATGGGGGTATTTAATGTGTTTGCGGAGATTTGGAGTGGGAATGAAAGTTTTTATTGTGTGTGGCGAGAATTGGAGTGGGGATGGGGGATTTATTGTGTGTGGGGAGAATTAGAGTGGGGATAGTGGTGTTTAATGTGTGTGGGGAGAATTTGAGTGGGGATGGGGAGATTTATTGTGTGGGTTAAAATTGGAGTGTGGATGGGGGGGATTTATTGTGTGTGGGGAGAAATTGAGTGTGGATGGGGGGATTTTTTGTGTGTGGAGAGAATTTGAGTGGGGATGGTGGTGTTTAATGTGTGTGGGGAGAACTTGAGTGGGGATGGGGAGATTTATTTTGTGTGGGGAGAAGTGGATTGGGGGTGGGTGTGTTTAATGTGTGTGGGGATAATTTGAGTAGGGATGGTGGATTTATTGTGTGTGTGGAGAATTGGAGTGGGGATGGGGGTTTATTGTGTGTGGGGAGAATTTGAGTGGGGATGGGGGGATTTATTGTGTGGAGAGAATTGGAGTGGGGATGGGGGGATTTATTGTGTGTGGGGAAATTTGAGTGGGGATGGGTGTGTTTAATGTGTGTGGGGAGAATTTGAGTGGGGATGGGAGATTTATTGTGTGTGGTGAGAATTGTAGTGGGGATGGGGGATTTATTGTGTGTGGGGAGAATTGGAGTTGGGATGGGGATTCATTGTGTGGGGAGAATTTGAGTGGGGATGGGGAGATTTATTGTGTGGGGAGAATTGGAGTGGGGATGGGGGGATTTATTGTGTGTGGGGGGATTTGTCATGGGGATGGGGGTGTTTAATGTGTTAGGGAGATTTGCAGTGGGGATGGTGGATTTAATGTGTGGGGGGGAGATTTGGAATGAGGATGGGGATTTAATGTGTGGGGGAGATTTGAGGACACAAAATGAAGAGCAAAGGAGAAGATGGGGGCATGTATGAGGAAACAGTACAGGGGAATGGAGGGCATGTATGAGGAAACAGTACAGGGGAAATGGGGGCATGTACGAGGAAACAGTATGGGGGAATGAGGGCATGTATGAGGAAACGGTACTGGGGAATGGGGGGCATGTATGAGGAAACAGTATGGAGGAATAGGGGCATGCATGAGGAAACAGTATGGGGGAATGGGGGGCATGTATGAGGAAACAGTATGGGGGGATGGAGGCATGTATGAGAAAACAATACGGGGGAATGGTGGGCATGTATGAGGAAACAGTATAGGGAAATGGGGGCATGTATGAGGAAACAGTATAGAGGGAATGAGGGCATGTATGAGGAAGCGGTACTGGGGAATGGGGCAATGTGTGAGGAAACAGTATGGAGAAATGGTGGGCATGTATGAGAAAACAGTACGGGGAATGGGTGGCATGTACAAGGAAGCAGTATTGTGAAATGGGGGCATGTACGAGGAAACAGTATGGAGGAATGGGGGCATATATGAGGAAACAGGATGGGGCATGCATGAGGAAACAGTAAGGGGAATGGGGAGCATATATGAGGAAACAGTATGGGGGAATAGGGGGCATGTATGAGGAAACAGTACGGGGAATGAGGGCATGTATGAGGAAACAGTACTGGGGAATGGGGGGCATGTACGAGGAAACAGTATTGAGGAATGGTGGGCATATATGAGGAAACAGTATGGGGGATGGGTGCAGACACAGTGTGTGAGTGGGGATGGGTGCAAATAGTATGGGGAGCGAACAGGGGAATGTATGCGGACACAGTATGAGTAGCTATGTGAAAAATGCATGTGGAAAGAATGATGGTGACGGGATATGCGCAGATACAGTATGGGGAGTCAGGTGAGCAGGCAGTATAGAAAGTGAGGGGGTAAATATATGAGGAGACAGTATGGTGAACAGGGGGGATGTGAGAGGAGACAGTATGAGGAGGGAGGGAAAATGTGTGAGGAGACTGTTTGGGGGAGAAAAGTGGGTGGGCACAGAATAGAAACTGAGTAGTGGGGGCGTAGCATGGTGGGACAGTGTAAGGGCACAGCCAGGAGGGGACAGTATACCAAGGAGGGGGAGTGTGATGAGAGAGTAAAGTATAAATACTGGACCCTATAAGGGGGGACACAGTATGAGAGGACAGTGTGAAAAGGCGGCCAGTATGGAAAGGAGAGATCAGTGTAAAGAGCATGTACAATAAGAGGGACAGTATGGGAGTCATATTTTGTGCAGACAATATAGTGAGGGGCAATTTTTTATTCAGGAGCCTTATAATAATGCTGAGCATGTTACTGAGCGGAGATGGAAAAGATCCCACTCCAACAAGGACTTCATCGCATTCAAACAGTCCCTCACTACTTTCAAGGCAACACTTGCCACAGCTGAACAAACATATTTCTCATATCTCATATCCTCCCTGTCTCACAACCCTAAACAGCTATTCAACACATTCAATTCTCTCCTCCGTCCCCCAGCACCTCCTCTCTCTCCACTCATCTCAGCTGAAGACTTTGCCTCATTTTTCAAGCAGAAGATTGATAACATCAGACAGTTTTGGTTGAGACAGTTTTGGTTGACTGCCCCCAGAGCCCTTCTTCCTAACTGCCCAGCCTTCCACCTCCAAAACCAACTTCTCCACAATCACAGAAGATCAACTCTCCACTCTACTCTCAAGATCACATCTCACCACCTGTGCACTTGACCCAATCCCATCCCACTTGATCCCAAACCTCACCACAGTCTTCATCCCACCCTAACCTATCTCTTCAACCTATCACTCACAAACATGCCTCAATCATACATATCCTCAAAAAGCCCTCCCTTGACCCATCCTCTGCATCTAGCTATTGCCCCATATTACTTCTCCCCTATGCCTCAAAACTACTGGAACAACATGTCCATCTTGAACTGTCCACCCACCTCTCTTCTTGCTTCCTCTTCGACTTCCTACAATCTGGCTTCTGGCCACACCACTCCACTGAAACTGCCCTAACTAAGGTCACCAATGACCTATTAAACGCCAAGGCCAAGCGACACTACTCTGTCCTCCTCCTCCTGGACATGTCCTCTGCCTTTTACACAGTGGACCATTCCCTATTACTACAGCCCCTCTCATCTATTGGCATCACAGACTTGGCCCTATCTTGGATCGCGTCATACCTAACAGACCAGACAATCAGCATCTCCCACTCGCACACCACCTCCTCACCATGCCCCCTATCTGTCGGAGTCCCGCAAGGTTCAGTCCTAGGGCCCCTGCTCTTCTCCATCTACACCTTCGGCCTGGGACAGCTCATAGAAACTCATGGCTTTCAGTATCACCTCTATGCCGATGACAGACCTACATCTCTGGACCAGATATCGCCACCCTGCTAACAAGAATTCCACAATGTCTGTCTGCTATTTCATCCTTCTTCTCCGCTAGATTTCTAAAACTTAATATGAATAAAACAGAACTCATCATCTTTCCCCCATCTCACTCAATCCCCCCCAACGGACCTATCCATTAAAGTAACTGGCTGCCTACTCTCCACAGTCCCAGAAGCTCACTGCCTCGGGGGTTATCCTTGACACTGATCTCTCTTTCAAACCACATATACAAGCCCTTTCCACTTCCTGCCGACTTCAACTCAAAAATATTTAATGGATCCGTACATTCTTCAACCAATAATCTGCAAAAACCCTAGTCCATGCCCTCATCATCTGCCGCCTTGACTACTGCAACCTCCAGCTCTGTTGCCTCCCCTCTAACACTCTCGCACCCCTCCAATCTATTCTAAACTCTGCTGCCCGACTAATCCACCTGCCCCCCTGCTATTCCCCAGCCTCTCCCCTCTGTTAATCCCTACACCGGCTCCCCATTACCCAAAGACGCCAGTTCAAAACCCTAACCATGACATACAAAGCCATCCACAGCCTGTCTCCACCATACATCTGTGACTTCGTCTCCCGGTATTTACCTGCATGCAACCTTGATCCTCAGAAGATCTCCTTCTCTACTCACCTCTTATCTCCTCTTCCCACAATCGCATACAAGATTTCTCCTATGCATCTCCCCTACTCTGGAATTCTCTACCACAACATATTAGACTCTCGCCTACCATCAAAACCATAAAAAAGAACCTGAAGACCCACCTCTACCGACAAGCCTACAATCTGCAGTAATTACCACTCGACCAAGCCACTGCACGACCAGCTCTTCCTTTGCCTATTGTATCCTCACCCAACTCTTGTAGATTGCGAGCCCTCATGGGCAGGATCCTCTCTCCTCCTGTACCATTGTCACTTGTACTGTACTTGTTTTTATTATGTATACCCCTCCTCACATGTAAAGCGCCATGAAATAAATGGCGCTATAATAATAAATAATGATAATAACACTTCTATCTTTAAGGGCATCTGGAGCACCCGCTAGGGCCGTGGGGTACTCGGGCCAGGTCTGGTGGTCATTAAAGGTGTAGTCATGGTGGCAGCGACCCAGTCTGTGGCCCTGGGCATCCAAGTTAAAGGGAAGGTCTTTAAAGGGATTGTTATGAATAAGCAATAAAGTTTGTTCGTGATGCCACCTGTGGTATTCGGTCAGGGATGACCAGCGCTGCTTAAAGGAGTCCACTGGGGATGATGTTATTGCAGCAATGATGTTGTGGCTTGCCACAGGTGAAGCCTAGTCCCCAGGTCTTCCAGTGTAGTAGGCAAAGATGGTAGATGGTGTGGTGCCAGAAAGAATTAGAGAACACAAAGTTGCAGTCTCTTTACCTTTTACTGGAAGTATGCAGCCACAGTCCAGGGTATGGATCACAGGTGATGGTGAGGTCCAGCCAGCCTGGAAGCGATTCGGAATCCCCTTGCCAGGTGGGGTTGGAAGCTTTCCTTACTGCACTTTGTTGTAGTCCCTTGCTGCCTAAGGCTTCACACAAGGTCCTCACTTTCTCTCTCTGTCCTATCAATAGGACAATATCCTTATGGCAGGCAACTCGAGCCTTTTTACAGGTGTCCCTACTTGCGGCGACTCTGAGCTCTATATGCTGCTGTGTCTTCAGATGTAATGGTGGCCAGGCAACTTGAAATCTCCTGCCCGCCGGTTTCTGCTGTGGGGCATACAGTTACCCCCACCTCGGAATTCTGGCCTCTGGTTTCTGCGCTTCAGCATGGAGGGAGCTCAGTCGTAGCTCCCCTCCAGCTCCTCACTTCTCCTGTGCTCCTTCTCCCCTCACAGTCTCTTACAATCTGCTCTGTCTCTCTCTTTCCAGGAGCTGCAAAACCTCGTGTCTGCACGGCTCCAGCACTCTTCTTGACTGACTCCCTCTGTCAGACTCACTAACTCCTCCCCAGCCAGAATATATTGGGAAGCCACCCACAAACTGGATCAGAGCTCCCCCTTCTGGCCTGGAGTCAGAACAGTGTTGTATGTAATTGTTATTTGTTAAAGCGATCCCTGTCACTTCCAAGTATGGCATCACCCTCCCCGTGAGGAAGGCAATTCCACTGTGACAACCAAACTCCTGGGGTGTCACACATCATGTGGAGATTTTCTGCAAAAGAGCAGAGAAGACAGAAGTCTGCAGAGACAGCTGTGGATGAGAAAACTCATCATGGGGTCTCGACAAGATGAAGAAAAGAAGGAGAATGACTCCAGAGGTGACGTCATCTATAAGGTACCTGGATATAAATGTTATTTGTGATACTGATTCTCATGTTTTTATTTATGTTAGGAGCATTAAAGGGTATGTCCAGGTTTGTGATGAGTCTGCAGTCATTCTTTGTGACTGGAGACTTCTGAATTCTCACAGTGCACACTGCATGCTGTCAGGAATCTCTTGTGCTGGCAATTTACATAGATGCAGTCCCGTGCTAACTAGACATGTGTGGCCTCACTCAATGAAAACGAACTGAGCGAGGCCGGGCTCGTCTAGTCGGAATGTGGTCAGAAGTAGTGTTGAGCGATACCGTCCGATACTTGAAAGTATCGGTATCGGAAAGTATCGGCCGATACCGGCAAAGTATCGGATCCAATCCGATACCGATACCCGATACCAATACAAGTCAATGGGACTCAGGTATCGGACGGTATTCCTGATGGTTCCCAGGGTCTGAAGGAGAGGAAACTCTCCTTCAGGCCCTGGGAACCATATTAATGTGTAAAAGAAAGAATTAAAATAAAAAATATTGCTATACTCACCTGTCCGACGCAGCCGGGACCTCAGCGAGGGAACCGGCAGCGTTGTTTGTTTAAAATTCGCGCTTTTACTTGGTTACGTGAGGTCCCGGCTTGTGATTGGTCAGGGCGGCCATGTTGCCGGGACGCGGACCAATCACAGCAAGCCGTGACGAAATTACGTCACGGCTTGCTGTGATTGGTCCGCGTCCCGGCAACATGGCCGCCATTAACCAATCACAAGCCGTGACGTCACGGGAGGCTGGACATGCGCGTATTTTGAAAAGCGCGCGTGTCCAGCCTCCAGTGACGTCCCGGCTTATGATTGGTCACGGCGCCATGTTGCCGGGACGCGGACCAATCACAGCAAGCCGTGACGAAATTACGTCACGGCTTGCTGTGATTGGTCCGCGTCCCGGCAACATGGCCGCCATTAACCAATCACAAGCCGTGACGTCACGGGAGGCTGGACACGCGCGCTTTTCAAAATACGCGCATGTCCAGCCTCCCGTGACGTCCCGGCTTGTGATTGGTTAATGGCGGCCATGTTGCCGGGACGTCACTGGAGGCTGGACACGCGCGCTTTTCAAAATATGCGCATGTCCAGCCTCCCGTGACGTCACGGCTTGTGATTGGTTAATGGCGGCCATGTTGCCGGGACGCGGACCAATCACAGCAAGCCGTGACGTAATTTCGTCACGGCTTGCTGTGATTGGTCCGCGTCCCGGCAACATGGCCGCCCTGACCAATCACAAGCCGGGACTTCACGTAACCAAGTAAAAGCGCGAAATTTAAACAAACAACGCTGCCGGTTCCCTCGCTGAGGTCCCGGCTGCGTCGGACAGGTGAGTATAGCGATATTTTTTATTTTAATTCTCTTTTTTACACATTATTACATTAATGTTGTTGCGATACCCGATACCCGATACCACAAAAGTATCGGATCTCGGTATCGGAAATTCCGATACAGCAAGTATCGGCCGATACCCGATACTTGCAGTATCGGAATGCTCAACACTAGTCAGAAGTATACAAATCACATGCTTGTGCTGACATGACTGTCCACCGGCAAGGGGGAATCCTAAAAGTGTGCAGTGCTTTAGTTGTGAGAATTCAGAAACCTGCGATGTCAGGATTCAGCTATGTAGGTTCCAGTAGTCATCACACAGACACTTTACTCATATGTGACTTTCATACTTATGGTCTTGTGACAACGAGCTTCTCTTCCTGCTTCTCTCAGTTTTTCACTGAACGTTAAGCATTAGGGAGAGAAGTTCGTCGGTACATGACTAAGTGTGCAAATCGCTAATGTGTTTGGGAGGGGGGGCGCCAAACTGAATTCTTGCCCTGGGTGCCAGAAAACCTAGATATACCTCTGGCTCTAAGTGCTCCGATCACCACTGGAATCACTGTTGCCTTCACCTTCCACATCTTCTCCAGTTCTCGTTTGAGGCCCTGGTATTTCTCCAGCTTGTCATATTCCTTCTTTCTGATGTTGCTGTCACTTGGCACTGCCACATCTATTATCATTGCTGTCTTATGATCCTTGTCTACTATCACAATGCATGGTTGGTGAGCCAACACCTGCTTGTGGAGCGCCCCCACACCGCCGCAGGGCCGAGGGGTACCCGGAGCCGGGCCTCTGAGTCTCAGTCCTGGGGTTGTCACGGTGGCTAGGCCCGGTCCGTGGCCCTGTCTGTCAGTGGGGGACGTCCGATGCAATAAGTGGGGTTAATGGTGGTGTAGCGGTGCAGGTCGCGGCGAATAACGAGGACACCAGGTTGCAGTCTCTTTACCTCTTTACTGGAGATCTCTGAGTCCTCAGTCCAGAATACGGTTCACCAGGCTGCGCAAGTCCGACCGGTCCAATGGCACCTCCAGAGTTCTCCTCACAGGTGGAAATCAGTGCCCTCCCTCTAGCGCTGTGTGTTGTAGTCCTTCCCTGCTGTGCTCACGGAAAGTACCCCACAACGGTTGTGTCTGTTTCTTAAGTTCCCTCACAACTCGATTACTTGATGTTCTTCTCGTATTCCATCCCGCCCTGTTATTCAGGTTGGAACGGCACCCGTTTGTCAGGTAGGCCTGGAGTTCTTCCGGGACCCTAGAGACGCCCCTCTCCCGCAATTGCCCCCCAAGACTTCATAGGTGATATGTGTTAGACAGCCCGCCTTAAACTGACTGCCCTGCCACTGTTTGGAGTATGGCTTGAAGCTGTATGCTATTCCACTCCCTCGGCGTTCCGGCCACCGGTAGTGCCCCTCAGTAGGATGTTGCTCCGGTCTTACAGCATGACCCCTACTGGTATTCTCCTTTCGCTTGATCTCGTTTCTCACTCAGCACAATCTATCTCGCTTCTAGTCCTTTCTTAGGGCACCGCCGCTATGCTGAGCAGGCACGGTCCCGTTACGTTCTTTCCAATGCCAAGCCTCTGTCAGGATCCCACCCCTGACAGAGACCCTACTGTCTCTTCCTCCACAACACCCTCTGCCACAAGGTGTTGCTTCGTTCAATCCAGTCAGCTTTCTCTTCTAACTTCCTGCCTGACCCCCAGTTTACCCACTATGGTGGGGAGTGGCCTAATGAATAGAACCCTTAGCTCCCCCTGGAGGCCCTGCGGTGAAATGTATTGGTGTCTGTGATACCTGATCAGACGAACTCCTTCAGTGCCATCGAACGCACCATGGCTCCCCATAGTGGCGGAGCCACAGTACTGCAACGACCAGGACTCTGGGGCGCTGCACTCCCCCCTGGTTAAACACAGTACTCCGGGACTGGGAAGAAAACAACAATACAAGTTAGCAAAAAGACATACAATTTTGTTGAGTGCAAAACAATAAGTATACTTGAACAGGCTTCCCTTTATGGGAGGTGAGGACACTTAAACGTTACAAACATGGTTAACATTATAAATTACAGGCTATAAGTAACTCCTGTTACCCAACCGGGTATTCTACTAAGTGCAAAATTGTTGAACAATAATTTAACATTGCCTTTAAGGACTCACACTCTAAATCCATTAAAGACCTTCCTATAATCACATTATAAGGCACTTTAACTTTTTCATTCTCCTACTTTGGATCTGCAGGACCGCCTGTCCTATCGGCACCAGACCTACTGCCTCTCCTTTCTGTTACAGGACCGCCCCGTTCAGCCAGGGCCTACTGCCTTTTCAACTACTATACACAGTATAGAACATAACTTTTTCTTTCAGTTTGAGAACACTGAGCCGGCTCTACTTGGCTCCTAGAAGGACTCATTCACTAACCCCTACGGGTTCACTTTCTGTCCTTAGTAACACATTATTAACTTTCAACAGGGAACGCAGGGTCTACCTTCTATCCCCCCCTTCTTTTTCTTACCAACATTATTAGCTATCTTCTTTTCATAACGTTAAACTTGCTCTCTACTATGCATGCTGGACACCACATCTACCTCTACGGGTCCACTGCATCCTTCTATTACCTTTCACTTTCTTCTTTCCGAAAACATCATCAGCATTTCTTTACATTTAACTAATTGCATACACATAACTTTTACATGTGAATGTTATCATCACTTTTCTTTATCAGCATTATAGCTATTGGCCTTAAAGCATTATCAACAAATGAACATCCCCTTTAAGAGGGGATCAAGTCTTTCTGAGGTAGTTCGTCTTTTCAGACTACCAGTCCATGCTCAGCAAAGGTTCCAGTGCGGTATCTTCGCAAAGAGTCCTTCTTTAAGTATTACCAGCAGGGAGCTCCTTTAAGAAGGTGCAAACTATTTACAAGAAGTTTGTATCATGCACTGTTCATGATTCAGCATTTTTTATAACATTGTGGAACAAAAAGCAAAAATGAAAGTGAAAGCAAAAATAAAAAGCAATAGGGATCCCGGGTAAACAAAGGGATCCCTTTAAGAGTTAACCCAGGACGGGTTTTAGCAGCAAAACAGCAAGGAAATAAACAGTTAACTATTTACAGTTTCAGCTTTCCCAGGCTTAGTTGGACGGCTTCCAGGGCTGCACCTGGCACTTAACCCTTCTCGGCCTGGGAAAAGTGAGGTCCAGGGTTACACCCAGTGCTGGACAAACGCCGTTAATCCGTCTTGCATGTACTGTTAAATCATGCGCAGCGATGGAGGTCTGCGCAGCTTGAGTAGGGGCATTTGTAGCAGCAGAGGTAGAGGCTGCTGCAAGATCAGTCACTGGAACGGGGTCAGCAGCTGTGGCACCAGCAGTCACGGGAGTGGTGTCAGTCATCAGGGCAGGGTCGTCCTTCATACCTGCTTCAGATGCGGTCCCTCCGGTGCCGGTCTGCTCCGTCTCCGCTGGGGTCTGGAACGCTGGTTGCGGGACCTTGTGCTGCGGCGTTGTCATCTCTGCTCGCAGCATACCCCTTCCCGGCAGCGCCTTGCTTTCCAGCTTCGGAGCGCTGGGACTTCTTTCCTGCTCCGGACCAGATGAGGCTGCCGACAGATGTCCGGTGAGGCTCCTGATGATGGCCTTCTTCCACCCGGCCTCGGTGCTCAGCTGCGTCCGCCGGGGTCGGTCGCTGAGCTCGTCCACTCCGGCCTGCAGGAATTCAGCATCAGCGGTGGAGGCCTGGTTGCGGTGCCCCTCCGGGTAGCTGGGGGAGTCCTCGGCTCCGACCCCACGCTCCGGCTCCGGGTGGCTTGCCAGGGCGTCCTCCATGTCTCTGACTTCTTCTTCCTGGTCCTTTTCCCGCTCTCTCCTTCGTGGGCGGTTTCGTTTTCTCTGTCTCTGCCCACCATTGAGGATCAGGAGGCGGATCTCGGCTGCTGACGGACACGTCCTCAAGGGGCCGAGATATTTAGACTGGGCGGCCATTGTCTTTCGCGCTCTTCAGCTTGTTCACGCCCACTTCCACGCCCTTCTTCTTCTCCTGCGCTCTCCTTAGCGCTGTAATGGCGGCGGTTTTGGCGCGAACTTTTGGCGGCAAGTGACAATCCACAGTCTTTGCAATAAAGCACAGTCCAAGCACAATAAATCACAGTCTCTAGGCACACATGACCCGATTCTTCAGGCTTAAGTAGATCCTGTTCGTGACGCCAAGTTGTGGAGCGCCCCCACACCGCCGCAGGGCCGAGGGGTACCCGGAGCCGGGCCTCTGAGTCTCAGTCCTGGGGTTGTCACGGTGGCTAGGCCCGGTCCGTGGCCCTGTCTGTCAGTGGGGGACGTCCGATGCAATAAGTGGGGTTAATGGTGGTGTAGCGGTGCAGGTCGCGGCGAATAACGAGGACACCAGGTTGCAGTCTCTTTACCTCTTTACTGGAGATCTCTGAGTCCTCAGTCCAGAATACGGTTCACCAGGCTGCGCAAGTCCGACCGGTCCAATGGCACCTCCAGAGTTCTCCTCACAGGTGGAAATCAGTGCCCTCCCTCTAGCGCTGTGTGTTGTAGTCCTTCCCTGCTGTGCTCACGGAAAGTACCCCACAACGGTTGTGTCTGTTTCTTAAGTTCCCTCACAACTCGATTACTTGATGTTCTTCTCGTATTCCATCCTGCCCTGTTATTCAGGTTGGAACGGCACCCGTTTGTCAGGTAGGCCTGGAGTTCTTCCGGGACCCTAGAGACGCCCCTCTCCCGCAATTGCCCCCCAAGACTTCATAGGTGATATGTGTTAGACAGCCCGCCTTAAACTGACTGCCCTGCCGCTGTTTGGAGTATGGCTTGAAGCTGTATGCTATTCCACTCCCTCGGCGTTCCGGCCACCGGTAGTGCGCCTCAGTAGGATGTTGCTCCGGTCTTACAGCATGACCCCTACTGGTATTCTCCTTTCGCTTGATCTCGTTTCTCACTCAGCACAATCTATCTCGCTTCTAGTCCTTTCTTAGGGCACCGCCGCTATGCTGAGCAGGCACGGTCCCGTTACGTTCTTTCCAATGCCAAGCCTCTGTCAGGATCCCACCCCTGACAGAGACCCTACTGTCTCTTCCTCCACAACACCCTCTGCCACAAGGTGTTGCTTCGTTCAATCCAGTCAGCTTTCTCTTCTAACTTCCTGCCTGACCCCCAGTTTACCCACTATGGTGGGGAGTGGCCTAATGAATAGAACCCTTAGCTCCCCCCGGAGGCCCTGCGGTGAAATGTATTGGTGTCTGTGATACCTGATCAGACGAACTCCTTCAGTGCCATCGAACGCACCATGGCTCCCCATAGTGGCGGAGCCACAGTACTGCAACGACCAGGACTCTGGGGCGCTGCACTTATCTGTCTGGTCCCACAGGATTTTTGCCCCTTTGATTTTCAACCACTTCTCTGGGGTCTCCCACCTGGACTTAGGGGATATATATGTATTCTGTGTCTTCTTCTTTGTGAGTCACTAAAGTGGTGATTAGATTAGTCACTCCTAAATTGCAGTGTGTTGAGTGGAGAGATGGCCACTGTGTTTTTATCCTATTGATTATTTTGTACTGTCAGATTTTTTTATTATTTTTTTCAAGCTCAGTAAACAAAATCCACAACAAAATCAATACAATTTAGTACATATTTGTCACAGGGATTTTCTTTTGTTTTTCTCTCCATTTGCTGTGGGAATGTTCTGCAGCTAATCCCATGTGTGTGGTATACCCTTAGAAGATTCTGCCATTGGTAAGCTTAATACTTTAACCAGGTTTCAAATTTACATAGCACACATGTTCCCTCTTACTTTTAATCCAACTGGATTGAGAGCCATTAAAAACTGAGAGTCAAGATCCAAGTTAGGGTACCGTTACACTAAACGATTTACCAACGATTACGACCAGCGATACGACCTGGCCGTGATCGTTGGTAAGTCGTTGTGTGGTCGCTGGAGAGCTGTCACACAGACAGCTCTCCAGCCGCCAACGATGCCGAAGTCCCCAGGTAACCAGGGTAAACATCGGGTTACTAAGCGCAGGGCCGCGCTTAGTAACCCGATGGTTACCCTGGTTACCATTGTAAATGTAAAAAAAAAAAAACAGTACATACTTACATTCCGGTGCCTGTCACGTCCCTCGCCGTCAGCTTCCCGCACTGACTGTGTCAGTGCCGGCCGTAAAGCACAGCACAGCGGTGACGTCACCGCTGTGCTCTGCTTTTACTTTACGGCCGGCGCTCACAGTCAGTGCGGGAAGCTGACGGCGAGGGACGTGACAGGCACCGGAATGTAAGTATGTACTGGTTTTTTTTTTACATTTACAATGGTAACCAGGGTAAACATCGGGTTACTAAGCGCGGCCCTGCGCTTAGTAACCCGATGTTTACCCTGGTTACAAGCGAACACATCGCTGGATCGGTGTCACACACACCGATCCAGCGATGACAGCGGGTGATCCAGCGACAAAATAAAGTTCTGGACTTCTAGCTCCGACCAGCGATGTCACAGCAGGATCCTGATCGCTGCTGCGTGTCAAACACAATGAGATCGCTATCCAGGACGCTGCAACGTCACGGATCGCTGTCGTTCTCGTTGGAAAGTTGCTCAGTGTGACGGTACCTTTACAGTCATTAATTAGCTCTTGGGTCCTTTAGCTTTTCTGTTTTATCACCCTTAATGATTCTAACCCAAAGCCTGAAAGAAATTGAAAAAGTGAAATGTATTACTTTCTTCCTAGAGGTTACTTCATTGCCTAAACCTCCAAAGAATTTTTATCTAGCATCTTATCCACAACAAGGGGGCCATGCTATTTCCTCTAAAGAGGGTCAACATGTCAAACAGCGGGAATACAGAGACACTTGTTTGCCTGTTTCCTAGGCCTGTATTTTCAGTAGACAGACCATCAAATACAAGGAGAGCCATGTGAAAGGGAGAGAAAGAATTCCAAAATGTCATCATGCAGCACTATGTATACAATCCTTAGTTATAGTTTCAGCAGAAGTATGAATCGTAAAACGGAGGGTTGTTGTGGTGTCAAGTCTGTGCTATTCAAACTGTGACTTATTATCAACATGCCTAAAAGTAAAGGAAAGTGCCTAACATGCAATAATAATAATGGAAATGGAGAAGCAGTGATCAGTGCTAGCTCAAGTCATTAAAGGTAGCCTATCATGTTGTTCCAATATTGTCTGCCCACATTATTGAATGATTTCCAAGAGGAAATGAACTTTATTCCTCCAGAGAGCGGTTGGCTTTCAGTCATATAGGCGTGCACAGAGTGTCTACAGTCACCGCTCACAGTATTGTGTGGCGTGTATAAGCACTCACCCGCACTTTGATTTACAGTCCACCCTGAGCAGACACACTACATAGATGCAGATCGAGCTGTGAATAAAAGTGCTAGGGCGTGCTAACAGCTACCATTAACAGTACAGTGCTCGCCTCTATGTCTGAAAGTCGGCGGGTCCCAGGAGGACAAAGTTGGAATACTATTATTCAGCAGATTAACCCTATATATGTGGGTTAATAGCATTTGAGGATAGATCAGGTTTCCTTTAAACCAATTATGACAACTCAAAATGAATTCCCTAATGGTATAGCTACAGTACATGTGCCAATCTTATAGAGGTTTTTTCCTGACAATTGTAAAAATGCTGAAGTCTCAAAAGCCACAATGGTTTTACACAATTCGACCTAATTGTTTTGTTATACAAATATGTTATGTTATGCATATATACATATATAAATAGTATACGGAGGTATAATTTCCCACCCTGTACACTACAGCTCATAAGAATTCACCCCGTCATTATGATAAAGATGATCTATCCTAATATTAGAGTAGAGGACAACCCTTTTGGTTTTGATTGAGGCACAGTGTTCAGATGTGTCTCTGAACAATATGACAACATAGGAGGAATGGTAACACCCGGTTCCCAATTTATTCATATAACAGTGCTTCTCACAAAATTAGAATATCATCAAAATGTTAATTTATTTTAATTCTTCAATACTAAAAGTGAAACTCATTATATAGAGCCATTACAAACAGAGTGATCTATTTCAAGTGTTTATTTATGTTAATGTTGATGATTATGGCTTACAGCCAATGAAAACCCAAAAGTCATTATCTCAGTAAATTAGAATACTTTATAACACCAGCTTGAAAAATTATTTTAAATTCTGAAATGTTGGCCTACTGAAATGTATGTTGAGTAAATGCACTCAATACTTGGTTGGGGCTCCTTTTGCATCAATTACTGCATTAATGCAGCGTGGCATGGAGGTGATCAGCCTGTGGCACTGCTGAGGTGTTATGGAAGCCCAGGTTGCTTTGATAGCAGTCTTCAGCTCATATACATTGTTGGGTCTGGTGTCTCTCATCTTTCTCTTGACAATATCCCATAGATTCTCTATGGGGTTAAGGTCAGGCAAATTTGCTGGCCAATCAAGCACAGTGATACTGTTGTTTATAAACCCGGTATTGGTACGTTTGGCAGTGTGGACAGGTGCCAAGTCCTGCTGGAGAATGAAATTTCCAGATCCAAAATGCTTGTCAGCAGAGGGATGCATGAAGTGCCCTAAAATTTAATGGTTTAATGGTAGATAACTGTGCTGAATTTGGCCTTGATAAAACACAGTGAACCTATACTAGCAGATGACATGGCTCCCCAAACCATCACCGATTGTGGAAACTCCACACTAGACCTCAAGCAGTTGGATTTTGTGCCTCTCCACTCTTCCTCCAGACTCTGAGACGTTGATTTCCAAATGAAATGGAAAATTTACTTTCATCTGAAAACAACACCTTGGACCACTGAGCAACAGTCCAGTTCTTTTTCTCCTTGACCCAGGTAAGACACTTCTGCCGTTGTCTATTGGTCATGAGTGGCTTGACAAAGTCCACACTTGACACACTTGTAGCCCATGTCCTGGATACGTCTGTGTATGACGGCTCCTGAAGCAATGACTCCAGCAGCAGTCCACTACTTGTGAATCTCCCAAAAAATTTTAAATGATCTTTTTTTTAACAATCCTTTCAAGGCTGCGATTATCCCGGTTGCTTGTGCACCTTTTTTTTCTACCACTCTTTTTCATTCCACTAAACTTTCCATTAATATTCTTTCATACAGCACTCTGTGAAAAGCCAGTTTCTTTAGCAATGACCTTTTGTGGCTTACCCATCTTGTGGAGTGTGTCAGTGACTGCCTTCTGGACATCTGTCAAGTCAGCAGTCTTCCCCATGATTGTGGAGCCTACTGAAACAGACTAAGGGACCTTTTTAAATACTTAGGAAGCCTTTGTAGGTGTTTTTTGTTAATTATTCTAAATGAGATAATGACTTTGGGGTTTTCATTTCCTGTAAGCCATAATCATCAACATTAACAGAAATAAACACTTGAAATAGATCACTATGTTTGTAATGACTCTGTATAGTATAAGTTTAACATTTTGTATTGAAGAACTAAAATAAATTAACTTTTTGATGATATTCCAATTTTGTGAGAAGCACTTGTATGTCCAGCAGGAATAACATAAGCAGTTCCACAGCACAGAGATCAGAGTTCTTTACAAATGTAATTTCATGGAAAATCCACTTTTTTCCAAAAGTGATATGTCAGGAGAGCTAACAGGACCTCTCTAACATTCAAAACCGGACTGTATGTACAATGTTATTCTCCTTAGAGGCATTGCTTACAAGGGGGGAATATCTCTGTACATATATAGCATATAGCAGAGCCTGTACAATCATGCACAGGTTCTATATACAAGTCTAAGCAATATGTGTTAGTCCTTATTGTATGGGAATAGCTCATAATTATCCATGCTCAGGCCATTGTTTAATAAGCAACAGCAACCACACAAGCTCAGCATAGCACAACTTTACTCATTCTTTGTGCTAATAAAATGACATTGAACAAATGAATCATCTTCCTGTATTACATGGGAAAAAATAATAAGCAGAAACCAGAACTAAATAATTCAGCTGTTCTGTAACTCAACACGTCCAGGATTCATTCTAGGAGACAAGCTTCATTTTAAGAAATCCGTAGGCCAAGAAGTTTAAGTAACATAAGGACATAAACTAGGGAAAAGATACAGGGCCAATCACTCCTTGACCATCTTCATTGGTTTCTTCAGAGTTGGGCACCTAGGCCCTGAAGCTCACACAAGAAGTCCCACTAGTTAAGTTTAGTGAACGCTGCATAAAAATAAAAATCAAGGCAAAAACGATGCTTTGTGATCATGGCACCTAACAAAAAGTGGAATAAAACATAATCAGAAAGACAAATATAAATAAAAGTGGTATTACTGAAAACGTCATCTTGTCCTGCAAAACCAAGCCACAATACAGCTCCAGCAGCCGAAAAATAAAAAAGCGATGCATAAGTAATTTTTTTCTATAAATTAGTTTTTATTGTGTAAAAGCTCCAAAACATTAAAAAAAACCTATATACACTGTGTGCAGAATTATTAGGCAAGTTGTAGGAAAGCGTAGGACCTGGTATAAGAGAGATGCCGTAAAGTGGCTACCAGGTACACATAAAATTGGCCATTTTTATGCGCTAAACGCTCTCATTTTTCATATTTCTAGTGCAGTAATGCAGTTCAATTTTCATGTTTCATGTTTGCATGTTTCAGCGCTGCAGTGTGCTGCCTTATTTGCTTGACTGTATAAGAGTTGGTGACTCTAGGTTCAGCACCTGTTCACACTTAGTCTATGTTTGGATGTGACGGTCAGTTTTTTCAAATGTATTAAATAGCCAACAGTGTGTGTTGGGCAAAAAAGGCGCAAAATAACTGCCCATGAATTGAGGAAAAACCAGCGTGAAGGTGCCAAGATGCCATTTGCCACCAGTTTTGCCATATTTCAGAGCTGCAACGTTACTGGAGTAACAAAAAGCACAAGGTTTGCGATACTCAGGGACATGGCCAAGGTAAGGAAGGCTGAAAAATGACCACCTTTGAACAAGAAACATAAGATAAAACGTCAAGACTGGGCCAAGAAATATCTTAAGACTGACTTTTCAAAGGTTTTATGGACTGATGAAATGAGAGTGACTCTTGATGGGCCAGAGGCTGGATCAGTAAAGGGCAGAGAGCTCCACTCCGACGCCAGCAAGGTGGAGGTGGGGTACTGGTATGGGCTGATATCATCAAAGATGAACTTGTGGGACCTTTTTGGGTTGAGGATGAAGCTTAACTCCCAGACCTACTGCCAGTTTCTGGAAGACAACTTCTTCAAGCAGTGGTACAGGAAGAAGTCGGTATCATTCAAGAAAAACATGATTTTCATGCAGGACTATGCTCCATCACATGCCTCCAACTACTCCACAGTGTGGCTGGCCAGTAAAGGTCTCAAAGAAGAAAAAATAATGACATGGTCCGCTTGTTCGCCTGATCTGAACCCCATAGAGAACCTGTGGTCTCTCATAAAATGAGAGATCTATAGGGAGGGAAAACAGTACACCTCTCAGAACAGTGTCTGGGAGGCTGTGGTGGCTGCTGCGCGCAATGTTGATCGTAAAGAGATCAAGCAACTGACAGAATCTAGGGATGGAAGGCTGTTGAGTGTCATCATAAAGAAAGGTGGCTATATTGGTCACTAATTTTTTTGGGGGGGTTGTTTTTGCATGTCAGAAATGTTTATTTCTAAATTTTGTGCAGTTGTATTGGTTTACCTGGTGAAAATAAACAAGTGAGATGGGAATATATTTGGTTTTTATTAAATTGCCTAATAATTCTGCTCAGTAATAGTTACCTGCACAAACACATATCCTCCTAAGTTAGCCAAATCTAAAAAAAAAACCACTCCAACTTCCAAAAATATTAAGCTTTGATATTTATGAGTCTTATGGGTAGATTGAGAACATAGTTGTTGACCAATAATAAAAATAATCCTCTAAAATACAACTTGCCTAATAATTCTGCACACAGTGTAAATGTGGTATCGCTGTAATCGTAATGACCCGAAGAATAAAGCTACCTTATCAATTTTAGCACATGGGGAATGGCATAAAAAACTAATCCTGAATTGTTGGTTTTTGTTTATTCTGCCTCCCAAAAATCAGAATAAAAAACAAGCATAAACTGTCATGACTCATGAGCCCAAAAATGGTATCAATAAAAACGCCAACTCATCCTGCAAAAAACAAGCCCTCACATGACTTTGTCAGCAGAAAACTGATAGCTCTCAAAACATGGAGATGCAAAAACAATTTTTTGGGGAAAAGCTTCTTTTAGCGTTTGACAGTAGTCAAACAGAAAAATCTGATATAAATCTGGTATCGCTGTAATCGCACAGACCCGAAGAATAAAGTCGCCAATCACTTATACCACTAATCACTCTCTTCTTAACCCTTTAAAATCTATTTTTTGCTGTTTACGCTCTACTGAAACTTCCCTTACTAAAGTCTCTAATGATCTACTAACAGCAAAATCAAATGGCCGCTACTCCCTGCTGATTCTCCTGGATCTCTCTGCTGCTTTTGACACTGGATCACCAGCTCCTCCTCACTATGTTCCACTCAATTGGCCTCAATGATACTGTTTTTTCTTGGTTCTCAGCTAACATAGAAAAACTCAAAAAAACACAACATGAAGAGCAGACTCACCAAAACCTTGTCAAATAACAAATGCACTCGCAGGGTGCAGTAGGCCCCCGATAATAAATGCTAAAGCAGCACAGGTGCAAGCCACTGATGAGAGCAACCACCCACTCGCCCAAACATTAGAGGGGTTGGCTGCCTAGTAGCAAAAATGCACACAGGTAAGGCTTGCATAAGACACTATTCACAGAGATAAATGTGATGCACAGTGTCTGGACAACCTATTGATCACGCCCATAGTATTAGCAGGCGGGCCGTCCAGCACTATATATATACATGCAACACAAAAGGAAGAACATAAAGGGGCCCTGCTGCACCCTGCAAAATGATAAAAAGGGCAAAAAAGATGAAAAATTTAATAATGTATATAATACATTAGATTAGGTATTAGTTACAATTTTGGCCAAAATGGATAAGCTTGCAACCCAACATCAAGGGTCCTCATCAATTTGCAAGTCCTACTCTAATATCAAAAACAGCTAACATAGAAAAACTAAAAAAAACACAACATGAAGAACAGACTCACCAAAACCTTGTCAAATAACAAATGCACTCGCAAGGTACAGCAGGCAGGCAGGCACCCTGCGAGTGCATTTGTTATTTGACAAGGTTTTGGTGAGTCTGCTCTTCATGTTGTGTTTTTTTCTCTTGGTTCTCCTCTTAACTATCTGACCACTCCTCCACTGTATGTTTTGCTAGTTCCTATTCCCCTTACTATCGTGGTTCCTCAAGGCTCAATGCTAGACCCCCTCCTCTTCCCTCTTGTGACAAAGTCACTGGCAAAATACTGGAGGGGAGATATGTAGCACTGAGGTTGTAAACCTAGGAAAAAGCTCCAGCCCACTAAATGCTGAGAGGGGTTAATCAGTCATGTGTAGTGCTGGGTTGCTTCAACAGCTGTAGAGTGGGAGGAGTCCAGAGGATAAATAACCAATCTAGAGCATTCTGTGTGTGTGCACAATGAGGTGGAAGCTCTGGAGCTGTGTTTTCACGTTAAGGAACATTTGTGTTGTCTGTTCCTGAAGCAGACGGATTCCCATAGCAACATGGACTGTGCCATACATTATGTTTTTGTTTTCTTGTTAGGTTGGGAAGGCGTGTTTGTTTTTCTAACGTTTCAATGGTTTATGCAATAATCTTAATAAACCAGTGGAAGATTTAAAGTGACAGTGTTCCTGTGTCTACCTCTATGAGCAACAGAGTGAGACAATCTTCCACATTCTATACACTGCACCTATTGGGCAAACCTTGCGCAGATATGATTTTCAGTATCACCTCTTCGCTGATAATGCCCAATTATATACAGTACAGACCGAAAGTTTGGACACACCTTCTCATTTAAAGATTTTTCTGTATTTTCATGACTATGAAAATTGTACATTCACACTGAAGGAATCAAAACTATGAATTAACACATGTGGAATTATATACTTAACAAAAAAGTGTGAAACAACTGAAATTATGTCTCATATTCTAGGTTCTTCAAAGTAGCCACATTTTGCTTTGATGACTGCTTTGCACACTCTTGGCATTCTCTTGATGAGTTTCAAGAGAAGTCACCGGGAATGGTTTTCACTTCACAGGTGTGCCCTGTCAGGTTTAGTAAGTGGGATTTCTTGCCTTATAAATAGTGTTAGGACCATCAGTTGTGTTGTGCAGAAGTCTGGTGGATACACAGCTGATAGACCTACTGAATAGACTGTTATAATTTATATTATGGAAAGAAAAAAGCAGCTAAGTAAAGAAAAACGAGTGGCCATCATTACTTGAAGAAATTAAGGTCAGTCAGTCCGAAAAATTGGGAAAACTTTGAAAGTGTCCCCAAGTGCAGTAGCAAAAACCATCAAGCGCTACAAAGAAACTGGCTCACATGAGGACCGCCCCAGGAAAGGAAGACCTTTGCTTCTGAGGATAGGTTTATCCGAGTCACCAGCCTCAGAAATCGCAGGTTAACAGCAGCTCAGATTAGAGACCAGGTCAATGCCACACAGAGTTCTAGCAGCAGACTCATCTCTACAACAACTGTTAAGAGTAGTGTTGAGCATTCTGATACTGCAAATATCGGGTATCGCCGATATTCGCTGTATCGGAATTCCGATACCGAGTTCCGATATTTTTGCGATATCGGATACCGGAATCGGAAGTTTCCATAGTGAAATAATGCACTATAATGGAGTGTGGGTGGTGCGTGGGAGGAGACTACGTGTCTCTGTGCGGGCGGGGTCTGTGTGGGATGGTGGGGGGTCTGTGCGTGCCTGCTGGGGCTCTTTGCCGGCTGCCGGGGGATCTGTGCAGCCTGCTGGCAGTCTGTGTGGCCTCTTGGGGGTCTGTGCGGCCTGCCGGGGGGTCTGTGCGGCCTGCCGGGGGGTCTGTGCGGCCTGTCACGGGGTCTGTGCGGGCCTCTCTGGGCTCTGTGCGGGCTGCTGGGGGGTCTTTGTGCCTGTGCAGGCATCGTCCGATGGGACTACAGGTCCCATTGGATGATGCCTGCTAGAATGACAGTGATTGACACATTAGCCAATGATGGGACAGTAGTAGTCCCATCATCCAGCTAATGTGTTGAATGTAAAAAAAAATACTACATACATGCTACATACATACTACATACATACAACATACATACTACATACATACATACCACATACATACTACATGTCACATACATACCACATACATAATACATACATACTACATGCTACATACATGCTACATACATGCTACAAACATACTACATACATACTGCATACATACTACATACTGTTGTGAAATTGGATTTTGGGCTCCCCCGGTGGCCACTGGTGGAATTGAACTTGTGTGCATCATCCCCTCTGTTCACCTGTTCCCATCAGGATGTGGGAGTCGCTATTTAACCTTGCTCCTCTGTCACTTCCATGCCGGTCAACATTGTAATCAGAAGCCTTTCTGTGCATGTTCCTGCTACCAGACAACTTCCAGCTAAGTCGGACTTTTGTCCTTGTTTGTTTTTTGCATTTTGTTCCAGTTCACAGCTGCAGTTTCGTTTCTGTGTCTGGAAAGCTCTTGTGATCTGAAATTGCCACTCTGATGTTATGAGTTAATACTAGAGTCTTAAAGTAATTTCAGGATGGTGTATTGATAGGGTTTTTAGCTGACCATGAAAGTACTCTTTCTGTCTTCCTGCTATCTAGTAAGCGGACCTCGATTTTGCTAAACCTATTTTCATACTACGTTTGTCATTTTCATCTTAAATCACCGCCAATATATGTGGGGGCCTCTGTCTGCCTTTCGGGGAAATTTCTCTAGAGGTGAGCCAGGACTATATTTTCCTCTGCCAGGATTAGTTAGTCCTCCGGCCGGCGCTGGGCGTCTAGGGATAAAACGCAGGCTACGCTACCCGGCTACTGTTAGTTGTGCGGCAGGTTTAGTTCATGGTCAGTTTAAGTTTCCATCCTTCCAAGAGCTAGTTCCTATGTATGCTGGGCTATGTTCTCTTGCCATTGAGAACCATAACAGTTTGACCGGCCCGCAAAGGGTTAAATTAATTGGCAGAGAAAGGAGAGAAAAAAGAAGTCTGCTGAAAAATTTTTTTTTTTTTTTTTTTCCTTCAGTTCTGAGTGTGCTTTCAATTGAATCACTTGCAAGTCTGCCTATATTGCAGCCTTCCTCTCTCTCTCTCCTTCTAATCCTGGAATGGCTCTGTGTTCACCTGTTTAAAATGGATATTCAGAGTTTAGCTGCAGGTTTGAATAATCTCACCACGAAAGTTCAAAATTTACAAGATTTTGTTGTTCATGTTCCTATATCTGAACCTAGAATTCCTTTGCCTGAATTTTTCTCGGGGAATAGATCTTGCTTTCAAAATTTCAAAAATAATTGCAAGTTGTTTTTGTCCCTGAAATCTCGCTCTGCTGGAGATCCTGCTCAGCAGGTCAGGATTGTGATTTCCTTGCTCCGGGGCGACCCTCAAGATTGGGCTTTTGCATTGGCTCCAGGGGATCCTGCGTTGCTCAATGTGGATGCGTTTTTTCTGGCCTTGGGGTTGCTTTATGAGGAACCTCATTTAGAGCTTCAGGCGGAAAAAGCCTTGATGTCCCTATCTCAGGGGCAAGATGAAGTTGAAATATACTGCCAAAAATTCCGTAAATGGTCTGTGCTTACTCAGTGGAATGAGTGCGCCCTGGCGGCGAATTTCAGAGAGGGTCTCTCTGATGCCGTTAAGGATGTTATGGTGGGGTTCCCTGTGCCTGCGGGTCTGAATGAGTCCATGACAATGGCTATCCAGATCGATAGACGTCTGCGGGAGCGCAAACCTGTGCACCATTTGGCGGTGTCTACTGAGAAGACGCCAGAGAATATGCAATGTGATAGAATTCTGTCCAGAAGCGAACGGCAGAATTTTAGACGAAAAAATGGGTTGTGCTTTTATTGTGGTGATTCAACTCATGTTATATCAGCATGCTCTAAGCGTACTAAGAAGCTTGATAAGTCAGTTTCAATTGGCACTTTTCAGTCTAAGTTTATTCTATCTGTGACCCTGATTTGTTCTTTATCATCTATTACCGCGGATGCCTATGTCGACTCTGGCGCCGCTTTGAGTCTTATGGATTGGTCCTTTGCCAAACGCTGTGGGTATGATTTAGAGCCTCTTGAAACTCCTATACCTCTGAAGGGGATTGACTCCACCCCATTGGCTAGTAATAAACCACAATACTGGACACAAGTAACTATGCGAATTAATCCGGATCATCAGGAGATTATTCGCTTTCTTGTGCTGTATAATCTACATGATGTGTTGGTGCTTGGATTGCCATGGCTGCAATCTCATAACCCAGTCCTCGACTGGAACGCTATGTCTGTGTTAAGCTGGGGATGTAAGGGGATGCATGGGGACGTACCTTTGGTTTCCATTTCGTCATCTATTCCCTCTGAGATTCCTGAATTCTTGTCTGACTATCGTGACGTTTTTGAAGAACCTAAGCTTGGTTCATTACCTCCGCACCGGGAGTGCGATTGTGCCATAGATTTGATTCCGGGTAGTAAATACCCTAAGGGTCGTTTATTTAATCTGTCTGTGCCTGAACATGCTGCTATGCGAGAATATATAAAGGAGTCCTTGGAAAAGGGACATATTCGTCCTTCGTCATCTCCCTTAGGAGCCGGTTTTTTCTTTGTGTCTAAGAAAGATGGCTCTTTGAGGCCGTGTATTGATTATCGGCTTTTGAATAAAATCACGGTTAAATATCAATATCCGTTGCCACTGCTGACTGATTTGTTTGCTCGCATAAAGGGGGCCAAGTGGTTCTCTAAGATAGATCTCCGTGGGGCGTATAATTTGGTGCGAATTAAGCAGGGGGATGAGTGGAAAACCGCATTTAATACGCCCGAGGGCCACTTTGAGTATTTGGTGATGCCTTTTGGCCTTTCAAATGCCCCTTCAGTCTTTCAGTCCTTTATGCATGACATTTTCCGTGATTATTTGGATAAATTTATGATCGTGTATCTGGATGATATTCTGATTTTTTCGGATGACTGGGACTCTCATGTCCAGCAGGTCAGGAGGGTTTTTCAGGTTTTGCGGTCTAATTCCTTGTGTGTGAAGGGTTCTAAGTGCGTTTTTGGGGTTCAAAAGATTTCCTTCTTGGGATACATTTTTTCCCCCTCTTCCATCGAGATGGATCCTGTCAAGGTTCGGGCTATTTGTGATTGGACGCAACCCTCTTCTCTTAAGAGTCTTCAGAAATTTTTGGGCTTTGCTAACTTTTATCGTCGATTTATTGCTGGTTTTTCTGATGTTGTTAAACCATTGACTGATTTGACTAAGAAGGGTGCTGATGTTGCTGATTGGTCCCCTGCTGCTGTGGAGGCCTTTCGGGAGCTTAAGCGCCGCTTTTCTTCCGCCCCTGTGTTGCGTCAGCCTGATGTTGCTCTTCCTTTTCAGGTTGAGGTCGACGCTTCTGAAATCGGAGCTGGGGCGGTTTTGTCGCAAAGAAGTTCCGACTGCTCCGTGATGAAACCTTGTGCTTTTTTTTCTCGTAAATTTTCGCCCGCCGAGCGGAATTATGATATTGGGAATCGGGAGCTTTTGGCCATGAAGTGGGCTTTTGAGGAGTGGCGTCATTGGCTTGAGGGGGCTAGACATCAGGTGGTGGTATTGACCGACCACAAAAATTTAATTTATCTTGAGTCCGCCAGACGCCTGAATCCTAGACAGGCGCGCTGGTCGTTGTTTTTCTCTCGGTTTAATTTTGTGGTGTCATACCTACCGGGTTCTAAGAATGTTAAGGCTGATGCCCTTTCTAGGAGTTTTGAGCCTGACTCCCCTGGTAATTCTGAACCTACAGGTATCCTTAAGGATGGAGTGATATTGTCTGCCGTTTCTCCAGACCTGCGGCGGGCCTTGCAGGATTTTCAGGCGGATAGACCTGATCGTTGCCCACCTGGTAGACTGTTTGTTCCTGATGATTGGACCAGTAAAGTCATTTCTGAGGTTCATTCTTCTGCGTTGGCAGGTCATCCTGGAATCTTTGGTACCAGGGATTTGGTGGCAAGGTCCTTCTGGTGGCCTTCCCTGTCACGAGATGTACGAGGCTTTGTGCAGTCTTGTGACGTTTGTGCTCGGGCCAAGCCTTGTTGTTCTCGGGCTAGTGGATTGTTGTTGCCCTTGCCTATCCCGAAGAGGCCTTGGACGCACATCTCGATGGATTTTATTTCGGATCTTCCTGTTTCTCAGAAGATGTCTGTCATCTGGGTGGTGTGTGACCGTTTCTCTAAGATGGTCCATTTGGTTCCCCTGCCTAAGTTGCCTTCTTCTTCCGAGTTGGTTCCTCTGTTTTTTCAAAATGTGGTTCGTTTGCATGGTATTCCGGAGAATATCGTTTCTGACAGAGGAACCCAATTCGTGTCTAGATTTTGGCGGGCATTCTGTGCTAGGATGGGCATAGATTTGTCTTTCTCGTCTGCTTTCCATCCTCAGACTAATGGCCAGACCGAGCGGACGAATCAGACTTTGGAGACATATTTGAGGTGTTTTGTGTCTGCAGATCAGGATGATTGGGTTGCTTTTTTGCCTTTAGCGGAGTTTGCCCTCAATAATCGGGCCAGCTCTGCCACCTTGGTGTCTCCTTTTTTCTGTAATTCGGGGTTTCATCCTCGATTTTCCTCCGGTCAGGTGGAATCTTCGGATTGTCCTGGAGTGGATGCTGTGGTGGAGAGGTTGCATCAGATTTGGGGGCAGGTGGTGGACAATTTGAAGTTGTCCCAGGAGAAGACTCAGCTTTTTGCCAACCGCCGGCGTCGGGTTGGTCCTCGGCTTTGTGTCGGGGACTTGGTGTGGTTGTCTTCTCGTTTTGTCCCTATGAGGGTTTCTTCTCCTAAGTTTAAGCCTCGGTTCATCGGCCCGTACAAGATATTGGAGATTCTTAACCCTGTGTCCTTCCGTTTGGACCTCCCTGCATCTTTTTCTATTCATAATGTTTTTCATCGGTCATTGTTGCGCAGGTATGAGGTACCGGTTGTGCCTTCCGTTGAGCCTCCTGCTCCGGTGTTGGTTGAGGGCGAGTTGGAGTACGTTGTGGAAAAAATCTTGGACTCCCGTGTTTCCAGACGGAAACTCCAGTATCTGGTCAAATGGAAGGGATACGGTCAGGAGGATAATTCTTGGGTGACTGCCTCTGATGTTCATGCCTCCGATCTGGTCCGTGCCTTTCATAGGGCTCATCCTGATCGCCCTGGTGGTTCTGGTGAGGGTTCGGTGCCCCCTCCTTGAGGGGGGGGTACTGTTGTGAAATTGGATTTTGGGCTCCCCCGGTGGCCACTGGTGGAATTGAACTTGTGTGCATCATCCCCTCTGTTCACCTGTTCCCATCAGGATGTGGGAGTCGCTATTTAACCTTGCTCCTCTGTCACTTCCATGCCGGTCAACATTGTAATCAGAAGCCTTTCTGTGCATGTTCCTGCTACCAGACAACTTCCAGCTAAGTCGGACTTTTGTCCTTGTTTGTTTTTTGCATTTTGTTCCAGTTCACAGCTGCAGTTTCGTTTCTGTGTCTGGAAAGCTCTTGTGATCTGAAATTGCCACTCTGATGTTATGAGTTAATACTAGAGTCTTAAAGTAATTTCAGGATGGTGTATTGATAGGGTTTTTAGCTGACCATGAAAGTACTCTTTCTGTCTTCCTGCTATCTAGTAAGCGGACCTCGATTTTGCTAAACCTATTTTCATACTACGTTTGTCATTTTCATCTTAAATCACCGCCAATATATGTGGGGGCCTCTGTCTGCCTTTCGGGGAAATTTCTCTAGAGGTGAGCCAGGACTATATTTTCCTCTGCCAGGATTAGTTAGTCCTCCGGCCGGCGCTGGGCGTCTAGGGATAAAACGCAGGCTACGCTACCCGGCTACTGTTAGTTGTGCGGCAGGTTTAGTTCATGGTCAGTTTAAGTTTCCATCCTTCCAAGAGCTAGTTCCTATGTATGCTGGGCTATGTTCTCTTGCCATTGAGAACCATAACAACATACATACTACATGCTACATACATACTACATACATGCTACATACATGCTACATACATGCTACATACTACATACATACTACGTGCTACATACATACAACATACATACTACATGCTACATACATGCTACATACATGCTACATACATACATACTACATAAATACATACTACATACATACTACATACAACATACATACTACATACATACATACTACATACATACTACATACATACATATTACATACATTACAAACATACTGCATACATACTACATACATACATACTACATACATACATACATACTACATACATACTACATACATACATGACACATACATACTACATACATACTACATACAACATACATACATAGTACATAATACAACATACATACATACCACATACATACCACATACTACATACATACTACATACATTACATACATGTAGACATACAGTACATATAACATAGAGTACATACTCACCATCACTTGTCACTTTGTTCCCCGAAGCCAGTGTCATCTGTAAAAAAGATTAAAATAACAAACAACCAATATACTCCCTGTCCACAGAAATCCACGAGTGTCCCATGACGATCTCTGTTATGATCTGGTGACCTTGGAGCCGCATGGGACTTTCTCAGGAGTAGGTGGAACCTGTACTGACCGCAAACCCTAAACTGACATCGCAACTAGAAGTAGCCGTGGGGTGTACCTAACACATCCTAGACACCTCGACACAGCCGGAGGACTAAATACCCCTATAGATGGAAATGGGAATTCTATCTTGCCTCAGAGCAGAACCCCAAAGGATAGGCAGCCCCCCACAAATATTGACTGTGAGTATTAGAGGAGAAGACACACGCAGGCAGAAATCAGGATTTAGCAAAAGAGGCCACGCTAGCTAAATATGAAAGAATAGGACAGAATACTAAGCGGTCAGTATTAAAACCCTAAAAAATATCCACAGCAGATAATACAAAAATTCCACCATCTAACTAAAGACATGGAATGTATATCTGCTTCTCCTGAGAATCCAACTTGACTGAAAATATCCAAACACAGTCTAAGCTGGACAAGAAAAAACCATGAATAGCACTGAATTGTAAAGCACACAGCATGTGTGCTGTAGAAACAAAAACCAGACACTTATCTTAGCTGATTTGGCAGCAGGGCAGGAGGAACAAGACAGAGATGCAAAACCTCCAAGAACAATGGACAACTGGCAAGGGCTAATGAATCCAGCACACCTAAATATCCCAGTCAGAGCTGCAATCAGCAGGGACACCTGCCCAGGATTGCAACCCAGGGACAACTGCATTACTATCAACAACCACCGGAGGGAACCCAAGAGCAGAATTCACAACAGATCTCCCATGGAGAACGGCAGCAGCAGCTGATGGGAGGAAGGTATCTTTCCGCACTGTATTCCTCCGCCGCTGTAAAAAAAATAGTCCCTAGTCTCACTTTATGCCATTGCTGTGTGAGAAATTTTCCCACACAGCAATTGCCATAAAGTGAGACTCAGAGGTTACTATAGTTCAGTGATGCACTGCAGGAGCCATTGTCTCCTGTCAGTGTGTCACTGAAGGTCCTATAGAGCAGTGACATCACCCGATGTCACTGTTCTATAGGGGAGATCGTCATGGGACACTCGTTATTAGTTGGACTACGGCGGACAGGTAGTATGCGGTTTATTATTTTACGTTTTTTGCAGGCGCTGAAGTATGGTAAGTATGGTGAAATGAAGAATATTAAAATACTTTTTTCCTAATGTGTGTGTGTTTTATTAACCCTTTACTAGTATTGGATTAATAATGGATAGGCGTCTTATTGACGCCTCTCCGTTATTAACCCGGCATAATGTCACCTTACGATAGCAAGGTGACATTAACCCCTTATTACCCCATATCCCACTGCTACATGGGAGTGGAAAGAGAGGGGCTAAGAGCCATTTCCGGGGCGGCTGCGGACTGGTATTTGTAGCCGGGGGGGACCAATATCCATGGCCCCCTTCTAGGCTATGAATATCAGCCCGCTGCTGTCTGCATAGCCTTTCTGGCTATAAAATATAGGGGGACCCCACGTCATTTTTTGGGGGGGTCCCCCTATTTTAATAGCCAATAAAGGCTACGCAGACAGCTGCAGGCTGATATTCATAGCAGGCTACAAATATTGGCCCCCGGCCGTCGGCTTTCCCCCTATGGCGCAGAAAATTGCACGGGAGCCCATGCCGTTTTTTTTCAGTTTTTTTCCATTTTTTTCCTTAAATTAAACGCTCATTAAGGCCTCTTTCATACTTGCGTCTGTACGGGTCCTTCGCTATGCGTCGGGCCGACGTATCGACGCACGTTGTGAAATTTGTGCATGATGTGGGCAGCGGAAGCAGTTTTTCAACGCTTCCGCTGCCTATTCTGAAGTCCGGGGAGGAGGGGGCGGAGTTTAGGCCGCGCATGCGCGGTAGAAAAAGACGGACGCGACTGACAAAGAAAAGTTCACTTGAACGTTTTTTCATGTCGATGCTCCGCCAAAACACGATGGATCTGTTGCACGATGGATGCGACATGTGGCCATCCGTCAAGATCTGTCGCTAAAACAAGTGTATGGGTAAAAACGCATCCTGCGGGTACATTTCCAGGATCCGTTTTTTTCCGCCGGATCCATTTTTCCGCCGGATCCGTTTTTTTCTGCCGGATCCTTTTTTTATTCCGCCGTATCGTTTTTTCCCGCCGGATCTGTTTTTTTCCGCCGGATCCGTTTTTTTCTCATAGAGTTGTATTAGCACCGAATTGCACCTGATGGCCACACATTTCATCCGTTTTTTGGCGGATCTGTCAAAAAAGCTGTTTCCGCCGGACGGAAAACACATACAGAGGAACGGTTTTTCTGTCCAGCGAAAAAATGCACAGCGACGGATCCGGCAAAAAACGTATGAAACTGAGATGTGAAATGATGCATCCGGCCTCCTAATCCATTTTTTCATGCATGCTTCCATTCAAACCATGCACATTTTCCGTTTATTTATTTATTTTCAAAAACTGCATCAAAACTGCACCAAAAACTGCATCGAAAACCGCATTAAAAGCAGCACCAAAAACCTGCATCAAAAAAAAGCACCAATTAATAACGAGTGTCCCACGACGATCTCCCCTATAGAACAGTGACATTGGGTGATGTCACTGCTCTATAGGACCTTCAGTGACACACTGATAGGAGACAATGGCTCCTGCAGTGCATCACTGAGGTTACTATAGTTCAAAGTCTTACTTTATGGCAATTGCTGCGTGGGAAAATTTCTCACACAGCAATGGCATAAAGTGAGGCTAGGGACTATTTTTCTTACAGCGGTGGAGGAATACAGTGGCGGAAGGATTCTTTCCTCCCGTCATTGTGTTCCTGGAGCCCCTGGAGAGTGGTCGCATCAGCTGATGCTGCCGTTCTCCATGGGAGATCATCGTGGGACACTCGTGGATTTCTATGGACAGGGAGTATATTGGTTGTTTGCTATTTTAATTTTTTTTACAGATGACACTGGCTTCAGGGAACAAAGTGACAAGTAATGGTGAGTATGTAATCTATGTTATATGTGCTGTATGTCTATATGTATGTAATGTATGAATGTAATGTATGTAGTATATATGTAGTATGTATGTAGTATGTATGTAGTATGTAGTATGTATGTATGTATGTAGTATGTATGTAGCATGTATGTAGCATGTAGTATGTATGTAGTATGTATGTATGTAGCATGCATGTAGTATGTATGGTATGTATTAAGTATGTTGTATATATGTAGTATGTATGTTGTATGTATGTAGCATGTATGTAGCATGTATGTAGCATGTATGTAGTATGTATGTAGTATGTAGCATGTATGTAGTACAGTATGTATGTTGTATGTATGTAGTATGTAGCATGTATGTAGCATGTATGTATCATGTATGCAGCATGTATGTAGTATGTATGTAGCATGTATGTAGTATGTATGTAGCATGTATGTAGTATGTATGTAGTATGTAGCATGTATGTAGCATGTATGTAGTATGTATTTTGTATGTATGTAGTATGTAGCATGTATGTAGCATGTATGCAGCATGTATGTAGTATGTATGTAGCATGTATGTAGTATGTATGTAGCATGTATTTAGTATGTATGTAGCATGTATGTAGTATGTATGTAGCATGTATGTAGTATGTATGTAGCATGTATGTAGCTTGTATGAAGCATGTATGTATGGAGCATGTATGTATGTAGTATGTATGTAGTATGTAGCATGTATGTAGTATGTATGTAGCATATATGTAGTATGTATGCAGTATGTATGTAGCAAGTATGCAGTATTTTTTTTTACATTCAACGCATTGTCCGGATGAAGGGACTACTACTGTCTCATCATTGGCTAATGTGTCAATCACTGTCATTGTAGCAGGCATCGTCCGATGGGACTTGTAGTTCCATCGGACGATGCCTGCACAGACACAAAGACCCCCGGCAGGCCCACACAGACCCCCGAGAGGCCCACACAGACCCCCCCGGCAGGCCGCACAGAGCCCCGGCAGGCCGCACAGACCCCCGGCAGGCCGCACAGACCCCCCGGCAGGCCACCCAGACCCCTGAGAGGCCGCACAGATCCCTGGCAGGCCGCACAGACCCCCCGGCAGCCTGCACAGAGCCCCGGCAGCCCGCACAGACCCCCGGCAGCCCACACAGAGCCCCGAGAGGCACATACAGATCCCCGGCAGGCCCGCACAGACCCCGCCCGCACACACGGACACGCACAGTGTCCTCCCACGCACCGCCCACACTCTTCCCCCTCCGGAACAGGATGTAGAAGGACAGAAAGGGCTTATTTACATTCCGATACTTGTGTCCCATTGCCTTGCATTGGTATCGGGTATCGGTATCGGCGATATCCGATATTTTTTGCATATCGGCCGATCCAATCCGATACCGATACTTATGGATATCGAAAGGTATTGCTCAACACTAGTTAAGAGGAGACTTTGTACAGCAGGCCTTCATGGTAAAATAGCTGCTAGGAAACCACTGCTAAGGACAGGCGACAAGCAGAGGAGACTTGTTTGGGCTAAAGAACACAAGGAATTGACATTAGACCAGTGGAAATCTGGGCTTTGGTCTGATGAGTCAAAATTTGAGATCTTTGGTTCCAACCACCGTGTCTTTGTGCGTCGCAGAAAAGGTGAACAGATGGACTCTACATGCCTGGTTCCCACCGTGAAGCATGGAGGAGGAGGTGTGATGGTGTGGGGGTGCTTTGCTGGTGACACTGTTGGGGATTTATTCAAAATTGAAACAAACTAAACCAGCATGGCTACCACAGCCTCTTGCAGCGGCATGCTATTCCAACCGGTTTGAGTTTTGTTGGACCATCATTTATTTTTCAACAGGACAATGACCCCAAACACTCCTCCAGGCTGTGTAAGGGCTATTTGACCAAGAAGGAGAGTGATGGGGTGCTACACCAGATGACCTGGCCTCCACAGTCACCAGACCTGAACCCAATCGAGATGGTTTGGGGTGAGCTGGACCGCAGAGTGAAGGCAAAAAGGCCAGCAAGTGCTCAGCATCTCTGGGAACGCCTTCAAGATTGTTGGAAGACCATTTCCAGTGACTACCTCTTGAAACTCATCAAGAGAATGTCAAGAGTTTGCAAAGCAGTCATCAAAGCAAAAGTTGGCTACTTTGAAGAACCTAGAATATAAGACATAATTTCAGTTGTTTCACACTTTGTTGTTAAGTATATAATTCCACATGTGTTAATTCATAGTTCTGATGCCTTCAGTGTGAATTTACAATTTTCATAGTCATGAAAATACAGAAAAATCTTTAAATGAGAAGGTGTGTCCAAACTTTTGCTCTGTACTATATACACATTCTCCCTATACCGCCCATTCTCCATACAGAGTCTCCCATCTTCAAACAGAGCCACCCATATTACCTTATTTCTTTACAGAGACCCCTAGCTGCCCTATCTCCGTACAGAGCCTACCTGCTTCATTTCCATACAGTTACCTTTTCAAGTGCTTATTTTATTCTGGCTGCCAATCCCATGTCGCCCCATACTCTGCAGCACTGTAGCAACACTTGCAGCATGAAGAGGTGACCTTATCATGCTGCACTTCACATCTCGCATCTTCTTTTCTATTTGCATTGTGTGAATACAATAGTATGCCAAAACCTACAATCCTGCCCCCCCCCCCCCCCCCTTTCCAGCAGAGATGCCGCTCCAGTAGAGTGGAGAGGGGAAAGGATGTTTGCGTGGGTTTCCTTTGGGTACTTCTGTGTCCTACCAAACGCTAAAAACATACTGATAGGGAATTTAGATTGTGAGCCCCAATGGAGACAGCAATGACAATATACAGTATGTAAAATGCTGTGGAATATGACGGTGCAGTATAAGTAAGCATAATCAATTAATACTAATGGTGGTTTTAATCTTGTATTAATGTAGATGTAGTAATCTTTAATTTCTCAGATTTGATAACAGATCAATTGTCAGTGTGGTCAGTTTGCTGTTTGTTGCACACATAGACAACACAAACACTGAGTACAGGTCCTTCTCAAAAAATTAGCATATAGTGTTAAATTTCATTATTTACCATAATGTAATGATTACAATTAAACTTTCATATATTATAGATTCATTATCCACCAACTGAAATTTGTCAGGTCTTTTATTGTTTTAATACTGATGATTTTGGCATACAACTCCTGATAACCCAAAAAACCTGTCTCAATAAATTAGCATATCAAGAAAAGGTTCTCTAAACGACCTATTACCCTAATCTTCTGAATCAACTAATTAACTCTAAACACATGCAAAAGATACCTGAGGCTTTTAAAAACTCCCTGCCTGGTTCATTACTCAAAACCCCCATCATGGGTAAGACTAGCGACCTGACAGATGTCAAGAAGGCCATCATTGACACCCTCAAGCAAGAGGGTAAGACCCAGAAAGAAATTTCTCAACAAATAGGCTGTTCCCAGAGTGCTGTATCAAGGCACCTCAATGGTAAGTCTGTTGGAAGGAAACAATGTGGCAGAAAACGCTGTACAACGAGAAGAGGTGACCGGACCCTGAGGAAGATTGTGGAGAAGGACTGATTCCAGACCTTGGGGAACCTGAGGAAGCAGTGGACTGAGTCTGGTGTGGAAACATCCAGAGCCACCGTGCACAGGCGTGTGCAGGAAATGGGCTACAGGTGCCGCATTCCCCAGGTAAAGCCACTTTTTTTCTACAGAGAAGCAGCACTGGACTGTTGCTAAGTGGTCCCAAGTACTTTTTTCTGATGAAAGCAAATTTTGCATGTCATTCGGAAATCAAGGTGCCAGAGTCTGGAGGAAGACTGGGGAGAAGGAAATGCCAAAATGCCTGAAGTCCAGTGTCAAGTACCCACAGTCAGTGATGGTGTGGGGTGCCATGTCAGCTGCTGGTGTTGGTCCACTGTGTTTCATCAAGGGCAGGGTCAATGCAGCTAGCTATCAGGAGATTTTGGAGCACTTCATGCTTCCCTCGGCTGAAATGCTTTATGGAGATGAAGATTTCATTTTTCAGCATGACCTGGCACCTGCTCACAGTGCCAAAACCACTGGTAAATGGTTTACTGACCATGGTATTACTGTGCTCAATTGGCCTGCCAACTCTCCTGACCTGAACCCCATAGAGAATCTGTGGGATATTGTGAAGAGAAAGTTGAGAGACGCAAGACCCAACACTCTGGATGAGCTTAAGGCCGCTATTGAAGCATCCTGGGCCTCCATAACATCTCAGCAGTGTCACAGGCTGATTGCCTCCATGCCACGCCGCATTGAAGCAGTCATTTCTGCCAAAGGATTCCCGACCAAGTATTGAGTGCATAACTGAACATTATTATTTGATGGTTTTTTTGTTTGTTATTAAAAAACACTTTTATTTGATTGGCCGGGTGAAATATGCTAATTTATTGAGACAGGTTTTTTGGGTTATCAGGAGTTGTATGCCAAAATCATCAGTATTAAAACAATAAAAGACCTGACAAATTTCAGTTGGTGGATAATGAATCTATAATATATGAAAGTTTAATTGTAATCATTACATTATGGTAAATAATGAAATTTAACACTATATGCTAATTTTTTGAGAAGGACCTGTATACAGACATATGAATGAGGCTAAATCGATCAATGGTTTAACTAATGACCCCATACACTTTAGATAGCTGTCAGTCAAACAATAGTTCAGCTGAACATTAGGCTGACAGCTATTTTTCCAAAATCTCCCATATACAGAAGCGCTCACTCTGTCAAGCGCTCCTATGTTCTCAATGAGAGACAGCTGCCAGACACCTCTGGCGGTGGCTTATATTTTAGAGAACAAAAGGATCAGCAGTCTTAAATCAGACATCTCAGATTCTTGTCTCCATTAGCAATCATTTGTCAGGGGCTCCCATACATATTAGACTGTCGGTTGAACCTGTCGATATCAGCTGGTTGAGCTGGGCACACAGCAACATCCAGAAATGACAACAAGAAGTGCAGCCAAGAAGCGAAAAGTGGTAATGGTGGGAGACTCGCTACTGAGAGGCACAGAAGCAGCTATCTGCAGACCGAACATAATCGCAAAAAAATTATGCTGCCTCCGAGAGTGAAGATCAAGAATGTGACCGATAGGATACCAAAGCTCATCAGTTCTAAGGATGTCCACCCATTTCTTCTGATACATATTGGCTCTAATAACATGGCAAGGATGGACCTAACGACAATTTGCAAGGAATTTGAAGAGTTGGGGAAGAAAGTAAAGGAACTGGTTGCACAGGTAATTTTTTCTTCTATTTTTCCAGTAGATGGGCTTGGCATCAGGAGATGGAACAGGATCCTTGATGCGAACAACTGGCTAAGATGATGTTGCAGACAACAAGGATTCGGATTCCTGGACCACGGTGTGAATTACCTGTACAACGGACTCCTTTCCAGAGACGGACTACACCTCAACAAACCTGAGAAACACACATTCACCAGAAGACTTGCTAGACTCATCAGGAGGGCATTAAACTAGAAGAAGAGGGGACGGGAAGAAAAACGTTAGACATGAACATGAAGCCAGAAAATATACTGATGAAGGATATGAGGTGCAGCAAAGAAGACCCAAGACAACATACTAAGAAGGGAGGTAAGAACATTTCTAAAACAATCCACAGGGAGGAGATTGCAACAAAACAAAATCCTCTCAACTGCATGCTCGCAAACGCCAGAAGCGTGACAAACAAGTTGGAAGAACTAGAAGCAGAAATATCTACAGGTAACTATGACATAGTGGGAAAAACCGAGACATGGTTGGATGAAAGCTATGACTGGGCAGTTAACTTATGGGGTTACAGTCTGTTTAGAAAGGATTGTAAAAATCGGAGAGGAGGAGGGGTTTGTCTTTATGCAAAGTCTTGTTTAAAGTCCACCTTAAAGGAGGAATTTAGCGAAGGGAATGAGAATGTCGAGTCCATATGGGTCGAAATACATGGAGGGAAAAATAGTAATAAAATTCTCCTTGGAGTCTGTTACAAACCCCTAAGGCTGATAGATGAAGCAGCAACCCATAATGAGGTCCTTGTTATGGGGGACTTTAACTACCTGGATGTTAACTGGGAAACAGAGATCTGTTAAACCCATAAAGGCAACAGCTTTCTGCTAATAACCATGAAAAATTATCTTTCACAATTAGTGCAGAATCCAGGCAGAGGAGCAGCACATTTAGGCCTAATACTATCTAATATACCTGACAGAATAACAAATCTGCAGGTCGTCGGGCATCTAGAAAATGGCAATCACAATATCGTACAGTTTCACCTGTCTTTCGCTAGGGAGACTTGTCAGGGAGTCACAAAAATACTGAACTTTAGGAAGGCAAAGTTTGACCAGCTTAGAGATGCCCTTAATCTGGTTGACAGGGACAATGTCGTCAGAAATAACAATACAGATAATAAATGGGAAATGTTTAAGAACATCCTAAATAGGCACAGTAAGCGGTTTATACCTTGTGGGAATAAAAGGACACGAAATAGGAAAAACCCAATGTGGCTGAACAAAGAAGTAAGACAGGCAATTAACAGTAAAAAGAAAGCATTTAAACTACTAAAGCAGGATGGCACCGTTGAAGCTCTAAAAAACTATAGGGAGAAAAATACTTTATCTAAAAGACTAATTAAAGCTGCTAAAAAGGAAACAGAGAAGCACATTGCTAAGGAGAGTAAAACTAATCCCAAACTGTTCTTCAACTATATCAATAGTACAAAAATCAAAAGTGAAAGTGTAGGGCCCTTTAAAAATTGTGAGGAAAGAATGGTTGTAGATGACGAGGAAAAAGCTAATATATTAAACACCTTCTTCTCTACGATATTCACTGTGGAAAATAAAATGCTAGGTGAAATGCAGAGAGACAAAGAAAACCCTATATTAAGGGTCACCAATCTAACCCAAGAAGAGGTGCGAAACCGGCTAAATAAGATTAAAATAGATAAATCTCCGGGTCCAGATGGCATACACCCACGAGTACTAAGAGAACTAAATAATGTAATAGACAAACCATTATTTCTTATATTTAAGGACTCTATAGCGACGGGGTCTGTTCCACAGAGAAACGCCTTACCGTGGCTACCAGGTACACAGGAATTGGCCAATTTATGCACTAACCTTTCTCAATTTTTCATATTTCTAGTGCAGTAATGCAATTTAATTTTCATATTTAATATCTGCATGTTATGGTGCTACAGAGTGCTGCCTTTTTTCTTTGTATGTTCCACAGGACCGTCACATAGCAAATGTGGTACCAATATTCAAAAAGGACTCTAAAAGTGAACCTGGAAATTATAAGCCAGTAAGTTTAACCTCAATTGTTGGTAAAATATTTTATGGGTTTCTGAGGGATGTTATTCTGGATTATCTCAATGAATATAACTGTTTAACTCCTTATCAGCATGGATTTATGAGGAAACGCTGCTGTCAAAACAATCTAATCAGTTTTAATGAAGAGGTAAGCTATAGACTGGACCAAGGTGAGTCATTGGACATGGTGCAGCGCCCCAGAGTCCTGGTCGTTGCAGTAATGTCGTTCTTCCACCAGGGGGAGTGATATTACGTCTGAAGGCAATAAAGGAGATCTCTTTACCAGGTATCACAAACCACACAACACACTTCACACTCCAGGCCGCCAGGGGGAGTCATGCTCCTATTTATTAGGGCACTCCTCACAATTAGGTAAAACTAACTGGTAGTCTGGACAGGAAGTAAGGTAGAAGCGAGCTGGGCTTCACCCAGTAAGCTGCTATCTGAGCTCCTCTGAGGTAGTGGGTCCCTGACAGGGGTGGGATCCTGTCAGAGGCCTAGACAGAAGGCCACGGAGCTGCGCCTGCCCCACATGCGGCAGCATCCTAGGAAAGAGACATTGGAAGGGAATTGTATTGTAGCGAGTGAGAAACAAAGTCATAGCAAAAGGAGAGGAAACCAGAAGGAGTTCTGCCCTGCAAAAGGCTGCCTCCTTTCTGAGGTGCAGGATCCGGTAGCCGGAACACCGAGGGAGTCATCGTCTCCAAGCCTGGCTCCAGAGACCAGCAGGAAAGCTAGTTCCATATTAGTTGCCCGACCTTATACCCAGGAGGCATGGTGGCAACTGTGTGGGCCGGGGCATGATAGAGTCCCTGTAAAAAACCTCAGGCCATCAGTCATACAGGTTTGTCCTATCCTTGCATCAGGGGGACAGAGAGAGAGAAAGAGACACTAACATCAGTTGTAAGAACCTTACTGAGAAGCTCAGCAGGGATGTACTACAACACCCAGGCGCTAGAGGAAGGCTACTGATTTCCACCTGGATAAGGGGACTCTGGATTTGCCTTCAGACCGGCCGGACTCTGCCTACCCTGTGGTCCGTACCCTGGACTGTGGACACTGAAGCCTTCAGTAAAGGTAAAGAGACTGCAACCTTGTGTCCTCGTTCTTCGCTGCGCCTTACACCATTCACCATATACACTCTGGGAAGCCCTGGGGATACACTTCACCTGTGGGAAGGTATACCATCTAGCTGCCATTACATCACCACAGGTGACCCTGACCGAATACCACAGGTGGCGTCATGAACATTATTCCTTTAAAGACCTTTCCCCAATTTACAACGGACGTCCCTAGGGCCACGGACCGGGTCAGCCACCGTGACATCCCCACCAAAGGGCACGGTACCGAGTACCCCATAGCCCTACACGGGGGCGCTCCACATGGTATATCTTGATTTTTCCAAAGCGTTTGATACCGTGTCACACAAGAAGTTGGTTCACAAAATGAGAATGCTGGGTCTGGGGGGAAATGTGTGTAAATGGGTAAGTAACTGGCTTCGTGATAGAAAGCAGAGGGTTGTTATAAATGGTATATTCTCTAACTGGATCACTGTGACCAGTGGGGTACCGCAGGGGTCAGTGTTGGGACCTGTTCTCTTCAACATATTTTTTAACGATCTGGTAGAAGGTTTACACAGTAAAATATCAATATTTGCAGATGATACAAAACTACTGTATGTATAGCAGTCAATACAAGAGAAGATAATGTTCTGCTACAGATGGATTTGGATAAGTTGGAAACTTGGGCCAAGAGGTGGAAGATGCGGTTTAACAATGATAAATGTAAGGTTATGCACATGGGAAGAAGGAATCAATATCACCATTAGGCACTGAATGGGAAATCACTGAGTAAATCTGACATGGAGAAGGACTTGGGGATCCCAGTTAATGATAAACTTACCTGGAGCAGCCAGTTCCAGGCAACGGCTGCCTAGGCAAAGAGGATCGTGGGGTGCATTAAAAGAGGTCTGGATGCACATGATGAGAGCATTATACTGCCTCTGTACAAATCCCTGGTTAGACCTCACATGGATTACTGTGTACAGTTTTGGGCACCGGTGCTCAGGAAGGATATAATGGAACTAGATTGAGTAAAAATGATGGCAACAAAATTAGTAAAATGAATGGGGGAACTACTGTACCCAGAGAGATTAGCAAAATTAGGATTATTTAGTCTAGAATAAAGACGATAAGGGGCGATCTAATAACCATGTATAAGTATATAAGCGGATAATACAAATATCTCTCCGAGGATCTGTTTATACGAAGGAAGGTGACAGTCACAAGGGGGCATTCTCTGTGTCTGGAGGAAAGAAGGTTTTTCGCCAAAGAGGAAGAGGAAGAAGAGGATTCTGTCACGGGAGTACTGGGTAGACTAAGGCTGGTTACCCGGGCCCCTGTGATATCCCTCAGGCTAGGGAAACCCTGTCTGTCCTTCTCCCAGAAGTTACACTAAAGGTGTGCATGTCTGGGCCGCCAGGCCTGACCCTGTCTCCTGTTTCAGCTCTAAGCTGAAACGACCACCCGCCACCCAGTGAAGAGACCACACACCAATCCCCACAGAAAGCACAGACAGGGAAAACTGAAAAACGCACCACACCGCAGTCACACAGGAATACACTATAATGTGCACAGGGCAAAACAAATACAAATATAGGAAGGAGAAATATGACAAAGGATAATACACCACCAGATACGATATTCCTTCTCCTAGACCACCACTCAAGACCGAGAACACCAGGCACAAGACACAAGCTATAATCGGCGACGCCCCAAAGTCCAGCACAACTATTTAAAGGGAACCTGTCACCCCGTTTTTTCAGTATGAGATAAAAATACCATTAAATAGGGCCTGAGCTGTGCGTTGCAATAGTGTATTTTGTGTACCCTGATTTCCCACCTATGCTGCCAAAATACCTTACCAAAGTCGCCGTTTTCGCCTGTCAATCAGGCTGGTCTGGTCAAATGGGCGTGGTGACATCACTGTTTCTTCCCCCAGATCTTGCTTATCTTTCCGTTGGTGGCATAGTGGTTTGCGCATGCCCAACTGCCGAATCCACTGCGCAGGTGAAGAAAAAGAGCGCGATCTGCACTTTTCCCCTTGTTATCGGTGGGGGCGGCCATCTTCCTGAGGCCGCGCGTGCACAGATGGAGCGCTCTGCTGCCCGGGGCTTCAGGAAAATGGCCGCGGGATGCCGCGCGTGCGCAGATGGAGATCGCGGCGGCCATTTTCCTGAAGCCTAGTTCGCATCTCGGCTTCAGAAAAATGGCAAATGTTTGTATGTACATAGAAGGCTATGTGGGGCTCATGCTGCATATGGGAGGCTATGTGGGGCTTGCATTGTATATTGGAGGCTATTTTGGGTTCATGCTGTTTATGGGAGTCTATGTGGGAGGTCATACTCTATATTCTTCACACCTCGGTGTATTCCTCTGTTACAGTATATGTGAGTGAATATTTTGTATGCTTGGATTTTTTTGTTAACTCTTGTTTGTGTTTCCTTGTTTGTCAGGTTGGTGTACTACAGTGCACAGTAGTGCCCTTCTTCCCTGGGTGGGGGGAAGAGAAGAGACAGGGGGCTAAGTTAAAAGATAAGGCAAGGGCTGAGGCCCCGGCATCTTCACCTTCGGAAGTATCCTGGGGAGTAGGGCGATATTTGGTGCCCCCTAGTGTTAGGGACAGGGAAGGAGCCCCTGCTCCCGGGTCACCCGACAATTGTGTCATGACAGAGGATATGTGGGGCTCATGCTGCATATGAGAGGCTATGTGGGTCTCATGCTGTATATGGTAGGCTAAGTGGGACTCATGCTGTATATCGGAGGTTATATGGGGCTCATACTGTATGGGTGTATGAGGGCTCATGATGTATATGGGAGGCCATCTGTGGGCTCACGCTGTATATTGTTCTGGGAGGCTATGTGGCAGCTTAAGCTGAATATAGTGAGGCTATGTAGGGCTCATGCTGCATATAGGATCCTTTGTGAGGGCTCACACTGTATCAGGAGAGGGTGCATACTTTATATAGAGGGCTATGTGGGAGCTCATACTCTCTATAGGGGGCTATGAATGGGCTCATACTGTATATAAGAAGCTATGTGGGGGCTCATGCTACACATAGGAAGGTGTGTGGGGCCTTACACTGTTTATAAGTAGGCTATGTGGGGTTCATGCTGTATATAGGATGATGTGAGGGCTCATACTGTATACAGGAGGCTATGTGAGGGTGGATTTTTTTTGGCTTATATGGTGTATAGTGGATGTCAGCATACTCAATTCTGCAGAATATTAAGTGACACAATTAATATTAGTATAAAATAATTATAATGAATATGTCAATATTAATATTGAGCCAAATTAATTTCAGCCTATTGGTTCAACCCTTCACAACAGTCACGATCTCTCATGTGGCCCTTTGGGAAAATTAATTGCCCACCCTGATATAGATGATCAAGTCATTTTCAGCAGGCAGGTTGTGCAAAGTAAAGGAGCCGGTAGTGTACATAACACTTTGATTTTCATCTGCAGTGAGCAAGCTGAGGTCAGTTTTTTTCCACTGAGGAAAGTGTGGAATAAATTGCTATTGCACATCTAGGCTTAACTTAATTAGCAGTGATAAGGACATTCTAATCTGCTGAGATTTCCTTGGTAATGCTTGAATCTAGAATACACAATAAGAATTCTTTCAGATAATTTGAAGATATTCTTAGGCTACATGACCCTATTCTGTCATTATATAATGGTCTGTTCTGGTGTTGGAGGCAATGAATACATGTGGATGAGCAATGCTCTGCCGCTGAAACATTTTGCTTGTTGAAAAAAATCTATGTGCTGTTTTTAGGACATGTATGATATCTAAAATGGGAGCACATAGTAGGCCCTGGTATGCAGATGTCTGACTATCCAGCAGTAAATGTGACACATCTAACAGTGAAATCCAGTTGCATACTGCAGTATCTTGGAATATATTCATTTATAAACTTGCCTTATTAAGAGATCTATTTGCTTCGATTGCTTGCAAATGTATTTTTTATTTTTACTCAATAAATGTGTCATTAATCTAATACTTTTTGTATTTTTTGGTTTCAAAAGTATCTAAAGGGGTGTGACGAAGTCCCTGGTAAAGTGATGGAGGAGTGATATGTTTCACTTTGCCAAATGGCGTCGGTGATATAAAATCCAGACTTTTTTCCTCCAGCACATTAAGTGTTGTGAGGCTTAAGATACTTTGCATAATGTGCTGCTTTTTATGAGGACAACCATAGAGAGGATGGGAAGTTGTCCACCTTATCTCCACCTGCAGGGCCGGCAACGCCATGTGCTGACAGGACCTGTGTAATATCACAGTCATGTGATCAGTTACACGGGTGAGGAGTCCCAAGGTCTGGGTTTAAATAGCTAAACTCCGGAGGCAGTCTGGATTGTTGAGTGTCTGGAGAGGAAGACTCTAGAAAAGTGTTTGTGCATGTGGTACCTGTTAAAGGAGATCACTAACACTGAGTGGGCTGACCCCCACTAACGCAAGGACTGCACGTAGGGCTACCGTTTTATTTTGTTTTGCTGTTTTGCCCAGAAGGCCATGTTTATTTTGTGTTTAAAACTTGGTTTATACTGCATCTAAATAAACCAAGTACATCCTTAAAGACACAGTGTTCCCATGACTACCTCCGTGTGCAGCTGAGCGAGCCGATCTACCACAGGGGTTTTCTCTTCATAAACAGTCAAACTTGCTGCAATAAATATAACAAAATCACCCCCCTCCCTACTCCAACTTCCCTTCCCCCTTTCAATTCCTTTCTTCCCTAAATTTGATTGTTCCTCTTGTATTCTTCACTGCACTTATTTTGAATAAAAATTATATATATATATATATATATATATATATATATATATATATACATACACACAGTACAGACCAAAAGTTTGGAAGCACCTTCTCATTTAAAGATTTTTCTGTATTTTGATGACTATATGAAAACTGTACATTCACACTGAAGGCATCAAAACTATGAATTAACCCATGTGGAATTATATACTTAACAAAAAAGTGTGAAACAACTGAAATTATGTGTTATATTCTAGGTTCTTCAAAGTAGCCACCTTTTGCTTTGATGACTGCTTTGCACACTCTTGGCATTCTCTTGATGAGCTTCAAGAGGTAGTATTGCTAGTATGTTATTAATGATCAGTATTATAGTATTCGGTCACTATGTGCGGGTAATATGTGGTCTGTTCATGGTATGGCGGTATTTATCCATGTATGTGGTATTATTCGGTCACTATGTGGTCTGGTCATGGTGTGGCGGTATTTCTTCATTGTACACTATGTGGTATTATTTTGTCACTATGTGCTGGTAATATGTGGTCTGGTCACAGTGTACCAGTATTTCTCCCTTGTATGTGGTATTATTGGCCTTGGAATAGTGGATTGTGTTGTGTATGGCGGTCAATTGTTCACTCTGATATTAATTAGGAGAAGATTTTTTATTTCCATTAGTGATTAAATACTTGGAACAAGATGCACTTACTGGTTAAAACAAGTAATCACCTCTCCACTAGATAAGTGAAAAGTTATTGATTGGTGGTCTGACTGCTGGGACCTGCACCGATCTGTAGAATGTGGAGCTTTTATCCCCATTAAACTGGAGCAGCATGTGTGACTTGACCACTGATTCATTCATTCCCTCAGTGGCTGTGAATACTGTGCTTGTTTTTTTCTGGAAGCCTAAAAGAGGATGAATGGAGCTGCGGTCAGACATCCCACCTGCTGCTCCATTTTAAATTGGGGATAAAAGTGTGCTGTCAGGGATAAAAGTTCCCCATTCTTTCGATCTGTTAGGTTTCCAATCGTCGGGCCCAAGCAATCAATAAGTTATCACCTATCCTGTGGGGTGTTTGGGGTATCTAGATAGAGGTAGTACCTCTAATGCAGGGCTTGCCATGTCCTCTCTGGACAGCTCTTCCATCTTTGGTCCTCATCTGATGCTCAACTATCACCTGTATCTCCAAGTAGCTGCTATCATGCGGCAGTGGGTATACCCAGAACACTGCCTCGGCAGTCGGGCTAAACCAGTTGAGGGTAGGTGTCGGGTTTCTTTGAGACCTACGGAGATTTTCAAGGGTTTGCCTACCCATGCATGTGAAGACTGGATATAGCAGACTGTGCGGAAGAAAACATTCAAGATTCAATGGACAGACAAGCGATTTCTAGCACAGCGTTGTGGAGCGCTGAGAGGGCACAGAGAGGCACATATAGGATACTGCTGGCCATCCACTGCACCCTGACCTATCTCCCATTGTCTCATCTAGTTCTTGCCATTGCGGCTCGATAGGTACGGGCGACATAGTGAGGTTGACGATCTGCGCAACTCTTCCTCACTTTAATCCAAGTCACGTGCAAGTCGACTTCAACCACTGCATATCTAAAGTCCTGTGGAGATGGGAGAGTGGTAAGGCAGCAGTTGTGGAATCACTGGAAGCTGTAGTCACGAACCTGCATGCAGGCGGCCCAGGCCATATGGTCCCCCCCCCCCCCACTGGAACGAAGAAGCAGTGGAGTTCAGCAGCCTCTTAGGTGTCTGAGCAGTCCTGTTTAGCAAAAAGGTCATAAGAACAGCGAGCACTCACCATCCACTAATGTCCAACCTTTATTATGGCATATTTTCAAAAGCAGGTATGGTCAGGGAGAAATGTGTTTCCACAAGACGATGGTCGTTTCACGCTCCTGCGCTTCCACGGGTCTTGATCAAGACCCGTGGAAGCGCAGGAGTGCGAAACGGCCGTCGTCTTGTGGAAACACATTTCTCCCTGACCATACCTGCTTTTGAAAATATGCCATAATAAAGATTGGACATTAGAGGATGGTGAGTGCTCGCTGTTCTTATGACCTTTTTGCATGCACAATTGGAGTTTTCCCAAGCTAGAGCACCAGACATCAGTAAAGGCCTTCATTGCGCTAAAGAGGATATTAAGCGAGCGGGTGTGGGTGATTTATCCAGCTGATGGTGCTGCTATTTGTTTTCTTTTGGTTTTTGTGGTCCTGTTTAGGATCACTCTGCTCACCTCAGTCAAGGACGGAGCTAGAAAAGGTGCCTCAAACACAGTCTGCTTCATTTCCCCTGGACAGCCTACCACAGCTGGCGGGATTCCAATACAGTGGTTAACACACAATAAAAAAAAATAAAATGATGGTACTCAACCTTGGCACATGGAATGTGAAAACTCTGCTGGATAATACTAAGGCAGACAGACCAGAGTGTAATAATTATAGGGGATAACTGTCATGTCGGACGCTGTTCAGACCTATCAAAACTCATCTTGTTCATAAACTTACTTGGCTTCCAGAGGGCATCAACGACCGCCTGATGACATTTCAGCTCCCACTTACAAACAAGAAACATGCAACTCTGATCAATGCCTATGCTCCCACTATGACTTACCCGGATGATATTAAAGATAAGTTCAATGATGAAATTGACACACTTATTTCAGCAATCCCACAGGCAGACAAGCTCATTATACATGGAGACTTTAATGCCAGAGTGGGAACAGACCATCAAAACTGGGAAGCGGCCATTGGGTGACACAGCACTGGCAAATGTAACAGTAATGGCCTGCTGCTCCTTAAGATATGTGCCACACATGACCTTCTCATCACCCTATTCCGTTTACCCACATGCAAGACGACATCATGGATGCACCCATTCTCGAGGCATTGGCATCTCATTGATTACATCATTGCCAGGAAAAGGGATGAGATGGACTTTAGAGTGACAAAGCCCAGGTGTGGAGCATACTGCTGGACTGACCATCGCCTAAGTGCAGACTCTGCATCCTGCCTGCGAGGAGACCCCAAGGGCAGAAAACTACAAAGTAGTCCAGTCAAAATAAGGTTTGACCCGGAACAAATTCCAAGAAAGCGTTTTATGGGGTTTTTATTACTATTATATGTGGGGAACAACATATTAAAAGTTTTCCAAAAATTGATCACCACAAAGGTCCTAACTATGACATCATAAGACGATGACAGCCATCGCACTAAAAATAACGAATATTTCCCTATTTCAAAGCTGTAGCTTTAGGTTACAGAAGAGTTTGCATTTTGTATACTATATATTTTCATATAACAATTTTTATACAAAGTTTTATACTAACTACATGATCAGGCGAGGTCATGACGTCATCAATGACGACTCATGACATATATGTACATTTCTAGAAATTATAGAATTAATACACAGTGCATTTTAAGACCTACTTCATCACTGAATAAGCGTGTCAGGTTAATAGTCACTATTTTCATCATCAGACACTGCTTCCTCACTCATATTGTCACAATGCCCTTCTTGACATGGTCCGTATACCCGTGAACAGGTAGGTCCGTGTCTTTTGCAAGTGCACCGAAGTGTACTACAAGTAAACTACTTTAAGAAGTGTTTCTGGTGCGGGTGAAATATCCATCATCACTGGAACTAGACTGTTGTTCTGCAATTCCCATCCCGATTCAGTAGTGTCCATGGCCTCACCATTGTCCATCCAAAGCATCACTTGGAGGTAACTCCGAAGGGCATGATACTTTGTTGCAGAGGAGGTCAGTGGCAGTCGTTCAGGTGTGACAAAGATTTTGGCTGAACCAACTTTTTGCAGAGAGTAGAATACCTCATTGCAGACAGATTGTCTCCAGATTTGCCCCCGAACAATGCCACCATCGCTTTACACCCAGCGTCTTCAATCTCAGCTCTGTTTTTGTTAGGTGTGGAAAAGATTTTAGCACAGCTATTTAGGGCCGAGTCTCCCTTCAAAACCTTGTGTAGACCGAGTTTTTTTCCGATTGCAAAAACCGCGGAAGTGGTATCGCAACCCGTGAATGCATGAAGGAACAGAAGACTGCTGCAGACATGGTTTCCCAGGAACTTCTTCAAAACCTTAATGTTGTATACTGTTGCAGGACTCCCTTTATTCGAGTAGAAATAAAGCTTGTTGCCATCGCTGGTTGACACGTGATGAAGTAACAACACCAAAAGATCTGTATCTTCACCAATGAGATTAGTACTTTTGTTGGATGACATTGACACTGCTGCCTTAACAATCTCCACATCTGCATCCCACTCTAATTGTATTACGTGGCAACCTCTGTCATTCATGTGCTGTGAAACGAGATTTATAAGAGACTGTTTGTTCTCCACATTCGAAAGGAAGTCCTTTTTCCCGACAAATTTCGTTCCTTCAGCAATGTTCACTTTGTTACTTGTTAGTTTTTTGCGCCGTCGCTGATGGGTAATGTCCTTAGTGTTTGGACCTCCAATGTAACCATCAAATACTATCGTAGCCTTACCATAGTGCTTTAGTGTGAAAGATGCATAGTCTTCAGCGATTGAACAATATGTCTTTCCTTCTGACCACTTCAGTCGATGGAGAAGAGAACCTCCGTCAAGAACTTAATGTTCCACTTCTGGTACATCCTTGAGTACTGCGTCATCTGAACTCTGTTCTTTTATAGCAGCCATCAGTTGTGCTTTGTTTGGTTTGCGTAAGAGATGCTTTGCCTCAAAGAGGGATGGTGGGTATGGTGAAAGTTCATAGGCCATCACCTCATCAAGGGAAAGATCAGCAGTTTGAGACACCACAAGAAACCTTTGGAACAAAAGAGCGGGGTCTATTGTTTTGTCCTTAGCAACGTCAATAGCCTCACTGGATGCCAGGGTTTTGGCTTTCATTGACCGCTTGTACTTAACTGAAAACAGTGATTGACCCTCCATTGTTGCCACTATTTCTCTGGAAATGGTGAACAGGTTATGGACATTCACATCCTTATTTGCATTGACACCGGTGATAATGTTGCGAAGAGACACTTCATCAGAGAAAGGTGAAAAGGTCTTGAGTTTATCTGCAGTTTTCTCCAGGTCTCCACGATCTCTTCTCGTCCTTGATGTTCTTGCCTCCTTGTGTTGTTTACTGGTGACAAAGCTCTGGTGAGCGAAACCCTGCATTGCATCACTGTAGGAAGAGGACTCTGGCACAGACAGAGTCCACAAGGCCCTCTGATGTTCGGACATTCCACTTCCTCTGGTGAGTCCTCCTGCAGTATTTAGGGAGCGCATCAGAGCTTGCTCGATGACTGATCAGTCCGCCTTACAACATGCAAGCCATTCATAAATCTATGGAAGACTGATGGCATATCATCTTCCAGAGTGGTCATAGACTGGAGGTAAAGGTAGGCGGCCTTCACACAGTTCCCATGCCCAGCAGCTGCAAGAATGGGCAAAAATTCGGCTACAGCATGAAGGTGCATCAGCCAGGATCCTGTACGATCGGCCTCGATAAGCTCCCTTGCAATTCCAACCATCTGTTGGTAATTCAGCCATAGTTTACTGGTGCGAGAGTGAACGGATAATCCATTTCTTTCAAGCAAGCAAAGCAAACCCAGGGGGAGATAATCTAAGGCAGACTGACATTCAAGCGAAGAAGTCTTCGGATATTCATCAGTTGAAGATGGGATCTTAGACTTGATATCGCTCTTGATTAGTTTGGCCGCAGTCTCTGTGATGGCTCTCTTCTGGGCTTCTTCATCCATTTCCTGACTACGGAAATAGTTCCTCAGGATTATTCTGGTCTTTTCACGGAACTTTACAATGTTAGGCAACCCTTCACACTCTGCTATGAATAGCAAATCGCCATACCTCTCCTCCAGCCTATACCTCAGCCTCAGCCATTTATTACTATAGGCAGCACTGTCTCCTTCTACAAGATATTCCGTCATTTTATTTGCAAGATCTGTGACAGTCAGTTGCTCTTCATCGTTGTCCTCGAGAAATGCACACATTCTCAAGAACGCTTGCTCTTGGTCCATGTTCATCGGCCTCCCTACCTTCTGCGGTTTCTTTGTAGATCCACCACCATGACGCATAGGAATTCCGTAATTTGTCCAAAAGTTAATATCACATGAACGATGATACAGACAGTCTGCAGCATGTAAGTCCTTCCCAAAGTACGCGATTCTCCCTTGAATGGTGATTGCCCAGTCATCATAACGCTGTTTGCAATGTGACATGATGGACCTTACAAATCCATCCATTTTAACAAAGCTATAGTCATCGAAATCACTACTAGATCTTGTCTTCACCACTTCATGTCCACAGAACAAACACTGTGTCGTGCTATCATAGGATTCAGTAGACACCCGTGTACCTCTCTTGACAGGTGAACGATGAACAGTAGGGTTGAGCGAAACAGGTCGTTCATTTTCAAAAGTCGCCGACTTTTGGCAAAGTCGGGTTTCATGAAACCCGATCCGACCCCTGTGCGGGGTCGGCCATGCGGTACGCGACTTTCGCGCCAAAGTCGCGTTTCAATGACGCGAAAAGCGCCATTTCTCAGCCAATGAAGGTGAACGCAGAGTGTGGGCAGCGTGATGACATAGGTCCTGGTCCCCACCATCTTAGAGAAGGGCATTGCAGTGATTGGCTTGCTGTCTGCGGCGTCACAGGGGCTATAAAGGGGCGTTCCCGCCGACCGCCATCTCACTGCTGCTGATCTGAGCTTAGGGAGAGGTTGCTGCCGCTTCGTCAGAAGCAGGGATAGCGTTAGGCAGGGTCCATTAACCACCAAACCGCTTGTGCTGTAGCGATTTCCACTGTCCAACACCACCTTCAGTGTGCAGGGACAGTGGAAGCTACATTTTTTTTTTTCCCTCAGCGCTGTAGCTCATTGGGCTGCCCTAGAAGGCTCCCTGATAGCTGCATTGCTGTGTGTACGCCACTGTGCAAACCAACTGCTTTTTTCAAAGCACAAATCCTCTTGTTCCTTCCTTTCTGCACAGCTATCTTTTTTGTTTGTCCACACTTTTTATTTAATTTGTGCATCAGTCCACTCCTTATTGCTGCCTGCCATACCTGGCTGAGATTACTGCAGGGAGATAGTAATTGTAGGACAGTCCCTGTTTTTTTTTTTTTTTGTGGGAGATTAAGATTGGCATTTCTGCTAGAGTGCCATCCCTGTGTGTGCCATCTCTCACTCAGTGGGCCATAGAAAGCCTATTAATTTTTTTGCTTGATTTGGATTCTAAAATCTACCTGAAAAAAAATCACTACATCAATCATTGGGAGAAAAATATTGGCCTCAGGGCTTGTGTGCCACTCCTGACTCCTGTGTGTGCCATCTCTCACTCAGTGGGCCATAGAAAGCCTTTTTTTATTATTTGGTTTCTAAATTGTCCCTGAAAAAATCATTTTATCTTATTTGGTTTCTAAAGTCTCCCTGAAAAAAAAATAAAAATTAAAACAGTGGGAGATTAATATTGCCCTTTCTGCTTGTGTGCCAGTCTTGACTCCTGGGTGTGCCATCTATCTCTCAAATTGTGGGCCATAGAAAGCCTATTAATTTTTTTGCTTGATTTGGGTTCTAAAATCTACCTGAAAAAAAATCACTACATCAATCAGTGGGAGAAAAATATTGGCCTCAAGGCTTGTGTGCCACTCCTGACTCCTGTGTGTGCCATCTCTCACTCAGTGGGCCATAGAAAGCCTTTTTTTTTATAATTATTTTGTTTCTAAATTGTCCCTGAAAAAATCATTTTATCTTATTTGGTTTCTAAAGTCTCCCTGAAAAAAATAAATAAATAAAATAGGTGGGAGATTAATATTGACATTTGTGCTTGAGTGACAGTCCTGCGTGTGTGGCATCTCTGTGATTTGGTGCCACAGAAAACAGAGTGTGTAACATTGGGCCTGATTTTCCTTGTGGTCTCACCAACCTGTAAAGGGATATTGAAATCATACTGAAGTTATAGCTCACCGTGTAAGTTGTTTGACAGCAACAAATAAAGTTACTTTGGTTAAGTTTTTAAAACAATGAGGAAGTCTTGTGCAAGAGGTCGTGGCCGTGGGCGTTCATTGTCAGCTGGTAATGATGGTAGTGGTAGTGGAGCATCAGGTGGTCGAGGGGATAAAAATATTTCACCTAAGTCTGGAGCTGTGGAGCCAGGTTCGTTGTCTGGCTACACAAGGCCTCGAACGCTCTCTTTTCTGGGAGTAGGAAAACCGCTTTTAAAGCCGGAGCAGCAACAGCAAGTTTTGGCTTACCTTGCAGACTCAGCCTCTAGCTCTTTTGCCTCCTCTTCTGAAACTGGTAAATGTAAAAACAGCGCGTCGCTTGTGGATGTTCACGGTCAGGGACAAGTCGCTTCCTTGTCCTCTTCAGCAAAAACAACAACAAGAGAGAAGGATGCAGCAGGCGACACAACGGGTTACTCCATGGAGCTCTTTACACATACCGTCCCTGGCTTAGAAAGTGAAACACTTAACAGGCCATGCCCATTACAAGTAGATTCTGACATGGAGTGCACTGATGCACAGCCACAGCCAGAGTACTATGCTGCTCCTTTGATTCAGACCACAACATTGCCCTCTCAGGGTACTGATCCACAATCAGACCCTGATGAGACTATGTTGCCCCGCCACGAACGCTATACCACCGACCGACACGGTGACACAGACGAAGTTGCACACGAGCTCGAAGAGGAGGTAATAGATGACCCAGTTGTTGACCCCGATTGGCAGCCATTGGGGGAACGGTGCAGGCGGCAGTAGTTCAGAAGCGGAGGTGGAGGAGGGGCCGCAGCAGGCATCAACATCGCAACAGGTTCCATCTGCCGGTCCCGTATCTGGGCCAAAACGCGTGTCAAAGCCAAAACCTGTTGGAGGACAGCGTGGCCATCCAGTTAAAGCTCAGTCTGCAATCCCTGAAAAGGGATCTGATGCTAGGAAGAGTGCAGTCTGGGATTTTTTTAAACAACATCCAATTGATCAGCGCAAAGTCATCTGTCAAAAATGTTCAACTAGCTTAAGCAGAGGTCAGAATCTGAAAAGTCTCAATACTAGTTGCATGCATAGACACTTAACCACCATGCATTTTCAAGCCTGGACTAACTACCAAACGTCCCTTAAGGTTGTAGCACCCTCGGCCAATGAAGCTAGTCAGCAACGCAACATCCCTTCCGTCACTCTAAGGCCACCATTTTCCGCACCACCGGCAGTATCTGTGCAGGTTTCTTTGCCAGCCAAAAGCAGTCAGGGTCAGGGAATCACCAGTTTTGTAGGAGGAAATATTGCATCTAGGGCACCGGCGGAAACAATACCGTCTCCAACCGTCTCTCAGTCTGCGATGTCCACCGACACACCCGAAAGTTCCACGATCTCCAGCTCTCCAGTCCAGCTCACCCTACATGAGACTCTGGTTAGAAAAAGGAAGTACTTATCCTCGCATCCGCGTACACAGGGTTTTAACGCCCACATAGCTAGACTAATCTCATTAGAGATGATGCCCTACCGTTTAGTTGAAAGCGAAGCTTTCAAAGCCCTGATGGAGTACGCTGAACCACGATATGAGCTACCCAGTCGACACTTTTTTTCCAGAAAAGCCATCCCAGCCCTGCACCAGCATGTTAAACAGCGCATCGTCCATGCACTCAGGCAATCTGTGAGTACAAAGGTGCACCTGACTACAGATGCATGGACCAGTAGGCATGGCCAGGGACGTTATGTGTCCATCACGGCACACTGGGTGAATGTGGTGGATGCAGGGTCCACAGGGGACATCAATTTCGGGACAGTTGTGCCTAGCCCACGGTCTAGGAAACAGTTGGCTGTAGGCGTTCGCACCCCCTCCTCCTCCTCCTCGTCCTCCTGCAGAAGCGACAGCTCTTCCACAGACTGCAGTCGGCCAACCACTCCATCGGCAGATGACACTGTTGCACACCAGTTGTCCCATTATGGGCCAGCTACTGGCAAGCGTCAGCAGGCTGTATTGGCTATGAAGTGTTTGGGCGACAACAGACACACCGCGGAAGTTCTGTCCGAGTTCTTGCAACAAGAAACGCAGTCGTGGCTGGGCACAGTAGATCTTGAGGCAGGCAAGGTAGTGAGTGATAACGGAAGGAATTTCATGGCTGCCATCTCCCTTTCCCAACTGAAACACATTCCTTGCCTGGCTCACACCTTAAACCTGGTGGTGCAGTGCTTATTGAAAACTTATCCTGGGTTCTCCGACCTGCTCCTCAAAGTGCGTGGACTTTTCTCACATATCTGACGTTCGCCTGTACACTCCAGCCGTATGCAGACCTATCAGCGGTCTTTGAACCTTCCCCAGCATCGCCTAATCATAGACGTTGCAACAAGGTGGAACTCAACACTGCACATGCTTCAGAGACTGTGCCAACAGAGGCGGGCTGTTATGTTTTTGTGGGAGGATACACATACACGGGCAGGCAGTAGGATGGCAGACATGGAGTTGTCTGGTGTGCAGTGGTCGAAGATACAAGACATGTGTCAAGTCCTTCAGTGTTTTGAGGAATGCACACGGCTGGTTAGTGCAGATAACGCCATAATAAGCATGAGCATCCCCCTAATGTGTCTGCTGATGCAAAGTTTGACGCACATAAAGGATCAGGCGTCTGCACCAGAGGAAGAGGAAAGCCTTGATGACAGTCAGCCATTGTCTGGTCAGGGCAGTGTACAGGACGAGGTAGCGGGCGAAGAGGAGGTGGAGGACGAGGAGGATGATGGGGATGAGTATATTTTGAATGCGGAAGCTTTCCCGGGGGCACTGGAAATTGGTTGCGTGGCAAGGCCGGGTTCTGGTTTTTTGAGGGACACAAGTGACGTAGATTTGCCTGAAACTGCCCCTCAACCAATCACAACCGGAGATTTGACAACTGGAACTTTGGCCCACATGGCAGATTATGCCTTACGTATCCTAAAAAGGGACACACGCATTACGAAAATGATGAACGATGACGATTACTGGTTGGCCTGCCTCCTTGATCCACGCTATAAAGGCAAATTGCAAAATATTATGCCACATGAGAACTTGGAACTAATATTAGCAACCAAACAATCAACTCTTGTTGACCGTTTGCTTCAGGCATTCCCAGCACACAGCGCACGTGATCGTTCTCACACGAGCTCTAGGGGGCAGCAGACTAGGAGTGTTAGGGGTGCACACATCAGAAGTGGCGTTGGACAGAGGGGTTTTCTGACCAGGTTGTGGAGTGATTTTGCTATGACCGCAGACAGGACAGGTACTGCTGCATCAATTGAAAGTGACAGGAGACAACATTTGTCCAGTATGGTTACTAACTATTTTTCATCCCTTATCGATGTTCTCCCTCAACCGTCATTCCCATTTGATTACTGGGCATCAAAATTAGACACCTGGCCAGAATTGGCAGAATATGCATTGCAGGAGCTTGCTTGCCCGGCAGCAAGTGTCCTATCAGAAAGAGTATTCAGTGCTGCAGGTTCAATATTAACCGAAAAAAGGACTCGTCTGGCTACCCAAAATGTTGATGATCTAACATTCATTAAAATGAACCACAACTGGATTTCGAAATCTTTTGACCCACCTTGCCCGGCCGACACTTAGCTTTCCTATGAAAAGCTCTTGCCTGTGGACTACTGTGAATTACTTTTCTAATGTCTAATTTGCTGCAGCTGATTGTCCAGTTTACACCTCCCTAAATGGCCAAACTCCCCACACGGGGCCGTGGTATCGCGACTTGGCGCAAGCACCCGTGAGACTGCTGTTTGTCTGAAGAGGTGGGTGTGCTCGCTTTTGGTCGACGGCATTGCTACTGGGTCCCTCATAGTACAATAAAGTGTCTCTGGCGGTGGTGGTGCGCACCCAACGTCAGACACACTGTTGTAACATGAGGGGCCCTGGGCCTGTACCGCCGGCCACAAGAGAGTTCACCCACCCCCAGGTCAAACATTGCTCTACCACTTCCACAGTTATCTCTCACACTTCCACCAATGTTTAGTCTATGCGCTGACATCCTTCCATACCTGCCACTGACAATACCATTGTGTTGACATGTATGATGGTACTTAACATAGTCAGGGGCAGTGTCCTCTATTTACCACAGTAAATACTTTGCACTAAATTAGTAGGTCTGAAACAACGCAGAGGATCCCACCCCTGAACCTAATGATTGCACCCTTTAGTGTTTTTGTTTTGTTTTAATGCGAGACATTCACATTTATTTGTTGTTTTGGACTACTAACTGGCAGACACTCATTACAATCGGCCTCCGTTGACCAGACCACTGCTGCCCGTGTACCCCTGGAACCAATTATAAAGTGCCTACAGCCAGCCCATTTTATTATGTTAGGCCTTGGAAGCCTGTCTGCGGTCCCTCCTTCCACTAGGCCTCCACTGACCTGACCACTGCTGCCCGTGTACCCCTGGAACCAATTATAAAGTGCCTACAGCCAGCCCATTTTATTATGTTAGGCCTTGGAAGCCTGTCTGCGGTCCCTCCTTCCACTAGGCCTCCACTGACCAGACCACTGCTGCCCGTGTCCCCCTGGAACCAATTATAAAGTACCTACAGCCAGCCCATTTTATTATGTTAGGCCTTGGAAGCCTGTCTGCGGTCCCTCCTTCCACTAGGCCTCCACTGACTTGACCACTGCTGCCCGTGTACCCATGGAACCAATTATAAAGTGCCTACAGCCAGCCCATTTTATTATGTTAGGCCTTGGAAGCCTGTCTGCGGTCCCTCCTTCCACTAGGCCTCCACTGACCAGACCACTGCTGCCCGTGTCCCCCTGGAACCAATTATAAAGTGCCTACAGCCAGCCCATTTTATTATGTTAGGCCTTGGAAGCCTGTCTGCGATCCCTCCTTCCACTAGGCCTCCACTGACCTGACCACTGCTGCCCGTGTACCCCTGGAACCAATTATAAAGTGCCTACAGCCAGCCCATTTTATTATGTTAGGCCTTTGAAGCCTGTCTGCGGTCCCTCCTTCCACTAGGCCTCCAATGACCAGACCACTGCTGCCCGTGTACCCCTGGAACCAATTATAAAGTGCCTACAGCCAGCCCATTTTATTATGTTAGGCCTTGGAACCCTGTCTGCGGTCCCTCCTTCCACTAGGCCTCCACTGACCTGACCACTGGTGCCCGTGTACCCCTGGAACCAATTATAAAGTGCCTACAGCCAGCCCATTTTATTATGTTAGGCCTTCGAAGCCTGTCTGCGGTCCCTCCTTCCACTAGGCCTCCAATGACCAGACCACTGCTGCCCGTGTACCCCTGGAACCAATTATAAAGTGCCTACAGCCAGCCCCTTTTATTATGTTAGGCCTTCGAAGCCTGTCTGCGGTCCCTCCTTCCACTAGGCCTCCAATGACCAGACCACTGCTGCCCGTGTACCCCTGGAACCAATTATAAAGTGCCTACAGCCAGCCCATTTTATTATGTTAGGCCTTCGAAGCCTGTCTGCGGTCCCTCCTTCCACTAGGCCTCCAATGACCAGACCACTGCTGCCCGTGTACCCCTGGAACCAATTATAAAGTGCCTACAGCCAGCCCATTTTATTATGTTAGGCCTTCGAAGCCTGTCTGCGGTCCCTCCTTCCACTAGGAATCCAATGACCAGACCACTGCTGCCCGTGTACCCCTGGAACCAATTATAAAGTGCCTACAGCCAGCCCATTTTATTATGTTAGGCCTTCGAAGCCTGTCTGCGGTCCCTCCTTCCACTAGGCCTCCAATGACCAGACCAATGCTGCCCGTGTACCCCTGGAACCTATTTTACAGTGCATAGAGCCTATTTTTTTATTTTATTTAATATTAATAAAGCCATGATGGACTACGCTGTACCACGCTATGAGCTACCCAGTTGACAATTCTTTTGCGAGAAAAGCCATCCCACCTCTCCACCAGCATGTTAAAGACCACATTGTCCTTTCATTCTGTCAATCTGTGAGTCCAAAGGTACACCTGACAACAGACACATGGAGCGGTAGGCATGGCCACGGAAGGTTACGTGTCCTTTGTGGCGCAATGGGTCAATGTATTGGATGCATGGTCCACACAGGGGACAGCCTGGTAAGTCTGTCTGCAGTCCCTAATTCAAGTTGTCCTCAACTGAATAAAGCTGAGCTTCTACCTTCTGGCTCTCATTAAGTGCTGTTTTTTAAAAGATTGGTGGTTCCGGCCTACTAACGGTGTCTGCCCCTGCCTGGTGTTGTCCTCAACTGAATAAAGCTGAGCTTCTACCTTCTGGCTCTCATTAACTGCTGTTTTTTAAAAAATTGGTGGTTCCGGCCTACTAACGGTGTCTGCCCCTCCCTGGTGTTGTCCTCAACTGAACAAAGCTGAGCTTCCACCTTCTGGCTCTCATTAAGTGCTGTTTTTTAAAAAATTGGTGGTTCCGGCCTACTAACGGTGTCTGCCCCTCCCTGGTGTTGTCCTCAACTGAACAAAGCTGAGCTTCCACCTTCTGGCTCTCTTTAAGTGCTGTGCTTTTAAAAATAGGTGGTTATGGGCCTACTAACGGTGTCTGCCCCTGCCTGGTGTTGTCCTCAACTGAATAAAGTTGAGCTTCTACCTTCTGGCTCTGATTAAGCTTTTTTTTTTTTAATTGCTGGATGGGGCCTAATACCTCTGTTTGCTGCTCCCTGGTGTTTGTCCTCAACTGAATAAAGCTGAGCTTCTACCTTCTGGCTCTCATTAAGTGCTGTTTTTTAAAAGATTGGTGGTTCCGGCCTACTAACGGTGTCTGCCCCTCCCTGGTGTTGTCCTCAACTGAATAAAGCTGAGCTTCTACCTTCTGGCTTTTGGCCTACAGTAGCAAATATTAAACTGCATTTGGCCTATTAGTGTGTTTGGGCCCTTAAAACAGTGTCTGCTGCTCCTGGGTTTGCTACTCCACTCAACAAAGCAATGCCGCCTGTTTACTCCTGTTACCAATTTTGAACTGCATTTAGCCTACTTTATTCTTTGGCCCTGTATCTGTTTCCTCCTCATCCTGCCCATTCCCCAGCCACTGCTAGATGAGTCTGCTGGTACATGGACCTAGACCACTACATTCCCCTTGCACTCTACACAGCCAGAATCTGACCCTGCTGAAAGTAAGGTTCCCCTTCCCGCATGTTATACCACCTTACACAGGGACAAAGAGGAAGGTGCAGATGAAAGTGCAGGTTCCTTCATCAGGTGGGGGGGGCATACTCGTTGGCGACGTCACTGGCACAGGGCCCCTCAGAGTACGCAAAAGTGTCACTGCTGGTGGGAGGCGCCCCCGCCGTGCAAACACACCGCTGTACTTTGAGGGGCCCTGTGCCAGTGCCAATGCCAACGAGGGGGCCTCCCTGCTTGCTTAGGATCACAGCACTTGCAAACTTGACATACTTACCTCTCACTGCTCCACCGCCGTGACGTAGTCCACGTTTCCTGGGCCCACTAAAAGCTTGAACCAGCCCTACCCTCCACAATTTTTGCAAAATGACCCCCAAGTTCCAATGCCCAACTATTATTATAAAGTTAATTAAGATTGACAAGCTTCAGAAACAAGAGTGGATGTTTTTGGCATTAAAATGGGCACTGTAGGTGTTTTCCTGGCCTCCACTCACTGCCGACTATGCTTCCCCATTGACTTGCATTGGGTTTCGTGTTTCGGTCGATCCCCGACTTTTAGCGATAATCGGCCGACTGCACTCGACTCGACTCTGGACAAAGTCGGGTTTCACAAAACCCGACTCGACCTTAAAAAAATGAAAGTCGCTCAACCCTAATGAACAGAAGTATCTTTGCAAGTCTATTTGCTTCTTGTTAATGTAGTTCATACGACATCTCTTGTGCACCACTGCTCCAGCAGCTACCACAGTGCTAACGCCCCTCTCAATACTGGCTTTATTGATCCCTTCAGCTCCTTTCCCACCAGTCACCACTCTTTCTCCGTCATCTTCTACTTCATGGCTGCATAAGGGGCAAGTTTCTTGACTTTCCATCATTCTCAGCTCTGTAAAAGAAGATAAATAAATTGTTAAATAATAAATATAATAGTATTAGTTGTAAAAGAAATATGATAGACACTGAAAGGCGAGTCGCATTTAACATTTTACAGCTTTGGCGGCCATATTCTTTGATGTCACATTTGGACTCTTTGTGGTAACCCTATCTTGGTAAACTTTTAGTATGTTTATCCCTACATGTAATACTACCAAAAAAAAACAATAAAACGCTTTCTTGGAATTTGTTCAGGGTAAAGTATTTTTTTTTTCGGATTTTGACTGGACTAAAGAGGCTGAATGTCTATAAGCTGCAAAATAAAAGAATTGCAGGGGAATTTGCCAATGACCTTGATGGCAGACTGTTATATATACTGCAGGCAAAGGAGACCGGCGTTGAGGAACAGTGGACGATTCTGAGAGACATTGTTTACAATACTGCCCTGAAGCATCTCGGATCAGTAGCCAGAAATAATCAAGATTGGTTGGATGGAAATGACGAGGAAATAAACACACTTCTAGAAGAGAAACATCAGCAGTACAAGGTATATCAAAATGACCCCACATCGCTAGCTAAGAAAGATGCCTTTATCAACCTAAAAAGAAAGCTGCAAATCAAGCTACGCGAGATGCAGGATAACTGGTTTAGCAAGAAGGCTGATGAAATTCAGGGCTATGCAGATACCCATGGCCAAAAACGCTTATACGATGCGCTCAAAGCTGTATATGGACCCCAGCCATCAAGCTCTTCATCTCTGCTTAAAGGGAACCTGTCACCCCTAGGGTTGAGCGACTTTCATTTTTTTAAGATCGAGTAGGGTTTTGGGAAACCCGATTTTGTCCAGAGTCGAGTCGAGTGCAGTCGGCCGATTATCGCTAAAAGTCGGGGATCGACCGAAACACGAAACCCAATGCAAGTCAATGGGGAAGCATAGTCGGCAGTGAGTGGAGGCCAGGAAAACACCTACAGTGCCCATTTTAATGCCAAAAACATCCATTCTTGTTTCTGAAGCTTGTCAATCTTAATTAACTTTATAATAATAGTTGGGCATAGGGAATTGGGGGTCATTTGGCAAAAGTTGTGGGGGGAGTAGGGCCGGCTCAAGTTTTTCGTGGGCCCAGGAAATGCGGACTACGTCACGGCGGTGTTGCAGGGAAAGGTAAGTATTTAAAAGTTGCAAGTGCTGTGATCCTGAGCAAGCAGGGGGGGGGCCCACTCGTTCGCATTGCCACTGGCACAGGGCCCCTCAAAGTACGGCGGTGTGTTTGCATGGCGGGGGCGCCTCCCACCAGCAGCGACACTTTTGCGTACTCTGAGGGGCCCTGTGCCAGTGACGTCGCCAACGAGTATGCCCCCCCACCTGATGAAGGAACCTGCACTTTCATCTGCACCTTCCTCTTTGTCCCTGTGTAAGGTGGTATAACATGCGGGAAGGGGAACCTTACTTTCAGCAGGGACAGATTCTGGCTGTGTAGAGTACAAGGGGAATGTAGTGGTCTAGGTCAATGTACCAGCAGACTCATTTAGCAGTGGCTGGGCAATGGGCAGGATGAGGAGGAAACAGATATAGGGCCAAAGAATAAAGTAGGCTACATGCAGTTCAAAATTGGTAACAGGACTAAACAGGCGGCATTGCTTTGTTCAGTGGAGTAGCAAACCCAAGAGCAGCAGACACTGTTTCAAGGGCCTAACCACACTAGTAGGCCAAATGCAGTTTAATATCTGATAGTATAGGGCGAAAGCCAGAATGTGGAAGCTCAGCTTTGTTCAGTTGAGGACAACACCAGGGAGTGGCAGACACCTTTAGTAGGCCGGAAAAGCCTATTGCATTTTTTAAAATGGTAATTTGGAGCAGAAGGTTGAAGCTCAGCTTTATTTAGTTGAGGGCAACACCAGGGAGGGGCAGAAGCCGTTAGTAGGCCCTAACCACCATTTTTTTTTTAAAACCACTTAATGAGAGCCGGAAGGTTGAAGCTCAGCTTTATTTAGTTGAGGACAACACCAGGGAGGGGCAGAAGCCGTTAGTAGGCCCTAACCACCATTTTTTTTTTTAAAACCACATAATGAGAGCCGGAAGGTTGAAGCTCAGCTTTATTTAGTTGAGGACAACACCAGGGAGGGGCAGAAGCCGTTAGTAGGCCCTAACCACCATTTTTTTTTTTAAAACCACATAATGAGAGCCGGAAGGTTGAAGCTCAGCTTTATTTAGTTGAGGACAACACCAGGGAGGGGCAGAAGCCGTTAGTAGGCCCTAACCACCATTTTTTTTTTTAAAACCACATAATGAGAGCCGGAAGGTTGAAGCTCAGCTTTATTTAGTTGAGGACAACACCAGGGAGGGGCAGAAGCCGTTAGTAGGCCCTAACCACCATTTTTGTTTTAAAACCACTTAATGAGAGCCGGAAGGTTGAAGCTCAGCTTTATTTAGTTGAGGACAACACCAGGGAGGGGCAGAAGCCGTTAGTAGGCCCTAACCACCATTTTTGTTTTAAAACCACTTAATGAGAGCCGGAAGGTTGAAGCTCAGCTTTATTTAGTTGAGGACAACACCAGGGAGGGGCAGAAGCCGTTAGTAGGCCCTAACCACCATTTTTTTTTTTAAAACCACATAATGAGAGCCGGAAGGTTGAAGCTCAGCTTTATTTAGTTGAGGACAACACCAGGGAGGGGCAGAAGCCGTTAGTAGGCCCTAACCACCATTTTTGTTTTAAAACCACTTAATGAGAGCCGGAAGGTTGAAGCTCAGCTTTATTTAGTTGAGGACAACACCAGGGAGGGGCAGAAGCCGTTAGTAGGCCCTAACCACCATTTTTTTTTTTAAAACCACATAATGAGAGCCGGAAGGTTGAAGCTCAGCTTTATTTAGTTGAGGACAACACCAGGGAGGGGCAGAAGCCGTTAGTAGGCCCTAACCACCATTTTTTTTTTTAAAACCACATAATGAGAGCCGGAAGGTTGAAGCTCAGCTTTATTTAGTTGAGGACAACACCAGGGAGGGGCAGAAGCCGTTAGTAGGCCCTAACCACCATTTTTTTTTTTAAAACCACATAATGAGAGCCGGAAGGTTGAAGCTCAGCTTTATTTAGTTGAGGACAACACCAGGGAGGGGCAGAAGCCGTTAGTAGGCCCTAACCACCATTTTTGTTTTAAAACCACTTAATGAGAGCCGGAAGGTTGAAGCTCAGCTTTATTTAGTTGAGGACAACACCAGGGAGGGGCAGAAGCCGTTAGTAGGCCCTAACCACCATTTTTGTTTTAAAACCACTTAATGAGAGCCGGAAGGTTGAAGCTCAGCTTTATTTAGTTGAGGACAACACCAGGGAGGGGCAGAAGCCATTAGTAGGCCCTAACCACCATTTTTTTTTTTAAAACCACATAATGAGAGCCGGAAGGTTGAAGCTCAGCTTTATTTAGTTGAGGACAACACCAGGGAGGGGCAGAAGCCGTTAGTAGGCCCTAACCACCATTTTTGTTTTAAAACCACTTAATGAGAGCCGGAAGGTTGAAGCTCAGCTTTATTTAGTTGAGGACAACACCAGGGAGGGGCAGAAGCCGTTAGTAGGCCCTAACCACCATTTTTTTTTTTAAAACCACATAATGAGAGCCGGAAGGTTGAAGCTCAGCTTTATTTAGTTGAGGACAACACCAGGGAGGGGCAGAAGCCGTTAGTAGGCCCTAACCACCATTTTTGTTTTAAAACCACTTAATGAGAGCCGGAAGGTTGAAGCTCAGCTTTATTTAGTTGAGGACAACACCAGGGAGGGGCAGAAGCCGTTAGTAGGCCCTAACCACCATTTTTTTTTTTAAAACCACATAATGAGAGCCGGAAGGTTGAAGCTCAGCTTTATTTAGTTGAGGACAACACCAGGGAGGGGCAGAAGCCGTTAGTAGGCCCTAACCACCATTTTTGTTTTAAAACCACTTAATGAGAGCCGGAAGGTTGAAGCTCAGCTTTATTTAGTTGAGGACAACACCAGGGAGGGGCAGAAGCCGTTAGTAGGCCCTAACCACCATTTTTGTTTTAAAACCACTTAATGAGAGCCGGAAGGTTGAAGCTCAGCTTTATTTAGTTGAGGACAACACCAGGGAGGGGCAGAAGCCGTTAGTAGGCCCTAACCACCATTTTTGTTTTAAAACCACTTAATGAGAGCCGGAAGGTTGAAGCTCAGCTTTATTTAGTTGAGGACAACACCAGGGAGGGGCAGAAGCCGTTAGTAGGCCCTAACCACCATTTTTGTTTTAAAACCACTTAATGAGAGCCGGAAGGTTGAAGCTCAGCTTTATTTAGTTGAGGACAACACCAGGGAGGGGCAGAAGCCGTTAGTAGGCCCTAACCACCATTTTTTTTTTTAAAACCACATAATGAGAGCCGGAAGGTTGAAGCTCAGCTTTATTTAGTTGAGGACAACACCAGGGAGGGGCAGAAGCCGTTAGTAGGCCCTAACCACCATTTTTGTTTTAAAACCACTTAATGAGAGCCGGAAGGTTGAAGCTCAGCTTTATTTAGTTGAGGACAACACCAGGGAGGGGCAGAAGCCGTTAGTAGGCCCTAACCACCATTTTTGTTTTAAAACCACTTAATGAGAGCCGGAAGGTTGAAGCTCAGCTTTATTTAGTTGAGGACAACACCAGGGAGGGGCAGAAGCCGTTAGTAGGCCCTAACCACCATTTTTTTTTTAAAACCACTTAATGAGAGCCGGAAGGTTGAAGCTCAGCTTTATTTAGTTGAGGACAACACCAGGGAGGGGCAGAAGCCGTTAGTAGGCCCTAACCACCATTTTTTTTTTTAAAACCACATAATGAGAGCCGGAAGGTTGAAGCTCAGCTTTATTTAGTTGAGGACAACACCAGGGAGGGGCAGAAGCCGTTAGTAGGCCCTAACCAAAGTTGAAGGCCAAATGCAGTTTAATTTCTGATACTATAGGCCGAAAGCCAGAAGGTGGAAGTTCCGATTTAGACAGTGGAGGACAATTTGAATTAGGGACTGCAGACAGACTTAGTAGGCTGTCCCCTGTGGACCATGCATCCACCACATTAACCCATTGCGCCGTAATGGACACGTAATCTTCCGTGGCCATGCCTACAGGTCCATGCGTCTGTTGTCAGGTGCACCTTTGTACTCACAGATTGCCAGAGTGCATGGACAATGCGGTCTTCTACATGCTGGTGGAGGGTTGGGATGGCTTTTCTCGCAAAAGAAGTGTCGACTGGTTAGCTTGTAGCGTGGTACAGCGTAGTCCATCATGGCCTTATTAATAGTAAATAAAATATATAACTAGGCTCTATGAACTTTTAAATAGGTTCCAGGGGTACACGGGCAGCATTGGTGTGGTCAGTGGAGGAGTATTGCAAGTAGGGGCTGCAGACAGGCTATCAAAGGCCTAAAATAACAAACAGTAGGCAGTCATGGCAGTTTTACATCGGTTACATGGATACACAGGCAGGCACTCCAGGCAGCATTGTGGTCAGTGGAGGAGTATTGCAAGTAGGGGCCGCAGACAGGCTATCAAAGGCCTAAAATAACAAACAATAGGCTCATGGCAGTTTCACAGCGGTTACATGGATACATGGGCAGGCAGCTTGGTGGTGGTGAGTGGAGGAGTATTTAAAGTAGGGACCGCAGACAGGCTTCAAAGGCCTAACATAAGAAAATGGGCTGGCTGTAGGCACTTTATAATTGGTTCCAGGGGTACACGGGCAGCAGTGGTCTGGTCAGTGGAGGAGTATTTAAAGTAGGGACCGCAGACAGGCTTCAAAGGCCTAACATAAGAAAATGGGCTGGCTGTAGGCACTTTATAATTGGTTCCAGGGGTACACGGGCAGCAGTGGTCTGGTCAGTGGAGGAGTATTTAAAGTAGGGACCGCAGACAGGCTTCAAAGGCCTAACATAAGAAAATGGGCTGGCTGTAGGCACTTTATAATTGGTTCCAGGGGTACACGGGCAGCAGTGGTCTGGTCAGTGGAGGAGTATTTAAAGTAGGGACCGCAGACAGGCTATCAAAGGCCTAACATAACAAACAATAGGCTCATGGCAGTTTCACAGCGGTTACATGGATACACGGGCAGGCAGCTTGGTGGTCAGTGGAGGAGTATTTAAAGTAGGGACCGCAGACAGGCTATCAAAGGCCTAACATAAGAAAATGGGCTGGCTGTAGGCACTTTATAATTGGTTCCAGGGGTACACGGGCAGCAGTGGTCTGGTCAGTGGAGGAGTATTTAAAGTAGGGACCGCAGACAGGCTATCAAAGGCCTAACATAACAAACAATAGGCTCATGGCAGTTTCACAGCGGTTACATGGATACACGGGCAGGCAGCTTGGTGGTCAGTGGAGGAGTATTTAAAGTAGGGACCGCAGACAGGCTATCAAAGGCCTAAAATAACAAACAATAGGCTCATGGCAGTTTTACAGCGGTTACATGGATACACGGGCAGGCAGCTTGGTGGTGAGTGGAGGAGTATTTAAAGTAGGGACCGCAGACAGGCTATCAAAGGCCTAAAATAACAAACAATAGGCTCATGGCAGTTTTACAGCGGTTACATGGATACACGGGCAGGCAGCTTGGTGGTCAGTGGAGGAGTATTTAAAGTAGGGACCGCAGACAGGCTTCAAAGGCCTAACATAAGAAAATGGGCTGGCTGTAGGCACTTTATAATTGGTTCCAGGGGTACACGGGCAGCAGTGGTCTGGTCAGTGGAGGAGTATTTAAAGTAGGGACCGCAGACAGGCTTCAAAGGCCTAACATAAGAAAATGGGCTGGCTGTAGGCACTTTATAATTGGTTCCAGGGGTACACGGGCAGCAGTGGTCTGGTCAGTGGAGGAGTATTTAAAGTAGGGACCGCAGACAGGCTATCAAAGGCCTAACATAACAAACAATAGGCTCATGGCAGTTTCACAGCGGTTACATGGATACACGGGCAGGCAGCTTGGTGGTCAGTGGAGGAGTATTTAAAGTAGGGACCGCAGACAGGCTATCAAAGGCCTAAAATAACAAACAATAGGCTCATGGCAGTTTTACAGCGGTTACATGGATACACAGGCAGCTTGGTGGTGAGTGGAGGAGTATTTAAAGTAGGGACCGCAGACAGGCTATCAAAGGCCTAAAATAACAAACAATAGGCTCATGGCAGTTTCACAGCGGTTACATGGATACACGGGCAGGCAGCTTGGTGGTGGTGAGTGGAGGAGTATTTAAAGTAGGGACCGCAGACAGGCTTCAAAGGCCTAACATAAGAAAATGGGCTGGCTGTAGGCACTTTATAATTGGTTCCAGGGGTACACGGGCAGCAGTGGTCTGGTCAGTGGAGGAGTATTTAAAGTAGGGACCGCAGACAGGCTTCAAAGGCCTAACATAAGAAAATGGGCTGGCTGTAGGCACTTTATAATTGGTTCCAGGGGTACACGGGCAGCAGTGGTCTGGTCAGTGGAGGAGTATTTAAAGTAGGGACCGCAGACAGGCTTCAAAGGCCTAACATAAGAAAATGGGCTGGCTGTAGGCACTTTATAATTGGTTCCAGGGGTACACGGGCAGCAGTGGTCTGGTCAGTGGAAGAGTATTTAAAGTAGGGACCGCAGACAGGCTTCAAAGGCCTAACATAAGAAAATGGGCTGGCTGTAGGCACTTTATAATTGGTTCCAGGGGTACACGGGCAGCAGTGGTCTGGTCAGTGGAGGAGTATTTAAAGTAGGGACCGCAGACAGGCTATCAAAGGCCTAACATAACAAACAATAGGCTCATGGCAGTTTCACAGCGGTTACATGGATACACGGGCAGGCAGCTTGGTGGTCAGTGGAGGAGTATTTAAAGTAGGGACCGCAGACAGGCTATCAAAGGCCTAAAATAACAAACAATAGGCTCATGGCAGTTTTACAGCGGTTACATGGATACACAGGCAGCTTGGTGGTGAGTGGAGGAGTATTTAAAGTAGGGACCGCAGACAGGCTATCAAAGGCCTAAAATAACAAACAATAGGCTCATGGCAGTTTCACAGCGGTTACATGGATACACGGGCAGGCAGCTTGGTGGTGGTGAGTGGAGGAGTATTTAAAGTAGGGACCGCAGACAGGCTTCAAAGGCCTAACATAAGAAAATGGGCTGGCTGTAGGCACTTTATAATTGGTTCCAGGGGTACACGGGCAGCAGTGGTCTGGTCAGTGGAGGAGTATTTAAAGTAGGGACCGCAGACAGGCTTCAAAGGCCTAACATAAGAAAATGGGCTGGCTGTAGGCACTTTATAATTGGTTCCAGGGGTACACGGGCAGCAGTGGTCTGGTCAGTGGAGGAGTATTTAAAGTAGGGACCGCAGACAGGCTTCAAAGGCCTAACATAAGAAAATGGGCTGGCTGTAGGCACTTTATAATTGGTTCCAGGGGTACACGGGCAGCAGTGGTCTGGTCAGTGGAGGAGTATTTAAAGTAGGGACCGCAGACAGGCTATCAAAGGCCTAAAATAACAAACAATAGGCTCATGGCAGTTTTACAGCGGTTACATGGATACACAGGCAGCTTGGTGGTGAGTGGAGGAGTATTTAAAGTAGGGACCGCAGACAGGCTATCAAAGGCCTAAAATAACAAACAATAGGCTCATGGCAGTTTCACAGCGGTTACATGGATACACGGGCAGGCAGCTTGGTGGTGGTGAGTGGAGGAGTATTTAAAGTAGGGACCGCAGACAGGCTTCAAAGGCCTAACATAAGAAAATGGGCTGGCTGTAGGCACTTTATAATTGGTTCCAGGGGTACACGGGCAGCAGTGGTCTGGTCAGTGGAGGAGTATTTAAAGTAGGGACCGCAGACAGGCTTCAAAGGCCTAACATAAGAAAATGGGCTGGCTGTAGGCACTTTATAATTGGTTCCAGGGGTACACGGGCAGCAGTGGTCTGGTCAGTGGAGGAGTATTTAAAGTAGGGACCGCAGACAGGCTTCAAAGGCCTAACATAAGAAAATGGGCTGGCTGTAGGCACTTTATAATTGGTTCCAGGGGTACACGGGCAGCAGTGGTCTGGTCAGTGGAGGAGTATTTAAAGTAGGGACCGCAGACAGGCTATCAAAGGCCTAACATAACAAACAATAGGCTCATGGCAGTTTCACAGCGGTTACATGGATACACGGGCAGGCAGCTTGGTGGTCAGTGGAGGAGTATTTAAAGTAGGGACCGCAGACAGGCTATCAAAGGCCTAAAATAACAAACAATAGGCTCATGGCAGTTTTACAGCGGTTACATGGATACACAGGCAGCTTGGTGGTGAGTGGAGGAGTAGTGCAAGGAGTGTCTGTCCCAGTACTCCCAAAATATAAATAGATGTTAATGTCTCGCAAAACAACCAAAACAAAAAAAAAAGGTGGCATACTTAGGTACAGGGGTGGGCTCATCTACTGAGTTTCTGACATAGTAATTTGGCAGTAACTATTTAATGGTGCCAATATAGGACACAGACACAGACTACTTTAAGTTGCATCATAGATGTCTACAAATTTGTATTGTCAGTGCCAGATATTGAATGATGTCAGCGAATAGACTAAAGATTGGTGGAGCTGTGCGACATAATTTTGCACATGGTAGAGCACATTTTGAGCTGGGGTAGGGGGGAACTCTCTTGAGGCCGGCGGGACCGCCCCAGGGCCCCTCATGTTACAACGGTGTGTCTGACGTTGGGTGCGCACCACCACCGCCAGAGACACTACATTGTACTATGAGGTACCCAGTAGCAATGCCGTCAACCAAAAGCGAGCACACCCACCTCTTCAGACAAACAGCAGTCTCACGGGTGCTTGCGCCAAGTCGCGATACCACGGCCCCGTGTGGGGAGTTTTGCCATTTAGGGAGGTGTAAACATGTCGTATGCTGTACAATCAGCTGCAGCAAATTAGACATTAGAAAAGTAATTCACAGGCAAGAGCTTTTCATAGGAAAGCTAGGTGTCGGCCGGGCAAGGTGGGGCAAAAGATTTCGAAATCCAGTTGTGGTTCATTTTAATGAATGTTAGATCGTCAACATTTTGGGTAGCCAGACGAGTCCTTTTTTCGGTTAATATTGAACCTGCAGCACTGAATACTCTTTCTGATAGGACACTTGCTGCCGGGCAAGCAAGCTCCTGCAATGCATATTCTGCCAATTCTGGCCAGGTGTCTAATTTGGAGGCCCAGTAATCAAATGGGAATGACGGTTGAGGGAGAACATCGATAAGGGATGAAAAATAGTTAGTAACCATACTGGACAAATGTTGTCTCCTGTCACTTTCAATTGATGCAGCAGTACCTGTCCTGTCTGCGGTCATAGCAAAATCACTCCACAACCTGGTCAGAAAACCCCTCTGTCCAACGCCACTTCTGATGTGTGCACCCCTAACACTCCTAGTCTGCTGCCCCCTGGAGCTTGTGTGAGAACGATCACGTGCGCTGTGTGCTGGGAATGCCTGAAGCAAACGGTCAACAAGAGTTGATTGTTTGGTTGCTAATATTAGTTCCAAGTTCTCATGTGGCATAATATTTTGCAATTTGCCTTTATAGCGTGGATCAAGGAGGCAGGCCAACCAGTAATCGTCATCGTTCATCATTTTCGTAATGCGTGTGTCCCTTTTTAGGATACGTAAGGCATAATCCGCCATGTGGGCCAAAGTTCCAGTTGTCAAATCTCCGGTTGTGATTGGTTGAGGGGCAGTTGCAGGCAAATCTACGTCACTTGTGTCCCTCAAAAAACCAGAACCCGGCCGTGACACGCAACCAATTTCCTGTGCCCCCGTGAAAGTTTCCGCATTAAAAATATACTCATCCCCATCATCCTCCTCGTCCTCCACCTCCTCTTCGCCCGCTACCTCGTCCTGTACACTGCCCTGACCAGACAATGGCTGACTGTCATCAAGGCTTCCCTCTTCCTCTGGTGCAGACGCCTGCTCCTTTATGTGCGTCAAACTTTGCATCAGCAGACGCATTAGGGGGATGCTCATGCTTATTACGGCGTTGTCTGCACTAACCAGCCGTGTGCATTCCTCAAAACACTGAAGGACTTGACACATGTCTTGTATCTTCGACCACTGCACACCTGACAACTCCATGTCTGCCATCCTACTGCCTGCCCGTGTATCCTCCCACAAATAAATAACAGCACGCCTCTGTTCGCACAGTCTCTGAAGCATGTGCAGTGTTGAGTTCCACCTTGTTGCAACGTCTATGATTAGGCGATGCTGGGGAAGGTTCAAAGACCGCTGATAGGTCTGCATACGGCTGGCGTGTACAGGCGAACGTCGGATATGTGAGCAAAGTGCACGCACTTTGAGGAGCAGGTCGGAGAACCCAGGATAAGTTTTCAATAAGCACTGCACCACCAGGTTTAAGGTGTGAGCCAGGCAAGGAATGTGTTTCAGTTGGGAAAGGGAGATGGCAGCCATGAAATTCCTTCCGTTATCACTCACTACCTTGCCTGCCTCAAGATCTACTGTGCCCAGCCACGACTGCGTTTCTTGTTGCAAGAACTCGGACAGAACTTCCGCGGTGTGTCTGTTGTCGCCCAAACACTTCATAGCCAATACAGCCTGCTGACGCTTGGCAGTAGCTGGCCCATAATGGGACAACTGGTGTGCAACAGTGTCATCTGCCGATGGAGTGGTTGGCCGACTGCGTTCTGTGGAAGAGCTGTAGCTTCTGCAGGAGGACAAGGAGGAGGAGGAGGGGGTGCGAACGCCTACAGCCAACTGTTTCCTAGACCGTGGGCTAGGCACAACTGTCCCTAAATTGATGTCGCCTGTGGACCCTGCATCCACCACATTCACCCAGTGTGCCGTGATGGACACATAACGTCCCTGGCCATGCCTACTGGTCCATGCATCTGTAGTCAGGTGCACCTTTGTACTCACAGATTGCCTAAGTGCATGGACGATGCGCTGTTTAACATGCTGGTGCAGGGCTGGGATGGCTTTTCTGGAAAAAAAGTGTCGACTAGGTAGCTCGTATCGTGGTTCAGCGTACTCCATCAGGGCTTTAAAAGCTTCGCTTTCAACTAAACGGTAGGGCATCATCTCTAACGAGATTAGTCTAGCTATGTGGGCGTTAAAACCCTGTGTACGCGGATGCGAGGATAAGTACTTCCTTTTTCTAACCAGAGTCTCATGTAGGGTGAGCTGGACTGGAGAGCAGGAGATCGTGGAACTTTCGGGTGTGCCGGTGTACATGGCAGACTGAGAGACGGTTGGAGACGGTATTGTTTCCGCCGGTGCCCTAGATGCAATATTTCCTCCTACTAAACTGGTGATTCCCTGACCCTGACTGCTTTTGGCTGGCAAAGAAACCTGCACAGATACTGCCGGTGGTGCGGAAAATGGTGGCCTTACAGTGACGGAAGGGATGTTGCGTTGCTGACTAGCTTCATTGGCCGAGGGTGCTACAACCTTAAGGGACGTTTGGTAGTTAGTCCAGGCTTGAAAATGCATGGTGGTTAAGTGTCTATGCATGCAACTAGTATTTAGACTTTTCAGATTCTGACCTCTGCTTAAGCTAGTTGAACATTTTTGACAGATGACTTTGCGCTGATCAGTTGGATGTTGTTTAAAAAAATGCCAGACTGCACTCTTCCTAGACTCGGATCCCTTTTCAGGGATTGCAGACTGAGCTTTAACCGGATGGCCACGCTGTCCTCCAACAGGTTTTGGCTTTGACACGCGTTTTGGGCCAGATACGGGCCCGGCAGATGGAACCTGTTGCGATGTTGATGCCTGCTGCGGCCCCTCCTCCACCTCCGCTTCTGAACTACTGCCGCCTGCACCCTGTTCCCCCAATGGCTGCCAATCGGGGTCAATAACTGGGTCATCTATTACCTCCTCTTCGAGCTCGTGTGCAACTTCGTCTGTGTCACTGTGTCGGTCGGTGGTATAGCGTTCGTGGCGGGGCAACATAGTCTCATCAGGGTCTGATTGTGGATCTGTACCCTGAGAGGGCAATGTGGTGGTCTGAGTCAAAGGAGCAGCATAGTACTCTGGCTGTGGCTGTGCATCAGTGCACTCCATGTCAGAATCTACTTGTAATGGGCATGGCCTGTTAAATGTTTCACTTTCTAAGCCAGGGACGGTATGTGTAAAGAGCTCCATGGAGTGACCCGTTGTGTCGCCTGCTGCATCCTTCTCTCTTGTTGTAGTTTTTGCTGAGGAGGACAAGGAAGCGACTTGTCCCTGACCGTGAACATCCACAAGCGACGCGCTGCTTTTACATTTACCAGTTTCGGAAGAGGAGGCAAAAGAGCTAGAGGCTGAGTCTGCAATGTAAGCCAAAACTTGCTGTTGCTGCTCAGCCTTTAAAAGCGGTTTTCCTACTCCCAGAAAAGAGAGCGTTCGAGGCCTTGTGTAGCCTGACGACGAAACTGGCTCCACAGCTCCAGACTTAGGTGGAATATTTTTATCCCCACGACCACCTGATGCTCCACTACCACTACCATCATTACCAGCTGACAATGAACGCCCACGACGACCTCTTGCACCAGACTTCCTCATTGTTTAAAAATCGTAACCAAACTAACTTTATTTGTTGCTGTCAAACAACTTACACGGTGAGCTATAACTTCAGTATGATTTCAATATCCCTTAACAGGTTGGTGAGACCACAAGGAAAATCAGGCACAATGTTACACACTCTGTTTTCTGTGACACCAAATCACAGAGATGACACACACGCAGGACTGTCACTCAAGCACTAATGTCAATATTAATCTCCCACCTAATTTTTTTTTTTTTTTTTCTCTGTGAGACTTTAGAAACCAAATAATATTTAAAAAAAAACAAAAAAACAAGGCTTTCTATGGCCCACTGAATGAGAGATGGCACGCACAGGAGTGGCACACAAGCCCTGACTGAGGCCAATATTTTTCTCCCACTGATTGATGTAGTGTTTTTGTGTTGAGGTTGATTTTAAAACACAAATGAAGGAAAAAAATAAAAAGGCTTTCTATGGCCCACAATTAGAGAGAGAGGTGGCACACCCAGGAGTCAAGACTGGCACACAAGCTGAAATGGCAATATTACTCTCCCACTGTTTTTTTATGTATTTTTTTTTTATTTTCAGGGAGACTTTAGAAACCAAATAATATTAAAAAAAAAACAAAAAAACAAGGCTTTCTATGGCCCACTGAATGAGAGGGACAGAGGTGGCACACCCAGGAGTCAAGACTGGCACACAAGCTGAAATGGCAATATTACTCTCCCACTGTTTTTTTATGTATTTTTTTTTTATTTTCAGGGAGACTTTAGAAACCAAATAATATTAAAAAAAAAAAAAAAACAAGGCTTTCTATGGCCCACTGAATGAGAGGGACAGAGGTGGCACACCCAGGAGTCAAGACTGGCACACAAGCTGAAAGGGCAATATTACTCTCCCACTGTTTTTTTATGTTTTTTTTTTTTTTATTTTCAGGGAGACTTTAGAAACCAAATAATATTAAAAAAAAAACAAAAAAACAAGGCTTTCTATGGCCCACTGAATGAGAGGGAGAGAGGTGGCACACCCAGGAGTCAAGACTGGCACACAAGCTGAAATGGCAATATTACTCTCCCACTGTTTTTTTATGTATTTTTTTTTTATTTTCAGGGAGACTTTAGAAACCAAATAATATTAAAAAAAAAAAAAAAAAACAAGGCTTTCTATGGCCCACTGAATGAGAGGGACAGAGGTGGCACACCCAGGAGTCAAGACTGGCACACAAGCTGAAAGGGCAATATTACTCTCCCACTGTTTTTTTAGGTTTTTTTTTTTTTTTTCAGGGAGAATTAGAAACCCAATAATATTAAAAAAAAAAAATAAATAGGCTTTCTATGGCCCACTGAATGAAAGGGAGAGAGGTGGCACACCCAGGAGTCAAGACTGGCACACAAGCTGAAAGGGCAATATTACTCTCCCACTGTTTTTTTATGTATTTTTTGTTTTTTCAGGGAGACTTTAGAAACCCAATAATATTTAAAAAAAAAAATAAATAGGCTTTCTATGGCCCACTGAATGAGAGGGAGAGAGGTGGCACACCCAGGAGTCAAGACTGGCACACAAGCTGAAAGGGCAATATTACTCTCCCACTGTTTTTTTAGGTTTTTTTTTTTTTTCAGGGAGACTTTAGAAACCAAATAATATTAAAAAAAAAAAAAAAAAAAAAAAAAATAGGCTTGCTATAGCCCACTGAATGAGAGATAGCACACACAGCAGTGGCACACAAGCCCTGACTGAGGCCAATATTTTTCTCCCACTGATTGATGTAGTGTTTTTGTGTTGAGGTAGATTTTAGAACACAAATCACGGAAAAAATAAATAGGCTTTCTATGGCCCACTGAATGAAAGGGAGAGAGGTGGCACACCCAGGAGTCAAGACTGGCACACAAGCTGAAAGGGCAATATTACTCTCCCACTGTTTTTTTATGTATTTTTTGTTTTTTCAGGGAGACTTTAGAAACCCAATAATATTTAAAAAAAAAATAAATAGGCTTTCTATGGCCCACTGAATGAGAGGGAGAGAGGTGGCACACCCAGGAGTCAAGACTGGCACACAAGCTGAAAGGGCAATATTATTCTCCCACTGTTTTTTTAGGTTTTTTTTTTTTTTTTCAGGGAGAATTAGAAACCAAATAATATTAAAAAAAAAAAATAAATAGGCTTTCTATGGCCCACTGAATGAAAGGGAGAGAGGTGGCACACCCAGGAGTCAAGACTGGCACACAAGCTGAAAGGGCAATATTACTCTCCCACTGTTTTTTTATGTATTTTTTGTTTTTTCAGGGAGACTTTAGAAACCCAATAATATTTAAAAAAAAAAATAAATAGGCTTTCTATGGCCCACTGAATGAGAGGGAGAGAGGTGGCACACCCAGGAGTCAAGACTGGCACACAAGCTGAAAGGGCAATATTACTCTCCCACTGTTTTTTTAGGTTTTTTTTTTTTTTCAGGGAGACTTTAGAAACCAAATAATATTAAAAAAAAAAAAAAAAAATAGGCTTGCTATAGCCCACTGAATGAGAGATAGCACACACAGCAGTGGCACACAAGCCCTGACTGAGGCCAATATTTTTCTCCCACTGATTGATGTAGTGTTTTTGTGTTGAGGTAGATTTTAGAACACAAATCACGGAAAAAATAAATAGGCTTTCTATGGCCCACTGAATGAAAGGGAGAGAGGTGGCACACCCAGGAGTCAAGACTGGCACACAAGCTGAAAGGGCAATATTACTCTCCCACTGTTTTTTTATGTATTTTTTGTTTTTTCAGGGAGACTTTAGAAACCCAATAATATTTAAAAAAAAAAATAAATAGGCTTTCTATGGCCCACTGAATGAGAGGGAGAGAGGTGGCACACCCAGGAGTCAAGACTGGCACACAAGCTGAAAGGGCAATATTATTCTCCCACTGTTTTTTTATGTATTTTTTGTTTTTTCAGGGAGACTTTAGAAACCCAATAATATTAAAAAAAATAAATAAATAGGCTTTCTATGGCCCACTGAATGAAAGGGAGAGAGGTGGCACACCCAGGAGTCAAGACTGGCACACAAGCTGAAAGGGCAATATTACTCTCCCACTGTTTTTTTATGTATTTTTTGTTTTTTCAGGGAGACTTTAGAAACCCAATAATATTTAAAAAAAAAAATAAATAGGCTTTCTATGGCCCACTGAATGAGAGGGAGAGAGGTGGCACACCCAGGAGTCAAGACTGGCACACAAGCTGAAAGGGCAATATTACTCTCCCACTGTTTTTTTATGTATTTTTTGTTTTTTCAGGGAGACTTTAGAAACCCAATAATATTAAAAAAAAAAAATAAATAGGCTTTCTATGGCCCACTGAATGAGAGGGAGAGAGGTGGCACACCCAGGAGTCAAGACTGGCACACAAGCTGAAAGGGCAATATTATTCTCCCACTGTTTTTTTAGGTTTTTTTTTTTTTTTTTCAGGGAGAATTAGAAACCAAATAATATTAAAAAAAAAAAAAAAAAAAAAAAATAGGCTTGCTATAGCCCACTGAATGAGAGATAGCACACACAGCAGTGGCACACAAGCCCTGACTGAGGCCAATATTTTTCTCCCACTGATTGATGTAGTGTTTTTGTGTTGAGGTAGATTTTAGAACACAAATCACGGAAAAAATAAATAGGCTTTCTATGGCCCACTCAGTGAGAGATGGCACACACAGGGATGGCACTGTAGCAGAAATGCCAATCTTAATCTCCCACAAAAAAAAAACAAAACAAAAAAAAAAACTGTCCTACAATTACTATCTCCCTGCAGTAATGTAAGCCAGGTATGGCAGGCAGCAATAGGAGTGGACTGATGCACAAATTAAATAAAAAGTGTGGACAAACAGAAAAGATAGCTGTGCAGAAAGGAAGGAACAAGAGGATATGTGCTTTGAAAAAAGCAGTTGGTTTCCACAGTGGCGTACACACAGCAATACAGCTATCACGGAGCCTTCTAGGGCAGCCCAATGAGCTACAGCGCTGAGGGGAAAAAAAAAAAAAAATAGCTTCCACAGTCCCTGCACACCGAAGGTGGTGTTGGACAGTGGAAATCGCTGCAGCACAAGCGGTTTGGTGGTTAGTGGACCCTGCCTAACGCTCTCCCTGCTTCTGATGAAGCGGCAGCAACCTGTCCCTAAGCTCAGATCAGCAGCAGTAAGATGGCGGTCGGCGGGAACGCCCCTTTATAGCCCCTGTGACGCCGCAGACAGCAAGCCAATCACTGCAATGCCCTTCTCTAAGATGGTGGGGACCAGGATCTATGTCATCACGCTGCCCACACTCTGCGTTCACCTTCATTGGCTGAGAAATGGCGCTTTTCGCGTCATTGAAACGCGACTTTGGCGCGAAAGTCGCGTACCGCATGGCCGACAAGCACAGGGGTCGGATCGGGTTTCATGAGACGCCGACTTAGCCAAAAGTCGGCGACTTTTGAAAATGATCGACCCGTTTCGCTCAACCCTAGTCACCCCCAATATCGAAGGTGAGCTAAGCCCACCGGCATCAGGGGCTTATCTACACCATTCTGTAATGCTGTAGATAAGCCCCCGATGTATCCTGAAAGATGAGAAAAAGAGGTTAGATTATACTCACCTGGGCGGGCGGTCCGATCCAATGGGCATCGCAGTCCAGTCCGGGACCTCCCATCTTCATAGGATGACGTCCTCTTCTTGTCTTCATGCTTCGGCTTCGGCGCAGGCATACTTTGTCTGCCCTGTTGAGGGCAGAGCAAAGTACTGCAGTGCGCAGGCGCCAGGCCTCTCTGACCTTTCCCAGCGCCTGCGCACTGCAGTACTTTGCTCTGCCCTCAACAGGGCAGACAAAGTACACCTGCGCCGGAGCTGCAGCGTGAAGACAAGAAGAGGACATCGTAAGAAGATGGGAGGCTCTGGACCGGACCGCGACACCCATTGGACCAGACCGCAGCGGGAACGCCCCTGGGTGAGTATAATCTAACCTCTTTTTCTCATCTTTCAGGATACATCAGGGGCTTATCTACAGCATTACAGAATGCTGTAGATAAGCTCCTGATGCCGGTGGGCTTAGCTCACCTTCGATTTTGGGGGTGACAGGTCCCCTTTAGCACAGATGAAACTAAGCTGCTGAAAATAAATAAATTCTGGAACGGTGGGCTGAGCACTTTAATAATATTCTCAATTGCCCTGCCAATATCAATGACGAGGCTATTGCTCGCCTGCCCCAGGTAGAAATCAACAAGGACCTTGATGTTCTTCCAAGTAGAGATGAAGTCATGAAAGCAGTAAAAAAACTTTCTTGTGGAAAAGCAACCGGAAATGATGCTATACCTGTTGAGGTATATAAAGCTGGTGGCCCTGTTCTGATCCCAATGGTGACCAAACTATTCCAGTATATGTGGAAAAAGGAACAGGTTCCGCAACAGCTGAAAGATGCCAGCATAATTCACATATACAAGAGGAAAGGTAATCTCCAATCTTGCGACAACTATCGAGGCATCTCCCTTCTGTCCACTGCAGGAAAGATATTGGCTAGTCTCTTGCTCAACTGCCTTCTACATCACCTTGAGCAAGGCTTACTACCTGAAATCCAGTGTGGTTTCTATGCCAAATGTGGAACAGTAGATATGGTCTTTACAGCACGTCAACTTCAGGAAAAGTGCCAGGAGCAATACAGTGACCTTTATGTGACTTTTGTTGGTTTGACCAAGGCTTTCGACACAGTCAGTAGAGATGGACTGTGGAAGATCATGGCAAAATTTGGCTGTCTGAGGAAGTTCATCTCAATCGTCCGGCAGTTCCATGATGGCATGATGGTGAAGGTTCTGAACAATGGAGACGAATCTGAGGCTTTCCCAGTAACAAATGGCGTAAAACAAGGCTGTGTGCTTGCTCCAACCCTGTTCAGTATGCTATTCTCTGCAATGTTAAGTGATGCCTTTAACAACTGTGAAGATGGAATCCAGGTTAGGTACAGTACTGATGGCAAGTTATTCAACCCAAAACGCCTGAAGTCGGTTATGAAGGTGCATGAGACTGTTATCCGTGAATTATTATTTGCTGATGACTGTGCACTTAACGCTAGCACGGAACAACAGATGCAGCATGAAATGGACTGTTTTTCACAAGCTTGCGACAATTTTGGTCTCGAGATCAACACTGGAAAAAATGAAGTCAAGTATCAATCTGTTCCAGGGAAATTATACAAGAAGCCACATATCACGGTGAAAGAGCAAAACCTCAAAGCAGTCGATAACTTCACCTACTAAGGCAGCACACTTTCTCGTGAAGTAACCATAGATGCTGCGGTTAATAACAGAATTGCCAAAGCCAGTGCTGCCTTCGGAAGACTGCGTAAGAACGTCTAAGAACAAATGGGACTCAGCCTTACCACCAAGCTGAAGGTCTACTGCATGGTAGAAATCACCACACTTCTCTATGCTTGTGAGGCCTGGACAGTCTACAGCTGGCATGCTAAACAGCTTAATCATTTTCACGTGAGTTGCCTCCGCAGACTCCTCCACATCAGGTGCAAGAAAATGTCCAGGATACGGCAATTCTGGAACAAACTGGGCTATGCAGTGTCTACACTCTCCTGCTGAAAGTCCAAGCCAGGTGGGCAGGACATGTGGTCAGAATCCCTGACAGCTGACGACCGAAAAAACTGATGTATGGAAAACTGTGCCAAGGAAAGTGAGCAGTTGGGGGGCAGAAGAAGCACTATAAAGACTGCCTTAAGGCATCTCTCAAAAACTTGGAAGTCAACATCAATGAATGGGAAGAGCTTGCCCTGGATCGTCCAGGTTGGTGGGGCCGGATCACCTCAGGAGCACGTGCAGCCAAAGATAGGAAAATCTTGGACATAAAAAAGAAAGCGTGCAGTCTGCAAGGCACAAGCAGAGTCTGGTGTACTGACCACATCTGCTTTGTTATGTCAAGAATGTGGGAAAACCATCAGGGCCCGGATTGGCCTCATCAGCCACCTCTGGACCCATAACTACTAATTCTCTTCTAACCCTGAAGCCATGGTCATCTTCGATTACGAAGGACGAACATCATCACCTATCCTGTGAAGCCCATGGATTGGTGTGTTAAACCAAAGAGTAGACCTTTAATGCAAACTATCATAACACAGGTCTACAAAAAAATATTTTTTGTAATCATCGCAGGTGCCTTTGTACTTTTCTGAATCATCTTTTTGTCCGGATTTAAAAAATGATTATAGTTTTCCTGTAGCACGTATAGTTTCCATGGAGCAGCAGCATTGTTATAAGGTATAGGAAATATACTGGCGATATTAAGTAAACAGTAATCTACATATCAAAAAAAAATGCTTCACCTTACAAAACAGTTTTTATTGAACCAAAACAGAAACCAAAATATCAGCAGAAATTAAAAGTACTTGACATTAGACTGTCGTTGATACGATTATTCAGGGTTGTCCCTATACGACATCCAACAGTAATCTGCCATCATTGAGTCATTCCAAAAACCCTGGTAACGGTGTTCCATTACTTTAATGTCCTGGTGAAACCGCTCGCTTTGTTCATCACTTACATCCCCAAGATTTTGAGGGAAGAAATCTAAATGTGAATGCGAAAAGTGCATTATCAGAGACATGTGACATCCAAGACACTGGTATGCATTTAGCAGTTCCTCGACACCTTCAACATATTCTGGATATTTTTTTTTTCCTAAGAAGTTTTCACAGATTCACTTGAAGCTTTTCCAAGATCTCAATTCCTTATCATTTAGAGTTCCTTCAAACACATCTCTCATAAGCTCTCAGATCTGAGGACCCACAAATACCCCTTCCTTCAGTTTTGCTGGTGAAATGCTGGAAAATTCTGTGAAATCTACTGGAAACCTTGTGAATTTGTCTTTGCCATGCCTTTCACAAAGTTTTTAATCAATCCCAACTTTATATGTAGTCGAGGAAGAAAGATTTTTGTTGGAGCAACTAAAGGATTATGCTGAACATTGTCTCTACCTGGTCCATAGATGTTTCTCTGTCCCAAATCACAACGAACATAATGCTCTTCTGTATTTCTACTGTCCCATAAACACAAGGGGCAACAATATTTTGTGAAACCTCCTTGCATTCCCATTAGCAGACCAATCACTTTCAAATCTCCACATATAGTCCATTGATGATGCTTATATTGTATAGCATCCAAAACAACTGACAGATTTTCATAGCTTTCCTTTTGATGGCATGAGTGAGCAATATGGATCAATGGTTTCACATTTCCATTGTGAAGCAACACTGCTTTCAAACTTCCCTGGGATGAGTCAATAAGCAATCGCCAATCTGCAACATAGTAACATAGTTAGCAATGGCGAAAAAAGATATTTGTCCAGTCAGTTCAGCCTATATTCTGTCAGAATAAATCCCCAGATCTATGTCCTGCTAAAGAACCTAATAACTGTAAGATATAATATTGTTATGCTCCAGGAAGACATGCAGGCCTCTCTTGAACCCCTCGACTGAGTTCGCCATCACCACCTCCTCAGGCAAGAAATTCTAGATTCTCACTGCCCTAACAGTAAAGAATCCTCTTCTATGTTGGTGGAAAAACCTTCTCTCCTCCAGACACAGAGAATGCCCCCTTGTGACCATCACCTTCCTTGGTATAAACAGCTCCTCTGAGAGATATTTGTATTGTTCACTTATATACTTATACATGGTTATTTGACCACCCCTCAGTCTTCTTTTTCTAGACTAAATAATCCTAATTTTGCTAATCTCTCTGGGCTTTGTAGTTCCCCCATCCCCTTTATTAATTTAACAAAATACTCTTGATTCAGTTCTTCAAAGAGGCCATTCACATTGTTACAGTACACCATAAGTCCATCAACTGTGAAAAATTGTGTTAAAATGTTACTTCTGTTTTGGTAACAAAACACTTTGACTTCATCATGAAGAAGATTCTTCTGTTTCAACCTAGATGCAAGAAGTTTAGCTTTATCTTTTGACAATGAAAGGTCTCTGATGAGATCATTTAATTCATGCTGAGTAAAGCATTCTGGCTGCTTGGCTGCTCCATCAGGTACATACTCATTGTTACGTGTTACGGAACCACTCAGCACCCAGAATATGTTGTGCAGTTATATGTATGAATAATAGGTTCCATGTGAGATGCATCAGCCCACAGGCTGCGCCCCTGGGCAGAGGGGACAAGATATCCCCCTTCTGTCCTCCCCCCACCTTTGTAATTCCCACAGCAAATATCGGCAGGCTCCGGCCCCCTGCGGCTATTGTAATGTATGTCTGGCCTGCTGCTTATCTATTGGCCCACCCTCTGTATCTGTGTAATATATTTTGTGTCCTGTGAATAAAGTGTTGTGAGACTGGAAATATGTGGAGAAGCAGTCAACTTTTATATGCTCTCATGTAATCAAGGAATTCCAGCCAGCGTCCTTCATTCAGACTCCAGCCAAAGCAAAGTGGACCACCTGAAACACGGGGTGGTACTGAAAGAGGTACCCCAGCTTGGTAGACCCCGTTACACTCATCTTGACTTGAGGTCTCCATATCTTCGCCAGTAGCTTCTGCTCCATAGACTTCATATTCTATTTCATTTTCATCCAATCCAGACAATGGTGGTACAGGAACTGGCCAAGTACCACCATGTGGAACTGGCCTAATCGCAGATTCAAGTTCAGGGTAATTAATCTTATGTTTGTTCTTTGTAGAAAAGCCTTTCAGTTTGACAAAACAAAAGTAGAAGTCATCACTATGATTTTTGGGTTCTCTCCAAATCTTGGGAACAGCAAATTGCATAGCCACTTTCCTCATATTCAACCAGTCATGAAGACCATTTGAACAACTTGAGCATATAACATGAGGGGCCCAACTTTTGTCTTGATCATTAAGTGGACACTTAAAGTATATCTGGTACATCTTTTTAATATCATGAGTGATTGAACATACTTGGCCTTTTGGTGTAAAAGGACCACACACATAGTAGAATCTGTTTGGATGATTGATACACTGTCAGAGCATTTTTCTCATTTAAATCAGATCAAACAGTAGACTAAGTTCAGTTCAATGGTGGTGACAAACTAAAAAAAATGTGATGAGCCAACCGACTTTATGTAGCTATTTCCCCAGAGATGACAGAGGCAGCTTGTATTTAGAACTGATTTTACTGGAGGTAATCTGGTATATACAGTTGTGAGGTAAATGGGTCAGCCTATTCCTTACAGATGAACATTTGCAGACAGGTAGTTTCTCGGTGTGATATTGGCTGCTTTCAGGTTCTCTCTCTGTGGAGACCCTCACTCAGTTACACCTCAGTGGCTGAGCTGTTTTCTTCCTTCTGAGGCAACTTGCCCTCCCAGAAATGCAGTGAAAATCCTCTCACAATGGTGACTGTCAGCTGCCTTCCCTTCTATCTCCATGTGACAGGGCTCAGATCCCTGTAGGGCCTGTCTCCTGTCAGAGTCTCACATACATACCAGTCCATCCTGCCATCACCATCCTTTTCTGACTGACTCAAATCTTACCGCCCCATAACAGTTAGCTCCTCCCCATAACATGTGACTTTCCAAGAAGCAGTCATTGGTTGACTGCACTGTCAAAACTCCTTCCCTTAAAACTCACTAAAACCTTTACTGATGTTGTCCCTGTAAGAAAATTCACAATTAAACAAGAGAAGCAAAGAAATGTAAATAACATAATAACAAAAATACTTCTATCTCATAAACTTTATGTGATAGAGCAAAACTAAGCAAATTTTTTGAATCAGCACATCAAACTCCATAGAACAGACATATTACCTTTGCTGATGATTTTTTTTGTTGACCAGTGTAATTATTCATCCCAATTTTAGTTATATGCACTAGCCCTTTGTAGTCAATAACTTTTATGCCTCATTTAAAAGTCATTTTTTTTCACACAAGTAAAAAAAAAATCACCATTCATTAGTGTTTTGGATCCGAGTTTCATCAGTGTTTTGGATCCGAGTTTAATCAGTGTTTTGCCAGTGTGCAAATTTTTCTGCCAGTTTTTTATCAGTGATTTTATCAAATACAAAAAAATGTCAGACTTTCTCCTACCCATTACAATGTTAAAAACATGTAGCACAGGAGTGGCATCCATTTTTTTTGTTATTTTCAAAGACCCATAAATTGAATAGGTGATTTTGATCCATAACTCAGGTCAAAAACATACTGTATCTGCAAGAAAACTCAGATGTGTGAACAGAAGAACCATAGACAATAATGCATTTATAGATAGAGCATGTATATGAAAAATGAATGAAGCCTTAGGCCGGGTCAGACCTAACGTATAAAAATACAGTCCGTTTTTTACGACCGAGATACTCAGAAAAGTCCCTGAACAGTGATCCGTATTCAATGCGGGGATGCGATTTTGTCTCCAAAAATTATCCATGTGTCATCCGTACAGTGAGATTTTCTCGCCGGCTTGCAAAATCGACATATAATAGATCCATGGGCTCAAATATTCGTGAAAACATATATACAGTAATATAAATATAAATAAATATATATATATTTATATATTTTTATTATTATTATTTTTTAACCCCTTCCCGACCTGTGACGCCACGTAGGCGTCATGAAAGTCGGTGCCAATCCGACCTGTGACGCCTATGTGGCGTCATGGAGGGATCGCATCCCTGCAGATCGGGTGAAAGGGTTAACTCCAATTTCACCTGATCTGCAGGGACAGGGGGAGTGGTACTTCAGCCCAGGGGCTACGATCGCTCTGATTGGCTGTTGAAAGTGAAACAGCCAATCAGAGCGATTTGTAATATTTCACTATGAAAACTGGTGAAATATTACAATCCAGCCATGGCCGATGCTGCAATATCATCGGCCATGGCTGGAAACCCTGATCTCTCCCCCCCACCACTACTGATATCCTCCCCAGTCCTCCATCCTGTGCTCCGCCCTCCGTCCTCCTGTCCACTCCCCCGTCCTCCTGTCCGCTCCCTCCATGCTCCGATCCCACCCCCCCATGCTCCGATCCCCCCCCTGATACTTACCGAGCCTCCCGGTGTCCGTCCGCCTTCGCCACGGGCGACGCCATCTTCCAAAATGGAGGGCGCATGCGCCGGCCGGCAGATTCGTTCCAGCTACATTTTGATCACTGTGATAGGTTTTATCACAGTGATCAAAATAAAAAAATAGAAAATGACCCTCCCTTTATCACCCCCATACATAGGGACAATAATAAAATAAAGAAAATAATTTTTTTTTTTTCACTTGGGTTAGAACTAGGGTTAGGGTTAGGGTTAGAACTAGGGTTAGCATTAGAATTAGGCTATGTGCACACGGTGCGGATTTGGCTGTGGATCCGCAGCGGATTGGCCGCTGCGGATTCGTAGCAGTGTTCCATCAGGTTTACAGTACCATGTAAACCTATGGAAAACCAAATCCGCTGTGCCCATGGTGTGGAAAATACCGTGCGGAAAAGCTGCGTTATATTTTCCGCAGCATGTCAATTCTTTGTGCAGATTCCGCAGCGTTTTACACCTGCTCCTCAATAGGAATCCACAGGTGAAATCCGCATAAAAAACAATGGAAATACGTGGTAAATCCGCAGGTAAAACGCAGTGCCTTTTACCCGCAGATTTTTCAAAAATGGCGCAAAAAAATCTCACACGAATCCGCAATGTGGGCACATAGCCTTAGGGTTGGAATTAGAGTTAGGGTTGGAATTAGGGCTAGGGTTGGAAATAGGGTTAAGAATAGGCTTGTGGTTAGGGTTATGGTTAGGGGTGTGTTGGGGTTAAAGATATGGTTAGGGTTGGGGTTAGGGTTGGGATTAGGATTAGGGTTAGGGTAGGGTTTAGGGTTAGGGTTGTAGTTAGGGGTGTGTTGGGGTTAGATGTTGTGAACTGTGTTTCTGGGCTCCCTCTGGTGGTCACTAACGGTATTGTGTGAGGCATGTCTTGTTGCAAGCCTAGGCTCCAGCTGTGTCATTAAGCAGAGGGTGTTCCCTATTTAGGTCTCCTCTGGACTCAGTCTCTTTCCTGGCATCGTTGTATCCAGTCCTATAAGGTCTCCTCCTGATTCCTTTTCATCTGTCTCATGCAAGAAAAGCTAAGTCCGTTTTGAATACTTTGGATCATTTGCATTTTTCAGTGTTTTTGTCCAGCTTGCTTAATATGTGATTTTCTAGCTCGCTGGAAGCTCAAGGGTGCTGATATTCTCCCCTCACATCGTCAGTCGGTGTGGGGGTTCTTGAATATTCAGCGTGGATGTTTTTGCAGGGTTTTCTGCTGACCGCATAGTTCACTATCTATTTTCTGCCTATCTAGACTAGTGGGCCTCACTTTGCTGAATCTAGTTCATCTCTACGTTTGTGTTTTCCTCTTGCCTCACCGTTATTATTTGTTGGGGGCTTTCTATATCTTTGGGGTTCAATTTCACTGGAGGCAAGTGAGGTCTTATTTTCCCTCTAGGGGTAGTCAGTTCTCCGGCTGGCTCGAGACGTCTAGAATCAACTTAGGCACGTTCACCGGCTACTTCTAGTTGTTGTGTTAGGATCAGTTATGCGGTTAGCCCAGTTTCCACCTCCCTAGAGCAGTTCTTTTGTTTTTGTTGACCTTGCCGGAATTCCAGAGATCCTCTACCACTGGGATCATAACAGTTAGAGTTGTGATTAGGGTTATGGCTAGAGTTGGGATTAAGGTTTGGGGTGTGTTGGGGTTAGTGTTGGAGTTAGAATAGAGGGGTTTCCACTGTTTAGGCACATCAGGGGCTCTCCAAACGCAACATGGCACAACCATTGATTCCAGCCAATCTTGCGTTCAAAAAGTCAAATGGTGCTCCCTCCCTTCCGAGCCCTGACGTGCGCCCAAACAGTGGTTTACCCCCACATATGGGGTATCAGTATACTCAGGACAAACTGGGCAACAACTACTGGGGTCCAATTTCTCCTTTTACCCTTGAGAAAATAAAAAATTGCTTGCTAATACATAATTTTTGAGGAAAGAAAAATGATTTTTTATTTTCACGGCTCTGCGTTGAAAACTTCTGTGAAGCACTCGGGGGTTCAAAGTGCTCACCGCATATCTAGCTAAGTTCCTTTCGGGGTCTAGTTTCCAAAATAGGGTCACTTGTGGGGGGTTTCTACTGTTTAGGCACATCAGGGGCTCCGCAAATGCAACGTGACGCCTGCAGGCCATTCCATCAAAGTCTGCATTTTAAAACATCACTACTTCCCTTCCGAGCCCCGACGTGTGCCCAAGCAGTGGTTTACCCCCACATATGGGGTATCAGTTTACTCAGGACAAACTGGGCAACAATTATTGGGGTCCAATTTCTCCTGTTACCCTTGAGAAAATAAAAAAATTGCTTGCTAATACATAATTTTTGAGGAAAGAAAAATTATTTTTTATTTTCACGGCTCTGCGTTGTAAACTTCTGTGAAGCACTTGGGGGTTCAAAGTGCTCACCACATATCTAGCTAAGTTCCTTTGGGGGTCTAGTTTCCAAAATGGGGTCACTTGTGGGGGGTTTCTACTGTTTAGGCACATCAGGGGCTCTGCAAACGTAACATGATGCCCGCAGACCATTCCATCAAAGTCTGCATTCCAAAATGTCACTACTTCCCTTCCGAGCCCCGACGTGTGCCCAAACAGTGGTTCCCCCCACATATGGGGTATCAGCATACTCAGGACAAACTGGACAACAACTTTTGTGGTCCAATTTCTCCTGTTACTCTTTTGAAAATAAAAATTTTCACGGCTCTGTGTTATAAACTTCTGTGAAGCACTTGGGAGCTTAAAGTGGTCACTGCACATCTAGATTAGTTCCATGGGAGGTCTAGTTTCAAAAATGGGGTCATATGTGGGGGAGCTCCAATGTTTAGGCACACAGGGGCTCTCCAAACGCATGGTGTCCACTAACGATTGGAGCTAATTTTTCATTCAAAAAGTCAAATGGCGCGCCTTCCCTTCCGAGCCCTGCCGTGTGCCCAAACAATGGTTTACCCCCACATGTGAGGTATCAGTGTACTCAGGAGAAATTGCCCAATAAATTTTATGATCCATTTTATCCTGTTGCCCATGTGGAAATGAAAAAATTGAGGCTAAAAAGAATTTTTGTGAAAAAAAAGTACTTTTTCATTTTTACGGATCAATTTGTGAAGCACCTGGGGGTTCAAAGTACTCACTATGCATCTAGATAAGTTCCTTGGGGGGTCTAGTTTCCAAAATGGGGTCACTTGTGGGGGAGCTCCAATGTTTAGGCAAACAGGGGCTCTCCAAACACGACATGGTGTCTGCTAACGATTGGAACCAATTTTTCATTGAAATAGTCAAATGACACTCCTTCCCTTCCGAGCCCTGTCGTGCGCCCAAACAGTGGTCCCCCCCATATATGGAATATCGGCGTACTCAGGACAAATTGTACAATAACTTTTGGGGTCCAGTTTCTCTGTTTACCCTTGTGAAAATAAAAAAATTGTTGCTAAAATATCATTTTTGTGACTAAAAAGTTAAATGTTAATTTTTTCCTTCCATGTTGCTTCTGCTGCTGTGAAGCACCTGAAGGGTTAATAAACTTCTTGAATGTGGTTTTGAGTACCTTGAGGGGTGCAGTTTTTAGAATGGTGTCACTTTTGGGTATTTTCAGCCATATAGACCCCTCAAATTGACTTCAAATGTGAGGTGGTCCCTAAAAAAAATGGTTTTGTAAATTTCATTGTAAAAATAAGAAATCGCTGGTCAAATTTTAACCCTTATAACTTCCTAGCAAAAGAAAAAAAATTGTTTCCACAATTGTGCTGATGTAAAGTAGACATGTGGGTAATGTTATTTATTAACTATTTTGTGTCACATAACTCTCTCGCTTAACAGAATAAAAATTCAAAATTTGAAAATTGCGAAATTTTCAAAATTTTCACCAAATTTCCATTTTTTCACAAATAAACGCAAAAATTATCGACCTAAATTTACCACTAACATGAAGCCCAATATGTAACGAAAAAACAGTCTCAGAACCACTAAGATACGTTGAAGCGTTCCTGAGTTATTACCTCATAAAGTGACACTGGTCAGAATTGCAAAAAATGGCCAGGTCATTAAGGTCAAAATAGGCTGGGTCATGAAGGGGTTAATACAAAGCTAGATAGCATAAAAGCCAGTAATTCAATTGCCGGCTTTTGCCAACTGCTTACCAAACCCGACAGGATATGAGACATGGTTTACATACAGTAAACCATTTCATATCCATTATATTTTTACATATTCCTCACTAATAATGTTAGTAGTTTGTGTGTGCAAAATTTTGGAGCTCTAGGTGTTAAAATAAAGGGTTAAAACACAGAAAATACTGGCATGGGCTCCCGCGCAATTTTCTCCGCTAGAGTGGAAAAGCCATTGACTGAAGGCAGATATTAATAGGCTAGAGAGAGACCATGGTTATTGCCCCCCCAGGGTAAAAACATCTGCCTCCAGCCACCCCAGAAAAGGCACATCTGTAAGATGCGCCTATTCTGGCACTTAGCCACTCTCTGTAGCAGTGGGATATGGGGTAATAAGGGGTTACTGTCACCCTGCTATTGTAAGGTGACATTAAGCCTGGTTAATAATAGAGAGATGTCAATAAGACACCTATCCATTATTAATCCAATATTAGTAAAGGCCAAGGGTTAAAAATACACACACATTAAAGTATTTTAATGAAATAAATAAACACATGGGGTTTTATTATTTTTATTGTACGCTCAATCCAACTCAAGATCCTCATTCTCCTGTAAAGAAAGGAAAATAAAAAAGCAACAATATCCCATACCTTTCCGCCGTACGGTCATGTCCCATGCTGTAAATCCATCTGAAGGGGTTAAATACTGTTACAACCAAGAGCCTGCTAATGCAGCCGCTCCTGGCTGTAAAAGACTGGGGAATGAATGAAATGAAGGTAACGTAGCTTCGGGGACTTGTGGTGCCATCACTGAAGCTGCGCCCCCTGGTGGCATAAACTCATTTGAACTGTAGCGTGAGAAAATATTCAGAAAAATTCCCAAGTTACAGTTCATATGAGTTTATGCCACCAGGGGGCGCAGCTTCGGTGACGGCACCGCAAGTCCCCGAAGGTACGTTACCTTCATTTCATTCATTCCCCAGTCTTTTACAGCTGGGAGCAGCTGCATTAGCAGGCTCCTGGTTGTAACTGTATTTAACCCCTGCAGATGGATTTACAGCGTGGGACATGACTGTACAGCGGACAGGTATGGGATATTGTTGCTTTTTTATTTTCCTTTTTACAGGAAAACGAGGGTCTTCAGTTGGATTGAGCGTACAGTAAATATTATAAAACCCCATTTGTTTGTTTATTTATTTCATTTAAATACTTTATTCTTAATGTGTGTGTGTATTTTTAACCCTTTACTAATATTGAATTAATAATCGATAGGTTGCTTATTGACATCTCTCCATTATTAACCAGGCTTAATGTCACCTTACAATAGCAAGGTGACATTAACCCCTTATTACCCCATATCCCACCGCTACAGGGGAGTGGGAAGAGAGTGGCTAAGTGCCAGAATAGACGAATCTTACAGATGTGCCTTTTCTGGGGTGGCTGGGGTCAGATGTTTTTAGCCAGGGGGGCCAATAACCATGGTCCCTCTCTAGGCTATTAATATCTGCCCTCAGTCACTACCTTTCCCACTCTGGCGGAGAAAAGTGCGCGGGAGCCCACGCCAGTTTTTTCCGTGATTTAACCCTTTATTTTAATACCTAGAGCTCCAAAATTTTGCACACACAAACTACTAACATTATTTGTGAGGAATATGTAAAAATATAATGGATATGAAATGGTCTACTATATGTAAACCATGTCTCATATCCTGTCAGATTTGGTAAGGAGTTAGCCAAAGCCGGCAATTGAATTACCGGCTTTTATGCTATCTAGCTCTGTATTAAATATAAATATATATATATATATATATATATATATATATATATATATATATATATGTGTGTCAATGACATATATATATCTATTCTATGTGTAGACATTTATTCTAACCTGTCAGAGTGACTTTACTGTACACGGCGCTGAATTACCGGCTTTTCTATAGGACACCGATGCGTATTTCTCGCAAGGCAGACGTGTGGTCCATGTGTAATCCGTATTTTTCTCGCCCCAATAGACTTTCATTGGCGGATTATTGGAGGAATACGCTGACAATAGCAGCATGCTGTGATTTTCTCAGCCCGTTATATATAGTACGGCAGAGAAATATAGGGCTGATGGAAGCTGCCCCATAGAGAAACATTGGTCCGTGTGCAATGCGTTGTTTTTGTGCCTCTCCCTCATTCGTATTTTTACGAATAGCGTGACCCCGGCCTTACACTGATGAAAAATTGACAACTATTTTTCAACACTGGCAGACAAGTGATATATTACATTGTATTTGGCTTTGTAATTGTATAAAAAGTTGGTTTCTGCCCAGACACTTTTTAAAACTCTAAACTGAGGTCTTTTCTTTATGTTCAGATTACTGTAATTTATGTTGTGAATTCTGCTCTTGGGCTCCCTCCGGTGGTTGTTGGTGGTAGTGCAGTTGTCTCTGGGTTGTAATCCAGGGCAGGTGTTTCTGCTGATTGCAGCTCTACTAGGTATTTAGGTGTGCAGGATCCATTAGTCCTTGCCAGTTGTCCATTGTTCTTGGAGGGATTGCATCTCTGTCTGGCTCCTCATGCCCTGCTGTCAATTCAGCTAAGATAAGTGTCTGGTTTTTGTCTCTGCAGCACACATGCAGTGTGCTTTACATTTCAGTGCAATTCATTGTGTTTTTGTCCAGCTTAGACTTTGTTTGGATTTTTCAGTCATGCTGGATTCTCTGGAGATGCAGATATACATTCTATGTCTTTAGTTAGATGTAGAATATTTTTATTATCTGCTGTGGATATTTTTAGGGTTTTAATACTGACCGCTTAGAATTATGTCCTATCCTTTTCTATTTAGCTAGAAGTGCCTCTTTTGCTAAATCCTGTTTTCTGCCTGCGTGTGTGTTTCCTCTTATACTCACAGTCAATATTTGTGGGGGGCTGCCTATCCTTTGGGGTTCTGCTCTGGGGCAAGATAGAAATTCCCATTTCCATCTATAGGGGTATTTAGTCCTCCGGCTGTGTCGAGGTGTCTAGGACGTGTTAGGTACACCCCACGGCTACTTCTAGTTGTGGTGTCAGTTTAGGGTTTGCGGTCAGTACAGGTACCACCTACTCCAGAGTAAGTCTCATGCGGCTCCAAGGTCACCGGATCATAACAAATTTAGTACTAAAATTATCAACTCTAGCAGATGCCAGTACTGCTCCTTCACATTATCGGTTTAGAGCTACAATCTTAGACTGACAAAGGTTTTAAAACTTGTTGTATGTGATAGAAAGCTAAAGTATAACTAAAAATTGTTATGTGTTTAGTTGTATAGAACACACAACTACCTGAAGTACTGATAAGCATCCACTTATTCTGTATTTTTTGAGATGGCTTAAAGGGGTTGTCCCTCGAACTAAGTACATTTTAATCAATAGATCTTAGAATAATAATAAGTTCCACAATTGGATGTGTTGAAATAATCTTATGAATGTGCCCCTGCCATGTACTGTGTAAGGAAGTGGAGTTGCTGAAGATATAATGTTGTTATATAATGCTTTGCACTGTTTAAATGTGATTTTAGCTGTTTGACAACTTGGATGTGCCTATCTGGGTACAGATAAAGTTAACATTTGGGACTAGCCCAAAATGGGATGGGCTATGTGGGGATACAGGAGACAGCTTCCTGGTTAATGAGTCAGATAAGGCCTAGCAACGAGTATCGTAAGACCTAAGGTCTGACAGTAGCATACGGTGTGTTGTGTGCGAAGGGGCGGTCCACTACACATCAGTTAACAAGTACTATGGACCAAGAAAATGTAAAGAGACATTTGAAAGCTGAAACACAGGCCACTGAGGCCATCTACACAGTATGGAACTTTGCTCAGAAGGAAGCAGAAGACACACCTAAAGGGGATGTAAAGTAGAGAAGTTGTATCAGCAGGTCATTAGTGAATTGTTGTCTACCGTGAATGAAAACTTGACTGCATGTACATTGAAAAGAAGTTATAGTTGCCATATTGGGACATATAAATTCTCCTATGGAGTGCAGTGAACTTTCAAGGTTGTAGTGAGGAGTCATACCAATGTACCTCAAGCAGTAGGATCCTCATTAATCAGTTGGGAACTGAGAGTAGCTGTTCGGCAGTAGTGTTACACTTTGATCAATGCTGACCTCATAGTTGAGCATGAAGTATCCCATAAGTGTAATATGAGATTTAGGAGTGCAAGGAAAATTAAGTGTCATTAGATGTAACCGAGAAGTGCCCACATCTGCTTTAAGTAAAAGAAATATTGTGAAGAATTGTGCCTATTATCTGATGGACATAGTTTTTAACAAGTTTTTGTTCAGTAAAAAGAGGTTTATTGTTTAACTCTGGTGTCCCTCACACATCCTTCTAACTTCTAGTCCTGGCCTGCCTGGTACAACGGTGCCATGCATTCTGCAGAGGCATATTGCTAAGCAAACACAAGCACACACATCTAGACAAGACGCCCATTTTCATGTAGTGTTCCAGGGCATGAAACAGCAGTACCTCGCCCCATGGCTACCGCACTGTGACACGTTACATACTGTGCAATGGATGTGCCTTACCATGCAGGAACATGGTCTGCACTTACCAAAGCTCCTGGCCAGAGGAGGATGCAAATGTGAGAATACAGACAGGACAGCATGAGATCGCAGGTGTTACTGCTTTCTGTGAGGTAAAACATTTCCCTGCTTGATTGAAAATATATTCTACTTCAAAGAAAAAATCAGCTGTGATCTTGTGCTGTAATGTTTGTATACTTTTTTCCTTCCTCCTCTGCCCAGGAGCTGTGGTATGATCAGACCATGTATGGTCAGACACAGCCATTACACAGTACACAGCAGGGGACATTTATAAGAATATCTCAGCACAGGAACATTTTTTAAAACACATCAAATTGTGGACCTTATTATTATTCTAAGACCAATTAAACTGTACTTATTTCATGTGACCATTATAAGTTCATGCTAAAAACATACAACTCTGCCCTTCACCTCTCCAAACAAACCTATTTCAACACCCTCATCACCTCGCTGTCCAATAACCCTAAACGTCTCTTCGACACTTTCCAGTCCCTACTCAACCCAAGAGAGCAGGCCCCAACCACAGATCTCCACGCTGACGATCTGGCCAATTACTTCAAAGAAAAAATTGACCACATTCGACAGGAAATCATCTCCCAATCTCTTCATACCATGCACTGTCCTCCCTCCCCCACTGCATCTAGTTCACTCTCTGACTTTGAACCAGTTACAGAAGAAGAAGTAAGCAGGCTCCTTGCATCTTCTCGCCCGACCACTTGCACCAGTGACCCCATTCCGTCACATCTCCTCCAGTCCCTTTCCCCGGCTGTCACCTCTCACCTAACAAAAATATTCAACCTTTCCCTCACTTCCGGTATTTTTCCCTCCTCATTTAAGCATGCCATCATACATCCATTACTTAAAAAACCCTCCCTCGACCAAAATTGTGCCGCTAATTATAGACCTGTCTCTAATCCTCCCTTCATCTCTAAACTCCTCGAACGCCTGGTCCACTCCCGTCTTACCCGCTATCTCTCAGATAACTCTCTTCTCAACCCTCTTCAATCTGGGTTCCGCTCTTTACACTCTACTGAAACTGCCCTCACTAAAGTCTCTAATGACCTACTAACAGCTAAATCTAATGGTCACACTACTCCATGCTAATTCTCTTGGATCTCTCCGCAGCATTCGACACTGTGGATCATCAGCTCCTCCTCACTATGCTCCGCTCCATCGGCATCAAGGACACCATTCTCTCTTGGTTCTCCTCCTATCTCTCTGACCGATCGTTCACTGTATGTTTTGCTGGTTCCTCCTCCTCTCACCTTCCCCTTACTGTTGGGGTTCCTCAAGGATCAGTCCTAGGCCCCCTCCTCTTCTCTTTGTATACTGCCCCTATTGGACAAACAATCAGTAGATTTGGTTTCCAGTACCATCTCTATGCTGACGACACCCAATTATACACCTCTTCTCCTGGTTTCACGCCGACCTTCTTAGAAAACACCAGTGATTGTCTTACCGCTGTCTCTAACATCGTGTCCTCCCTCTATCTGAAACTGAACCTGTCAAAAACTGAACTCCTCGTGTTCTCTCCCTCTACTAACCTACCTTTGCCTGACATTGTCATCTCCGTGTGCGGTTCCATCATTACTCCAAAGCAACATGCCCGCTGCCTTGGGGTCATCCTTGATTCCGAGCTTTCTTTCACCCCCCCACATCTGATCATTGGCTCGCTCTTCTTATCTGCATCTCAAAAACATTTCTAGAATTCGCCCTTTTCTTACTTTCGACTCTGCAAAAACTCTTACTGTCTCACTTATTCATTCTCGTCTGGACTATTGTAACGCTCTACTAATCGGCCTCCCTCTTACTAAACTCTCCCCGCTCCAATCTGTCCTGAATGCTGCTGCCAGGATCATACTCCTCACCAACCGTTACACCGATGCCTCTACCTTGTGCCAGTCATTACACTGGCTACCCATCCAGTACAAAACAACTACCCTCATCCACAAAGCACTCCATGGCTCAGCACCACCCTACATCTCCTCTCTGGTCTCAGTCTACCACCCTACCCGTGCCCTCCGCTCCACTAATGACCTCAGGTTAGCATCCTCAATAATCAGAACCTCCCATTCCCGTCTCCAAGACTTTACACGTGCTGCGCCGATTCTTTGGAATGCACTACCCAGGTTAATACGATTAATCCCCAATCCCCATAGTTTTAAGCGTGCCCTAAAAACGCATTTGTTCAGACTGGCCTACCGCCTCAACGCATTAACCTAACTATCCCTGTGTGGCCTATTAAAAAAATAAAAAATAAAATAATCAGGTTCCTCTCATCATGTTCTCATACACTTTATGCAGTTAATAGCACTCTGTGTCTGTACTGCTACATACTTAGGCTGTTAACTGGTTCATGCAGCTTTACATGAACACCCGAGCCTTACACTATGACTGGTCCAAATAACTAAAGCAATTGTTACCATCCACCTCTTGTGTCTCCCCTTTTCCTCATAGGTTGTAAGCTTGCGAGCAGGGCCCTCATTCCTACTGGTATCTGTTTTGAACTGTGATTTCTGTTATGCTGTAATGTCTATTGTCTGTACAAGTCCCCTCTATAAGTTGTAAAGCGCTGCGGAATATGTTGGCGCTATATAAATAAAAATTATTATAATTATTATGTGACAATCCCTTTAAAATGAAGTTCTTCATTGGTTAGTATTTCAATACAGATGTGACAAAACTGACAAGTGAATAGAAAGTTGGTTGCCTAATCTTATACTGTAAAGACACAAAATCCATAGATTTATTGTTTCTTTCCATTTTCTCTAAGATGCTGATGTGATACTCTGCTATGAAATGTATGTATGCTCTGGAATAAATCATCAGATCCCAGATATCATTTGATTCAAGTGTCATTTTATTCAACTTTTGATGACCTACATGCCCATATAGATAGCTTACAAGGGTTCATCCTACTGACATTCCCCTTAAGTGGAAGTATGGGAAGCCAGACGAGGAATAGAGCTGGAGAGCCAGAGGCTTCAGATCCACAGTCTCATTTGCATATCAATTCAAGTGCTGATTTCTCAGTACCAGAGGAATGCACTGGCACGTAAATGTATTGCTGAACTTGTCTTTGAAAGCCTTACATACATATATAAATAGTTGGCAGGTAAAATCCTGCTGACAGATTCCCTTTAAATTACAACAGAAATGTCATCAATGACTGGAATACATTTCTTGCACACATCTCCCACGCTTGATGGTGAGTGCCAATGCATATTTATTCTCACAATATTCCTAGAACTGCATGGTGGATTTACAAAAAAGCAATACTTAGGAGAGTAGTGGAAATAAAATAAGAGCAAAAACTGGACACTTTTGATTTGGTGACAGGTCCTCTTTAAGTTCCTCACCCTGGAAGATAATTAGAAGTAATGATTTACAGATTTGGTTATGGATTATACAGTGGGGGAAATAAGTATTTGATCCCTTGCTGATTTTGTAAGTTTACTCACTGACAAAGACAAGAACAGTCTATAATTTTAAAGGTAGGTGAATTTTAACATTGAGAGATAGAATATCAAAAATAAAATTAAAAAAAAAATCACATTGTATAAATTATATAAATCTATTTGCATTTTGCAGTGAGAAATAAGTATTTGATCCCTCTGGCAAACAAGACTTAATACTTGGTGGCAAAACCCTTGTTGGCAAGCACAGCAGTCAGATGTTTTTTGTAGTTGATGATGAGTTTTGCGCACATGTCAGGATGAATTTTGGTATACTCCTCTTTGCAGATTATCTCCATAGGTTTTCTATGGGATTAAGGTCTGGAGACTGGCTAGGCCACTCCATGAATTTAATGTGCTTCTTTTTGAGCCACTTCTTTGTTTCCTTGGCTGTAGGTTTTGGGTAATTGTCTCGCTGGAAGACCCAGCCAAGACCAAGTTGCCAGTGGGCAAACTTACAAAATAAGCAAGTGATCAAATACTTATTTCCCCCACACTAAAACAATTCTACAGAAAAAGAATGTTTGTGCATTACTGTATTTTGGAAGCAGTTTTTTTTTTTATTTTTCCACTGATAAAGATCATTGGAGGATGAGATAAAATTTTCAATGGCTACCATTTTTATTTATATGCAACTTATTAATTTCTTTTAATCCACTTTTTGTGCAGCTGTATGATGAAGAAACATAGGTTTTGCCAAGTTTTTTATTTATTTTCTTTTACGATCAGTAGGGGGTTATATAGAGAGAGTACAGCAATACCAACATATCTACTTTTTGTTTGATTTCATTTTTTACATAAAAATGCCTATTTATTTGGCTACAACATTTTTTGTGGTTAGTTCTTTAGCTTGTTTTTTTATATTTTTTACAAAATTATTTTTTAAACTTTTTTATACTTAGTTTCTCTATGGGACTTTAATATTTATTTCTCTGATCACCAGTCTAATACCCTGCAACACTTCTACATTGCAGGGTATTAGAGCTGTTAGTAATAAACTGACATACAGCCTGTTAGACACAGCTTTTGAATGGGCCTAACCGCCCACCGTAGTTTTCAGACCTGGAGTTCATTAGTTGACTTCTGCTTGTCATGACAACCATGAACATACCGCAATTACGTCACTTTTGTTTCTTGTTGGTATGTCATGTTTTAACCCCTTAACGACAAATGACAGACATAAGCGGGTGTCAGTGCAGCACGCCAGAGTCCTGGTCGTTGCAGTATTGTCGCTCTGCCACTAAGGGGAGTGATGGTACGTCTGATGGCACTTAAGGAGTTCACCTGACCAGGTATCACAGTCACACATTACACTTCACACTCTGGCCACCAGGGGGAGCAAAGGGTTCTATGTATTAGGCCACTCCGCACACTTGGGTAAAACTGGGGGCTGGATAGGAAGTTAGACAGAAGCTGACTGGGTTGGAACCAGGCAACATCCTGTGGCAGAGGGTGTTGCGGGGGAAGATTCAGGGGGGTTTCTGTCAGGGGTGGGATCCTGACAGAGGCCTAGCGAAAAAGACAGATTGTTACAGAACCGCGCCTGCACTTCATTGCGGCGGTATCTTAAGAAAGGACAAGAAGCGAGGTTTATTGTGGAGAAGTGAGAAACGAGATCACAGCACAAAGGAGAATAGAACCAGTAGGAGTCGTGCCTTAAGATCGTGGCAACATCCTACTGAGGCGCGTAGCCGGTGGCCGGAACGCCGAGGAAGTATTGGGCTCCAAGCATTACTTCAAACAGCGGCAGGACAGTTAATTATAGGTTGGCTGTCTCACCTAAATCACCTAAGCAGACATAGGAGGCAATTGTGGGAGAGGGGTGACTCTAGGGTCCCGGAAGAACTCCAGGCCTACCCGTCATACGGGTGCGTCCTAGCCATATCATCTGGGGGACGGAGAAAGAACATGAGAACAGATACGAGTTGTGAGAAAGAACATCAGAAACAGACACAACAGTTGTGAGGACTATCCCGTGGTGCTCAGCAGGGAGGTACTACAACACACAGGCGCTAGAAGGTAGGCACTGATTTCCACCTGCAAAGGGAACTCTGGATGTGCCTTCGGACCAGCCGGTCTCAGCCAGCCCTGTTAGCAGTACACTGGATTGCGGATCCTGAAGCCTTCAGTAAAGAGGTAAAGAGACTGCAACCCTGTGTCCTCGTTATTCATCGCGACTTGCACCTCGCACCATCACCACACCTTTCATTGGATGCCCGTTAGCAGGGTCACGGACCGGGTCTAGCCACCGTGACAACCCCAAGACCGAGACAGAGAGGCCTGGTATCGAGTACCCCGCGGCCCTGCGTCTGGGGGCGCTCCATCAGCATCATGACGTGCTATGTCTGTCATGGATTAAAACTGTCACTGTGTGATAGCTGACCAGCACAGCCAGAGATGCAAAGACCCATTTTAGCGGTCACCGGTCTCTGATTGCTGCGATTGGTCAGTCAATCTGAGACCAACTTCAGCATCGAATCGACGGGAAGTGCTGAAATTTCAGCACTTCTGTATGGGCCTACAAGGACTGATGTGCGCCCCTATCCTATATCCTATACAAGTGTATTTACGTATTATATTTCAGCTGCTGCTGCACAGTGTATATTGTATAATTATAGGAAAAGTGCACTGCTTAGTTAAGCCACAAGATGGGGGAACATAGAGTATTGGGATTGTACATAGTATAGTAAATAGTTAATATAGGAGGGGCACGGTGGATAAGACAGGAAGGACTCCCTGATAGGAGTCAGTGGGGCCAGGGCACCCGTGCAGCTCTGTGGGGCTAGCCAGCCCAGGCAACACCATGCCACACAACCTTAAAGAAGAATAGGGCCCAGCCATAAAGCATTCGTGGTCTAGACCACATCAGGAGAAGCAACAGCAGCAGTGCAGTATTAGTGGGACTGCAGTTGCTAGAAGAGGCTAAGCAGTATGGGCAGGTCGCACACCATGTGGCAGATTATTGCGTGGGCTAATGCCCTCAGAACCTGGGGCAGAATGGCTGAGGGAGTTTGGAATAAGGCTGAGCAGAGAAGATGCTGAAGGATCGAAAGGTACGGTCCGTCCCGGAAGCGAGCTTAGCGACAGAGAGAAAAGGACAGGGACAGAAGAGGAATTGCTCGTTATTGAACTTGATGTGGATGCTGGAAATAACTTGGATGTGCTGTGTAAAGAACCAAGTAAAGCAGTTGTTGTTAAAGTTGAGCTGGACTGTCTCTCTCTTTGCGTGATGCCGACTACAAGGAACCTTCAGCAGCCCAGAGAGGAACCTGATGGCGCAGAGACCCAGAACACAGGTATGCCGAAGGGAAGGCACTATTGTACTGTGAGGAGAAGCCGGGGTGTGATACAGGGATTACTCCCAGCCATGACTACCGTCCTGGCCCACTCCAACACTTGGCGTAGTCGGCAGGATGCCGAAATCGTGCAGCGTGGGAATGCTGTGAGAAATTACATAAAAGTGACAAGAAAAGATTAGACTGAAAATTAGGGACAAAGGACTATTTCTCCGCTGAGTCAGCTGACCAGCTGACCCCTTGCAAGGTGAGGAAATTGCAAGGAGAGGTGAGACTGACACTTTAAATGTGACTGGAATAACCAATTTGCCTGACACCATGTTTGTGACCAAGATGGCAGCCATGAGGCTAGAGGAAAATAGGGCCAAAAGAGAAGACAACCATCGTGACTTCACCCTTCGTGGGCATGACAACGCGCTGACATGGCACAAAAACCTGCCAGGCGGCGCTCCTTGTTGGAGACAATTAGCACAGCACTTCCTGAAACAGCTTAATACGCATAATTATGGTTTTGTGACCTAACACTCTCACAGTCGGCACCAGAGAATCCTGACAGCATGCAGTGCGCACTGTGAGAACTCAGAAATCTGCAGTCACATAGAGTAACTGCAGACTTTCATCACAAACTTGGACAACCCATTAAATGCTCCTAACATAAATGAAAACATTGTAATCCATGATTTGTCAGACAACATAACACTTTACTAATATAGACATGTATCACCTACATCATAACCTACAAAGATAGCAACTCGGCAAAGTGGAGCATGCCCCTAAGCCATAACGTATAACCAAAGAAGAAAATCTCTATCTCAGTAAGATCCAAAAAGAGAACTATAGATAATGTAATGGAGTGTATAGACCATAAATAATAGAGATAAATCAGACACAAGGAGTAAGCTAGCAAAAATATTCAATTTTATTAAACATAAAGTATTACACATTAAGAATAATGTGAAGTAAGAGGAGAGAAGCAGCTAAAACTGATGTGGGAACAGCCGGAAAATTTACACCACATCAGAGGGGAGACAAAAGTGTCCCACTTATCTTTCACTCCCAACACATATAATGCCTAAAATCTCTGTCAAAAAGGTATAAAAAGCAGTAGTAATAGTATACACCAGCTTTAAAGTCATAAACAGTGTCCAAGGACAGTATAAGTAAGAGATAGATAAAAAAAAAAGCCCACACAAAGGATTTAGTATGATAGAACACAATTAAGGGGGAGTGGTGATATGAATGGTCACTATCATTATTACTATGATCACTGTAGGTGTGACAGATCTATCTCAGGGTAAACAAAATCATAATATCAGGGCATGTAGATGAATACATTTACCTTGAGACATGGTATTTGGATAGTGCAGGAGCGCAAGGAGAATACAGACATGTACAGTATCACGTAATCCTACAAGTTATGATTGTTATGTGTACAGGATCAGAACCAATAACAACACAATAATACCTCACCAGAACCACCATCAGGACAGAAATACATCAGTAGAACCCCCATCGGTACAGAAACACAGCATCACACCCCTCATCAGTATAGAAATACATCACCAGAATCACCAGCAGTGAAGAAACACATCACCAGAATCACCATAAGTAAAGAAATGCATCATTAGGGACACCATTAGTACATGAAAACATCAATAGGATAACTACACTGTGTTCCAAATTATTATGCAAATAATATTTCCTCATATTTCCTCTAAATTACCTATCTGAATTGCAGTCATTGTTATTTTCCAGTCATCTACTATTCTAGTATAATTGCAATGTTTTGGAACAAACTGCCTATGAAAACAGTATATTTTTAAAAAAAATAAACACTCAAAATGCATGTTCCAAATTATTATGCACAGCAGAGTTTTTAACCTTTTTTTTTATTTTGAACAAAAAAATGGTCAATTGTGAAGTTATAAGCATTATCAGCTGATTACAAAATGAAATCAAACAGTTTTCAAGTGAAAACTTTATTCTAGGTGATGTTACATTTGCACATAGGACCCCTTGTTCGAAAGAAGCTTCTGAACTCTTTCGTCCATTGAATTTGTCAGTTTTTGGATGGCTTCTGCTTCAATTGTTTTGCATGTGGACAGAATACCCTCCCAGAGCTGTTGCTTAGATGTGAACTACCTCCCGCCATCATAGACACTCCTTTTGATGATGCTCCAGAGGTTCTCAATGGGGTTGAGGTCAGGGGAAGATGGTGGCCACACCATAAGTTTGTCCTCTTTTATGCCCATAGCAGCCAGAGATGCAGATGTGTTTTTTGCAGCATGAGACGGTGCATTATCATGCATGAAAATGATCTTGCTGCGGAAAGCACGGTTCTTCCTCTTGAACCATGGCAGGAAGTGTTGTTTTAGAAACTCCACATAGATTATGGAGTTCATCTTTACCCCTTCAGGGATCATAAAGGGGCCGACAATCTCTCTCCCCATGATTCCAGCCCAAAACATTAATCCACATCCTCCTTGTTGGCGCCTTAGCCGTGTTTTCATGGTGTGTCCATCAACCAACCATCCTCCACTCCATCCATCTGGACCATCGAGCGTTGCACGGCACTCATCGGTGAACAAAACAGTTTGGAACTCAGTCTTCATGTATCGTTTGGCCCACTGGAGCCGTTTCTGCTTTTGTGCAGTGGATAGAGGTGGTCGACAGGATGGCTTATGCACCTCTGAAGGACCCTGCATCTTGTTGTTCTGGGGACGTTGGAGGCACCAGCAGCTTCAAAAACTTGTCTGCTGCTATGACAAGGCATTTTTGCAGCTGCTCTTTTAACCTTACGCAATTACCTGTTGGAAAGAGTCCTCAATTTTTCCTTATCAGCACGCACACGTGTGTGCTGGGAATCAGCTGCATACTTCTTGATTGTGCGATGATCACGATGAAGTGTCTTGGCAATGTTGATTGTAGTCATGCCTTGACCTAAATGCTCCACAATTTGTTGCTTCTCAGCAGCCGACACATCCTTTTTCTTTCCCATTTTGGCAAAAAATGTAGGCTGCTTAATAATGTGGAACAACCTTCTTAAGTAGTGCAGCGCCCCAGAGTCCTGGTCGTTGCAGTACTGTGGCTTCGCCACTAAGGGGAGCCATGGTGCGTTCGATGGCACTGAAGGAGTTCCTCTGATCAGGTATCACAGACACCAATATGTTTCACAGCAGGGCCTCCGGGGGGAGCTAAGGGTGCTATTCATTAGGCCACTCCCCACCATAGTGGGTAAACTGGGGGTCAGGCAGGAAGTTAGAGAGAACGCTGACTGGATTGAACGAAGCAACATCTAGTGAGAGAGGGTGTTGTGGAGGAAGAGACAGTAGGGTCTCTGCCAGGGGTGGGATCCTGGCAGAGGCTTGGCATTGGAAAGAACGTAACGGGACCGTGCCTGCTCAGCATAGCGGCGGTGCCCAAGAAAGGACTAGAAGCGAGATAGATTGTGCTGAGTGAGAAACGAGATCAAGCAGACGGAGAATACCAGCAGGGGTTTTGTTGAAAGAGGCAGCACCTTGCTGAGGCGCATTACCGGTGGCCGGAACGCCGAGGGAGTGGAATAATATACAGCTTTAAGCCATACTCCAAACAGCGGCAGGACAGTCAGTCTCAGGCGGGCTGTCTACCACATATCACCTATGAAGTCTTGGGGGGCAATTGCGGGAGAGGGGCGTCACTAGGGTCCCGGAAGAACTCCAGGCCTACCTGACAAACGGGTGCCGTTCCAACCTGAATACCAGGGAGGGATGGAATAAGAGAGGAACATCTAATCGAGTTGTGAGGGAACTTAAGAAACAGACACAACAGTTGTGGGGTACTTTCCGTGAGCACAGCAGGGAAGGACTACAACACACAGCGCTAAGAAGGAAGGCACTGATTTCCACCTGTGAAGAGAACTCTGGAGGTGCCATTGGACCGGCCGGACTTGCGCAGCCTGGTGAACCGTATTCTGGACTGAGGACTCAGAGATCTCCAGTAAAGAGGTAAAGAGACTGCAACCTGGTGTCCTCGTTATTTACCGCGACCTGCACCCCACAACTGCACCGCTACACCACCGTTATCACCACCTATTTGCAACGGACGTCCCCCACTGACGGACAGGGCCACGGACCGGGTCTAGCCACCGTGACAACCCCAGTACTGAGACCTAGAGGCCCGGCTCCGGGTACCCCTCGGCCCTGCGGCGGTGTGGGGGCGCTCCAAAACTTGGCGTCACGAACAGGATCTACTTAAGCCTGAAGAATCAGGTCATGTGTGCCTTGGAACTGTGATTTATCGTGCTTGGACTGTGCTTTATTACAAGGACTGTGTGTTGCCACTTGCCGCCAGAAGTTCCCGCCAAAACCGCCGCCATTACAGCGCTAAGGAGAGCGCAGGAGAAGAAGAAGGGCGTGGAAGTGGGCGTGAACAAGCTGAAGAGCGCGAAAGACAATGGCCGCCCAGTCTAAATATCTCGGCCCCTTGAGGACGTGTCCGTCAGCAGCCGAGATCCGCCTCCTGATCCTCAATGGTGGGCAGAGACAGAGAAAACGAAACCGCCCACGAAGGAGAGAGCGGGAAAAGGACCAGGAAGAAGGAGCGAGTGACATGGAGGACGCCATGGCGAGCCGCCCGGAGCCAGAGCGTGGGGTCGGAGCAGAGGACTCCCCCAGCCACCCGGAGGGGCACCGCAACCAGGCGTCCACCGCTGATGCTGAATTCCTGCAGGCCGGAGTGGACGAGCTCAGCGACCGACCCCGGCGGACGCAGCTGAGCACTGAGGCCGGGTGGAAGAAGGCCATCATCAGGAGCCTCACCAGACATCTGTCGGCAGCCTCATCTGGTCCGGAGCAGGAAAGAAGTCCCAGCGCTCCGAAGCTGGAAAGCAAGGCCCTGCCGGAAAGCGAGGTGCTGCAAGCAGAGATGACAGCGTCGCAGCACAAGGCCCCGCAGCCAGCGTTCCAGACCCCAGCGGAGACGGAGCAGACCGGCACCGGGAGAACCGCATCTGAAGCAGGTAGGAAGAGCCACCCTGCCCTGACGACCGACACCACTCCAGTGACTGCTAGTGCCACAGCTGCTGACTCGGTTCCAGTGACTGATCTTGCAGCAGCCGCTACCTTTGCTGCCACAAATGGCCATACTCAAGCTGCGCAGACCTCCATCGCTGCGCATGATTTAACCATACATGAAAGACGGATTAACGGCGTGTGTCCAGCACTGGGTGTAGCCCTGGACCTCACTTTTCCCAGGCCAGGAAGGGTTAAGTGCCAGGTGCTGCCCTGGAAGCCGTCCAACTAAGCCTCGGAAACCTGAAACTGTAAATAGTTAACTGTTTATTTCCTTGCTGTTTTGCTGCTAAAACCCGTCCTGGGTTAACTCTTAAAGGGATCCCTTTGTTTACCCGGGATCCCTATTGCTTTTTATTTTTGCTTTCACTTTCATTTTTGCTTTGTGTTCCACAATGTTATAAAAACTGCTGAATCATGAACAATGCATGATACAAACTTCCTGTATATAGTTTGCACCTTATTAAAGGCGCTTCCTACTGGTTTTGTTTAAAGACATTTTGCGAAGATACCATTCCGGAGCCTTTGCATGGACTGGTAGGCTGAGAAGAAGAGCTACCTCAGAAAGACTTGATCTCCTCTTAAAGGGGAGGTTAGAATTGAACTTGAAAGTGATACTGTTTTAGAACAGTAATGTCAAGATAATGCTTTGAAGGAAATGTAACTGTTTTTCATGGAAAAGTTATGTGTGTTTAATTTGTTTAAAATGTGAAACCTAGATAATGTTCTTTGAAGAGAAAGATGTAGAAAGCCCGTAGGGGTAGATGTAGAGTTCCGTTTAACTAAAAGTAAAGAAGTAATAACGAAGGTGAGGATAGAAGGTAAACCCTGCGTCCCCATAGAAAGTTAGTTCGTTACTAAGGACAGAAAGTAGACCCGTAGGGGTTAGTGAGTGAGTCCTTATAGGAGCCAGGCAGAGTGGGCTCCATGTTCTCAAATTGAAAGGAATGTTATGTCTATACTATGTATAGTAGAGAAAGGCAGTAGGCCCTGGCTGAACGGGGCGGTCCTGTAAAAGAAAGGAGAGGCAGTAGGTCTGGTGCCATAGGGACAGGCGGTCCTGCAGGTTCAAAAGTAGGAGAATGAAGAGTTACCTTGCCCTGTAATGTGATTATAGGAAGGCCTTTGGTAAACTAAGAGTGTATGTTTCTTAAAGGCAAAGTTAATTTATTGTTCCAGCATTTGCACTGAGTAGAATACCCGGTTGGGTAGCAGGAGTTATGTATAGCCTGAAATTTACAATGTTGACTATGTTTGTAACGTTAAAGTGTCCTCACCTCCCATAAAGGGAAGCCTGTTCAAGTATACTTATTGTTTTGCACTCAACAAAATTGTATGTCTTTTTGCTAATCTGTATTGTTGTTTTTCTTCCCAGTCCCGGAGTACTGTGTTTAACCAGGGGGGAGTGCAGCGCCCCAGAGTCCTGGTCGTTGCAGTACTGTGGCTTCGCCACTAAGGGGAGCCATGGTGCGTTCGATGGCACTGAAGGAGTTCCTCTGATCAGGTATCACAGACACCAATATGTTTCACAGCAGGGCCTCCGGGGGGAGCTAAGGGTGCTATTCATTAGGCCACTCCCCACCATAGTGGGTAAACTGGGGGTCAGGCAGGAAGTTAGAGAGAACGCTGACTGGATTGGACGAAGCAACATCTAGTGAGAGAGGGTGTTGTGGAGGAAGAGACAGTAGGGTCTCTGCCAGGGGTGGGATCCTGGCAGAGGCTTGGCATTGGAAAGAACGTAACGGGACCGTGCCTGCTCAGCATAGCGGCGGTGCCCAAGAAAGGACTAGAAGCGAGATAGATTGTGCTGAGTGAGAAACGAGATCAAGCAGACGGAGAATACCAGCAGGGGTTTTGTTGAAAGAGGCAGCACCTTGCTGAGGCGCATTACCGGTGGCCGGAACGCCGAGGGAGTGGAATAATATACAGCTTTAAGCCATACTCCAAACAGCGGCAGGACAGTCAGTCTCAGGCGGGCTGTCTACCACATATCACCTATGAAGTCTTGGGGGGCAATTGCGGGAGAGGGGCGTCACTAGGGTCCCGGAAGAACTCCAGGCCTACCTGACAAACGGGTGCCGTTCCAACCTGAATACCAGGGAGGGATGGAATAAGAGAGGAACATCTAATCGAGTTGTGAGGGAACTTAAGAAACAGACACAACAGTTGTGGGGTACTTTCCGTGAGCACAGCAGGGAAGGACTACAACACACAGCGCTAAGAAGGAAGGCACTGATTTCCACCTGTGAAGAGAACTCTGGAGGTGCCATTGGACCGGCCGGACTTGCGCAGCCTGGTGAACCGTATTCTGGACTGAGGACTCAGAGATCTCCAGTAAAGAGGTAAAGAGACTGCAACCTGGTGTCCTCGTTATTTACCGCGACCTGCACCCCACAACTGCACCGCTACACCACCGTTATCACCACCTATTTGCAACGGACGTCCCCCACTGACGGACAGGGCCACGGACCGGGTCTAGCCACCGTGACAACCCCAGGACTGAGACCTAGAGGCCCGGCTCCGGGTACCCCTCGGCCCTGCGGCGGTGTGGGGGCGCTCCAGTAGTCTTCCCTTTATTTGGACACACCTGCCAAACTAATTTGAACAGGTATCTGCAATTGCTTTCAGTGATATAAAGAGCCCTGACACACATCACCATCAATGAGTTTAAATGACAAACAAAAAAATTCTAACCTTATCACTCCTAAACTCTTTGTGCATAATAATTTGGAACACAGTGTATTAGTACATTAATAAATCAACAGGACCACCATCAGCACAAAAATATATCACCAGAACCACCATAATTGAATGGACAAATCACCTGAACCATAATCAGTACATGAATAGATCACCAGAACCACCATCAGTTCATGGTACATTAATTATAATGTCAGGTCAGATCCATAACATTTGTGTAGAACAAACCTACAACTCCCAGTATGACAGCACAACAATGGTAAGGAGATGCAGGGAGTTGCTGTTATTAGTCATCATCAGATTGCGGACCATAAAGGAAACAGTACTTATGAGAATTAGTCATTATCATAAATAAACATTTGCATGCAGGTACCATATAGATAACATTGTCTCTGTTTTAAATCATTCTGTTTCTTTTCTTCATCTTGTCCAGACGCCATAATGATTTTCACATCCACACCTCGTCACTGCAGACTTCCATCTTCTCTCGTCTTCTGCAGCACATCCCCACCCGATGCACTTAGAAATAGCAGAATGATTATAATGCTCCTGAATAGTGTTGAGCATTCTGATACTGAAATATCGGGTATCGACCGATATTCGCTGTATCGGAGTTCCGATACTGAGTTCCGATACTTTTAGAATATCATAGTTACATAGTTACATAGTTATTGAGGTTGAAGGAAGACTTTAAGTCCATCTAGTTCAACCCATAGCCTAACCTAACATGCCCTAACATGTTGATCCAGAGGAAGGCAAAAAAAAACCATGTGGCAAAGAGTAACTCCACCATGGGGAAAAAAATTCCTTCCCGACTCCACATACGGCAATCAGACTAGTTCCCTGGATCAACGCCTTATCAAGGAATCTAGTGTATATACCCTGTAACATTATACTTTTCCAGAAAGGTATCCAGTCCCCTCTTAAATTTAATTAATGAATCACTCATTACAACATCATACGGCAGAGAGTTCCATAGTCTCACTGCTCTTACAGTAAAGAATCCGCGTCTGTTATTATGCTTAAACCTTCTTTCCTCCAGACGTAGAGGATGCCCCCTTGTCCCTGTCTCAGGTCTATGATCAAAAAGATCATCAGAAAGGTCTTTGTACTGTCCCCTCATATATTTATACATTAAAATAAGATCACCCCTTAGTCTTCGTTTTTCCAAACTAAATAGCCCCAAGTGTAATAACCTATCTTGGTATTGCAGACCCCTCAGTCCTCTAATAACCTTGGTCGCTCTTCTCTGCACCCGCTCCAGTTCAGCTATGTCTTTCTTATACACAGGAGACCAGAACTGTGCACAGTATTCTAAGTGTGGTCGAACTAGTGACTTGTATAGAGGTAAAATTATGTTCTCCTCATGAGCATCTATGCCTCTTTTAATACATCCCATTATTTTATTTGCCTTTGTAGCAGCTGCCTGACACTGGCCACTGAATATGAGTCTGTCATCCACCCATACACCCAGGTCTTTTTCATTGATGGTTTTGCCCAGAGTTTTAGAATTAAGCACATAGTTATACATCTTATTACTTCTACCCAAGTGCATGACCTTACATTTATCCCCATTAAAGCTCATTTGCCATTTATCAGCCCAAGCTTCTAGTTTACATAAATCATCCTGTAATATAAAATTGTCCTCCCCTGTATTGATTACCCTACAGAGTTTAGTGTCATCTGCAAATATTGAAATTCTACTCTGAATGCCCCCTACAAGGTCATTAATAAATATGTTAAAAAGAAGAGGGCCCAATACTGACCCCTGTGGTACCCCACTGCTAACCGCGACCCAGTCCGAGTGTGCTCCATTAATAACCACCCTTTGTTTCCTATCCCTGAGCCAGCTCTCAACCCACTTACACATATTTTCCCCTATCCCCATTACTCTCATTTTATGTATCAACCTTTTGTGTGGCACCGTATCAAAAGCTTTGGAAAAGTCCATATACACTACGTCCACTGGGTTCCCTTGGTCCAGTCCGGAACTTACCTCTTCATAGAAGCTGATCAAATTAGTCTGACATGAGCGGTCCCTAGTAAACCCGTGCTGATACTGGGTCATGAGGTTATTCCTCTTCAGATACTCCAGTATAGCATCCCTTAGAATGCCCTCCAGGATTTTACCCACAGTAGAGGTTAAACTTACTGGCCTATAATTACCGAGTTCAGTTTTTGCCCCTTTTTTGAATATTGGCACCACATTTGCTATACGCCAGTCCTGTGGTACAGACCCTGTTATTATGGACTCTTTAAAGATTAAAAATAATGGTCTATCAATGACTGTACTTAGTTCCTGCAGTACTCGGGGGTGTATCCCATCCGGGCCCGGAGATTTGTCAATTTTAGTGATTTTTAGACGCCGCTGTACTTCCTGCTGGGTTAAGCAGGTGACATTTAATGGGGAATTTTTATCACTAGTCATATTGGCTGCCATGGGATTTTCTTTTGTAATATCGAATACCGGAATCGGAAGTTCCCATAATGCCATGAGCCAGTTTGATTTTATTCAGCCAATGAGGATCCTAAGAAGTGTGGGCACATCCTGTTATGCATGTTAGGCATGTTAACTAATGGCATGGCTGTGATTGGCTGCTGAAATGATGTCATGATGCACTATAAAAGCCGCCACTGCCATTTTGGGTTCACTCTGCTGTGAATTTACTTAGGGACAGGACACTGCTCTTCTGACTGAGGGACAGTTTGAGCTAGCGATTTGCTTTATTGTGCTTTACCCAGGCTAATATAGCAACCGCTGTGTGAGAAGCTTTCTTTTGTCTTGCAGCGCTGTTCACGGCTGTCTGCGAGGTCTCTGTGTGTGAGTGCAGCTCACGCTGTAGTGTGTTCTGTAGCCACCTCCGGTTGTAGTCCGCTCTGCGTGCATCACTGCCTCATATATTGTCCTCTTTTGCATTAGTGCTGCTCATTTTTCCTGATTTCTCCTATTAATGTGGTTCCATCCGTATCCAGCTAGATTGCTTACAAACACTATATAGGAGTAGATAGAGGAGCCTTTCTGCAGCCTTGCAGCGCTAGTGCACAGTTCTCTGCACTGTTCATGGCTGTCTGTGAGGTCTGTGTGTGTGAGTGCAGCTCACGCTGTAGTGTGTTCTGCAGCCACCTCTGGTTGTAGTCTGCTCAGCATGCATCACTGCCTCATACATTGTCCTTTTTTGCATTAGTGCTGCTCATTTTTCCTGATTTCTCCTATTAGTGTGTTTCCATCTGTATCCAGCTAGATTGCTTTACAAACACTATATAGGAGTAGATAGAGGAGCCTTTCTGCTGGCTTGTGCCCTGCAGTCCCAGCCAGAATAGTATTAGCCTATTTTTTGGAGCCTCATCTATTGCATTGTAGGTTACCTTCCTGCATTGTAATAGCTACAAAAAGTTTGTGGTACTATCGGTTTTATATCTTTGGGCACATCCAGTGTCTTTTTGTGAAGAAAAAAAAAAAAAAGGAAATGAAGTTCACCAAACATTCCACTTTACAGTTGTGTAGGCCACATTAGCTCATATTAAAGTCTAGTCCACACTTTATAAAATTATTGTTTCTTATACCTGTTAGCAGCTGTTCAGGAATAAGCACACTAAGCCCTTAGTACTTTTCTGCCTATCTTTATCAGTCTACTAAGATGAAGAAGGCAGGCAGTAAGGCACATGGTCGTGGGCATGGAGTTTCTGCAGGGAGAGGACATGGGGATTCTGTGCCTGCTGTGGGCACCAGTGACTCAGCATCCCCCAGTTTTACCAGGGAACAGCCCTTTATGCGCAGCTTTGTAGGAGCTCGCCGTACCCCACTGCTGCGGGAGGACCAAATTGAAGCCGTTGTCGGATGGATGGCAGCTAACGCATCAACTTCAATTAGTTCCAGATCCTCTCAGGTCCTTAGCACTGAAGAGAACCCATCTGTCTCTCCACCACCTGCCAAATTGTCCAGGCAGTCAGAGAGCCCTGGACATGAGCTATCTCTACTTCTGTTCTCTGAATCTCTTGGCTTGTAAAGAGGGGGCCAGCCAAGCAACATTCTAGAATTTGAAGAAGAGGTAGTATGCAGTGATGCGCAACAGCTTTGAATCTGAATCTGAAGAGGCGGGTGGGCCAGTGCCTATGGTGCGCACACCTCAGTTCGCATCTGATGAGGAGACTCAGTGCCACTTTCTGGTGCATACTGTGCTGTCGAGACTACCCAGGAGAAGCAGTTGTTTGAAAAGGGTAGTGTAGATGATGAGGTCCTTGACCCATCATGGCGTGAGGTACAGGAAGGTGGTGGGAGCAGCTCTAAGGAAGAGATTCCCTGAACGGCCAAAAAAGGAGGGAGAGAGAGGGGGCAGACTCTGTTGTCTGTAGCCTTTACTTCGGCACCCATTAGAAGCATGCATCTTCCAAAACCCAAAACGGGCACTCCCAAGACTTGCAGTGCCTGGTCCTTTTTTGACACAGTTGCAGATGACATTTGCTTTGTCAAATGCAAGCTGTGTAATCAGAAAGTGAAAAGAGGGAAAAGTGTCAGCAATCTCAATACCACAAATATGTGGAAACATGTGCGGACCAAGCACGTGGTGAAGTTACAAAGACACACTGAAGACCTAGGCCAACCTACAGCGCCACCTACCACCTCTTCAGCTCGTGTTGTAGCCTCTTCCTCCAGCTCACACATAGCTGGTTCGTCTTTCTCACAGGATCGCCATGGAAGAACCTCTGGCACTGTTGTACAGAAACACAGTGTCATTCCACCCACAGCATCACGTTCCCTGTCATCCTCACACTCCCAGGCCAATCTACAGCCATCGGTAGCACAGGGATGGGAGAAAAGGTGCCCATACTCAGCAAACCACCCCCGAGCGCAGGCTCCGAATGCTGGCATTGCAAAACTACTGTCCCTTGAAATGCTATCATTCAGGCTGGTGGAGACTGACACCTTCCGTAACTTCATGGCATTGGCAGTCCCACAATACAACGTGCCCAGCCGCTTTTATTTCAGCAGGCAAGCCATCCCTGCCCTGCAAAAGCATGTGGAGGGAAAAATTAAACATGCGCTACTAAACGCCATCAGTAGCAAGGTCCACCTGACCACTGATGTTTGAACCAGTAAGCATAGACAGGGATGATACCTTTCCCTCACTGCCCATTGGGTAAATGTTGTGGAGCCAGGTACAGATCTTGAGAGTGGCGCTGTACGTGTTCTGCCAACTCCAAGGATTGCAGGAATCCAGTCTGTACACATTGACTCCTCCTCATACTCCAGTTCCTCTGAATCAGCGTGCAGGAGCCGTCACGGTCTACCTCCACATGGACCCGTGAATGCTTACCTGTTACGACCGATATGAGCACAGCCGTGGCCAAACGTCAACAGGCCGTAGTGAAATTAATTTCTTTGGGGAATCGAAGCCACACAGCGCAGGAGCTATGGAATGCCATCAAGCACCAGAGCGTCGTGTGGTTTGTGCCAGCGAATCTCCAGCCAGGCATGGTAGTATGTGACAATGGCCGAAATCTGCTGGCAGCTCTGGGCCTAGGCAACCTCACTCACATCCCATGTCTAGCACATGTGCTCAACTTGGTCTTGCAGAGGTTTTTGAGGGACTATCCGGATCTTGATGCACTGCTGCACAAGCTCCGTATAGAGTGCGCTCACTTGCGGTGTTCCAGCATGGCAAGATCACGCATTGCAGCTCTGCAGCGCCAATTCCGTCTTCATCGCATCATATGTGACCTACCCACCAGGTGGAATTCAACGTTTCATTTGTTGGAGAGATTGTGTGAGCAGCAGGCAGCAGTAATGGAGTACCAGCTGCATCAGGCGCAAACAAGTCGCACTGCGCGCCGTTCACACTTCATGACCACTGAGTGGGCCTCTATGAAGGACATCTGCCACGTTTTGCATGCGTTCGATGATTCCACGCGGATGGTGAGTGCAGATGATGCACTAGTCAGCATGACTATCCCCCTTATCTGCCTGCTTGAAAAAACACTGCAAGCACTAAGGGTACTGTCACACAGTGCAATTTTCGTCGCTACGACGGCACGATCCATGACGTCGCAGCGTTGTATGATTATCGCTCCAGCGTCGTAGACTGCGGTCACACTTTGCAATCACGGCACTGGAGCGATGCCGAAGTCCCCGGGTAACCAGGGTAAACATCGGGTATCTAAGCGCAGGGCCGCGCTTAGTAACCCGATGTTTACCCTGGTTACCAGCGTAAACGTTAAAAAAACAGTACATACTTACATTCCGGTGTCTGTCCCCGGCGTCTCAGCTTCTCTGCACTGTGTAAGCACCACAGCCGGAAAGCAGAGCGGTGACGTCACCGCGTCACTGCTGTGCTCGCTTTCCGGCCGGCAGGCGCTCACACAGTGCAGAGAAGCTGAGACGCCGGAGGACAGACACCGGAATGTAAGTATGTACTGTTTGTTTTTTTAACGTTTACGCTGGTAACCAGGGTAAACATCGGGTTACTAAGCGCGGCCCTGCGCTTAGTTACCCGATGTTTACCCTGGTTACAAGCGAACACATCGCTGGATCGCTGTCACACACAACGATCCAGCGATGTCAGCGGGTGATCAAGCGACGAAAGAAAGTTCCAAACGATCTGCTACAACGTAAGATTCTCAGCAGGGTCCCTGATCGCTGCTGCGTGTCAGACACTGCGATATCGTAACGATATCGCTAGAACGTCACGAATCGTACCGTCGTAGCGATCAAAATTGCACTGTGTGACAGTACCCTAAGGGAGGAGGTTTTGGAAGAGGTGGAGGATGAGGAGTCACAAATGCCATCTGCTTCTGGACAGTCTGCGCAACATGGTTCCTCCCAAAGGCCTAGGCAGGGGACACTTTGTGAGGAGGATGAGGAGTCAATGGAGGAGGAAGACATCTGTCCAGAGGAGGGAGGTACACAATGCTCTAGTAGTCAGTATGTAGAGCGAGGGTGGGGTGATGCAGAGCAGGCAGAGATCACGCTTCAAGCAGGGGACAGCGTTTCTTGGCCAGTTGGCAGTCTGCAGCACATGGTTGAGTTCATGCTGCAGTGCCTGAGAAACGACCACCGCATCGCCCATATTCTCAACACGGCTGATTATTGGGTGTCCATCCTCCTAGATCCTCGCTACCGGGACAACTTACAAAGCCTCATAACACCGTTGAACCGGGAGCGTAAAATGCGGGAGTACCAAGACACACTGGTGCATTCCATCATGGTCTCCATTCCACCCGAGAGCAGTGCTGCTAGTGCTTTACAAAGCAGCTCAGTGCGTTGAGGCAGTGGAGGAAGCTCTGCACAAAGAGGGAGCAGAAGCAGTGCCTCAGCACAAGGCAAGACCAGTATGGCCCAAATGTGGCAAAGTTTTGTGTCCCCGCCACAAATGTCTACACTATCACAGACGGCTCCAGTCAGCAGGAGGCAACGTTTCCGTAAGATGGTGACAGACTACATGTCTTGCCCTCTCAGTGTACTCCCAGATGGCTCTTCCCCCTTCAAGTTTTGGGTCTCTAAGCTGGATACATGGCCAGAGCTTAGCCAGTATGTATTGGAGGTGCTGGCTTGCCCTGCTGCTAGTGTATTATCGGAACATGTCTTTAGTGCCGCAGGTGGTGTACTAACAGACCGTCGCATGTGACTATCCTGCAATAACGTTGACTGGCTTACTTTTCTGAAAATGAACAAGGCCTGGATCTCGCAGGAATTTTCCAGTCCTCTTCCAGATTAAATAATTGGTTGGCAACAGTATCCAGGTCTCCTGTTGTGTTCATGTTTCTACCACCTGAACTGTAATCCCTGGGCTCCAACACCGCCAGTTGCTGCTCAGAAGTGCCGTCTGCACAGTCAACACATGCTCCAGTGTTATTGGGGTTCAGTAACGTCAGCTAATCCCCTGCTGTGTGTCCGGCAATTTCTCCTGCTCTGTCCACATTCACACTACTACTGATTTTAAACTTGCTCCAATTAGGCCTCTGCCTCCACTCTGTTTCTAGTATTTACCCTGGGCTCCAGCACCACCAGCTGTTTCCCGGCAGTGTCTTTGGCACGGGTACTCCCTCCTGCCCAGCCTGGTTCTAGCATGCCAGCTCTTTCCGGGTATTCTCAACGTCACTTTGCTCCAATACGTTGTCCTGTCGTGTTGCGGTCGGGTTAGCCGACTCTATGGTGCCTGCTGTTTAGGTGCTTCCTATGTGGGCTGTGGGATCTGGCAATGAAGGCTGGTTCCGTAGTGCCAATAGGACTAGCACCCCCTGTAGGACTGTGGGTTTCGGTAACTCCGGCCGGCTCGCGGCCTTGCAACTTTTTTTTTTTCATGTGCACCTTCTGCTACCTATCTGAGTTCCAGTACCATTAGCTGGTCCTTTGGAAGTCAATCTTGAATATGTCCCCCTGGGTTCCAGTAACATCAGCTGGTAGCAGGCAGTGCCTTTGGATTAGGTGCCTCCTTCTCGGTATCCGAGTTCCACCAACATTTGCTGGTCCTTGGTAGTGCTTTCTGGCACAGGTGCCTCCTGCTTAGTAACCGGGTTCCAGTACCATCAGCTGGTCCTCGGTAGTTCCATTGGCTCTTGTACCTTCTGCTACCCATCCGGGTTCCAGTACCGTCAGCTGGTTCTCGGCAGTTCCTCAGCCTTCTTGTTCCTTCAGCTACATTTTCAAGTTCAAGATTTTTGAAATGGTTTTTGGTATTCACTCTGGATCTCCCTGATGATGACCCTAAAGAAGATGACCAAGAGGACAAAGAACAAGAAGACAACCACCAAGATACAGAAGAACAAGAGACAGAAGACCAAGAAGCAGAAGAACAAAAAGCAAAAGAACATTAAGCATAAGACTAAAAAACAGAGCAATAGATATTATCTAAATTATAAGCAGAAGAAGACTAAGCAGTGTATGGGGGTGAGTCCGTTCCTCCTCGTGGTGCCCCTGTAAAATACCTGCTGCTGCAGGCCAAACGGAACGCGGAGAAATCCTGTTGTAAATATTTTGTGACAGGCAGAATGAAAGGTGTAATCTTCAAACTTTTATAGATAACAACTACAGGAATGCCTGTCACAAATTAGAATATGATGAAGAAGAAGAATATGAAGAAGATGAAGAAGTAGAATATGAAGAAGAATAGTTCAATAAGAATATGAAGAATGTAAAAAAAAAAGAATAATAGGAAGAAGGTGAAGAAGAAGAAGATGAATAAGGTGAAGAAGAAGTTGATGAAAAAGATGCTGCTGCTGAGGATGATGAAGGAGAAAGTGTGGGAGAAGTAAAAAAGAAGGTGAAGAGCATGGAAGTAGTGAAAAATAAATATCTGACAAAATATAAAAAAGCTTAACATAGCCAATATCTTTGTAACTCCGAACGTCTTAAAAAAAATGTAATTCCTGCTATTCCATTTGATTGGGCTAAACCTCTATGACTTTAATGTCTCCTCCACCTCCCCCAATACATTCTACATTATTCTTAATGTTTTTCCTTCATGTAAAATTAACCTACAAGGAAAGAAAGGGTTTATTTTCATTCTGATATTTGTGTTCCATTGACTTGCATGGGTTTCCGGTATCGGAATCAGCAATAGCCGATATTTTTTTGGGTATCAGTCCGATCCAATCCGATCCGATATTTCCCGATATCGGAAGGTATCGCTCAACACTACTCCTGAATCAAAATATATGTATTACACTATGTACTGGAATAAATAATTGCCTCTCACTGTGTTCCCTGCACAAAATGTGACTTCCATATACTGTCCCTCTTATAGTACATTCCCTCCACACTGCTTTCTCCTTTCCATACTGGATACCCTCTTCACACTGTCCTCTCACACTATGTCCCCTCCATAGTGCCCAGTCTCTATACTGTGCCCCCTCTCTATACTGCCCAACCCACTACCCAGTATCTATTCTGTGCACATTAACGCTCTTCTCCTCATGTTGTCTACGCACACTATTCCCCTCAATAGTCTCCTGACACATATCCACTCTCCTTCATCCCCATGTTTCCCATACTGTATATGCACCCATACCCCTCGCCCCCCTTATTGTGTCCACACCAATCCCTGCCCCTCGCTCCCCATACTTTGTCTGCACCCATCCCCCTCTCATACTGTTTCCTCATATATCTCCCTCGCTCCCCATGCTATGTCCAAATCCATTACCCCTTCATATTGTTTTCTCATACACTCCCCATGCTGTTTCTGCACCCCCATAATGTTTACTCATACATCCACTTGCTCCCCATACTGTGTCTGCACCGATCCCATACCCCTCACTCCCCATACTGTGTCGGCACCCATCCCCCTCCCTAGCTACCAATACTGTGTCTGCACCCATCCCCCCTCGCTCCACATACTGTGTCTGCACCAATCCCTCTAATACTGTTTTGTCACACATCCCCCCGCTCCCAATATGGTGTCTGCATCCATCCTCCTCACTCCCCATATTGAGTCTGAACTCATCCCCCCTCGCTCCCCTTACTTTGTCTGCACCCATGCCACCTCCCTCACTCCCAAAAAAGTGTGTGCATACATTCCAAATGAAATGTCTCTTTTAAATGTAAGTCCCCTGCCTTCCGGTCATATACTCGTCTTCACTGTTTATCGGTGCAGCCCCAATCCAGTGGTGCCACCTTGTGAGCGTAGCTTCTGATGGGCTGGAATTCAGAAGCTATGTCACAAGATCTCAATGCAAGTCTGAGAGCCAGAATGAGAGTCTCATAGACTTACATTGATTGGAGACTTCCGTCTCTCCATGAAACACTGGGGCAGCTGGCAGATCACAAACTGCAGGAGACAGACCAAAGCGGCAGCGGGAACAGATGGAAATGCCGGAAGGTGAGTATCAGACAGGATGTACAGGACTTGGATTTTCAGCACTAGTCAAGTGGTGAAATAAAAAACAAACACCGGAATGGTGTTTTAAACATTGTATGAAGCGCAGGAATCCCTCTCTGTGTACTGTTCTATGTTGTCTATGAAAGAGATCATTGAAACTAGTCTCAACTCACCAACTCATAAACAATTGCAAATTAAGCGATAGAGCCTGAAGAGGAGGTATATGGTGAAAATGCAAAACATATAGTGGCCAGATACCGTTATTACTGATGAACACACAGATGACAGCTTATTTTGAAAATTTACTGGTTAAAGCGGGGAAAATTCAATTTCAGAAGTACAGCTGTCAGTACAATACAGTAAGTAAAAGCTTCTCATAAAGTTACTTCTTCATGTAAGTCAATTAAAACAAGCCACACCTAGAGCATGTTTATCTCTATCACAATATTGATCTATTGATTTCATAACATGTGATTATGCAACTCTGTAGCTGACACGGAGTAAAACATTTACCAGCCAAAGAGAATAAAGATAATCTGATTCACAAAGCCAATATGTGTTAATGTCACAAACTGATGTACTTCATTTATGTAGTTTTTACTCGCTTTTATATTTGTCCTATAGATTATCACCTAGTATAACACTCTTTCCCGGGACTGCTTAACTGATCATTTTGATAATTAATATCTACTTGCAGGAAAACTTGGTATTTACCTGTTATTCTTTGGAGAAAATACTTTTGGATGCACATGTACTCTGTGACTCTAAAATGTAGTATGTGGCTAATTGTAATAATTAGGTGACACTGTAATACATGGTCATGCAATGTACCCCAATCAGATGCCCTTTATCAGTTCCATTTGCCCTATTTATACTGATAGTTTATAAATTCATACAAAAAAATGTTTTTTATGATTTTTTGATCAAAATTATGTTAACTAAGTACCCTATGTTATTTTCACGCACTGTTGCTATTTATTTACTGCAGAGTATTTTCTCATTTTGCTTTGATTTTAGGTTTTATCTGTTTAGTGGCCAGTGTGAACATGTACCTACACTTTGCATGCAAATCACTTTATATTCCAGTTCATCTCATTAGGTTTTTGTTTTAGGTTTTTGCACTCTGCGCAAATAAGGGAATGGCCTCCTTTTTCTTTGAGCTGGACATTGCATTTATCTAGCTCCCCATGGCTGGGTGTTCTTTAGTCGGGGTCTCGGCTCTGCTCGACCTTTAGTCACATTTACGTCATTTGACATATAGTAACATTTGAATACTAGAGGTTAGAACCATCTAGGATAGGTGCAAAAATTGAAGGGAATAAATGGCACTCACCGGTTAAAAAAAAAACTTCTTTATTCCAATACTTTAAAACATCGGCATCGGGAGGATCGGAGCAGGAGTGGAATGGACGATAGCCGTTTCGCACTGCCGTGGTGCTTCTACTGCTCACCGCCTAGAATAGGGTTGCCTTGAAACTGTGGGATGGCTTTTACATTTTTTTTAATCAAAATTATGTTAATTATGTACCCTATGTTATTTTCATGCAAACCTTCTATATATTTTTACTGCAGGATATTTGTTCATTTAGGTTTTGCAGAGAACAATGTCCAAAAATTCTAAACAGAGAGGGGGGGGGTACTGCAGAAGTTTAGTTTAGTTACAAACACTTCTAGTAGGTCTCTCTGAAAATCAAATGAGCTTTATTGGCAAGACTAAATACTCAGTATTGAGGAGCAAGCTTGCTTGGTACTGTTTCGATACTCAATCAAGCATTGGGGTGCTCAGGCACGCTCACTACTCGGCCAAGTATCTCGTGGTTCTCAAAACCGTGTTTGAATCCCTGCCCCACATGTCTCAAGGCAACCTACTAAACATTAGTAGGGGATTGCCTGCCAATCACGGTAATGCTGTAGCCACGTTGGCTGCTGGCATTACTGTGATCAGCAGGTCGTATCGCGGTTCTGTATAAGACCCGATGATGCCATGCTAACCCAACTGTACCCGGAAATAGTGTAGGGAGAGCTGCTGCACAAAGGATAGTGTATTAGAGCAATTATTGCCTTACAGTCTTTGCTGCTGCAATGTAAAACCAAGAGTTATTTTCATGGCTAAGTCAAATCTATTCTATTCCCTATTAATACTGCTGATAACTGCATTTTGTGTAGGAATAGTTGCTGGTGAGCATCAATGTCATAATCAGGATTCCATCCCACTTTTATGTCTACTGAAATACACACAGCTCACAATTAAAGAGAAAGCTTTGCATGCAGACCAGGTGTAGATGGAAAAAGAAAGTACACAGGGCGATACTACCTGGCCTCATCTCACCTTCACAGCATGGATTGGGTGATAATAAAGGGGAGGCTGAGGAGGAGGAACAGGAGATGGTTGTCTGCGCTACAGAGGGAACTAACAACAACAGATCTCATCTGTTCAGCATGGCTGACCTGAAGAGAAAGAGTTGGAAGAGGAGAGACAGGAGGTGTCAAGTATAAAATACAATCTGTATAGAGTCTTGTGCTTGGGTGCAAGGAAACACAGAAGACACAGGCTTGTTTAAGTAGTTCTTGTATTACTTCATACAAGTAAGGCTGCCGTCACACTAGCAGTATTTGGTCAGTATTTTACATCAGTATTTACGCCAAAACCAGGAGTGGAACAATTAGAGGAAAAGTATAATAGAAACATATGCACCACTTCTGCATTTATCACCCACTCCTGGTTTTAGCTTACAAATACTGATGTAAAATACTTACCAAATACTGCTAGTGTGACGGCAGCCTAAGGTTTAACACAGTGGCAGGCAGGAATAAACCTTAAGTCCATCTAGTCACAGAAACAGGTTAAAGTCTCTCTCTCTACTTCCCTTGCCAATGTTGATGGTAAGCTGAGGGATTCCTGAGTCCACACATGTCCAAGGATTCGAAGTAGAAGGTGGTTAGGATAATAAGTCCAAGACTTCCAAGAGCAAAGTGACAGGTAAACTGCAGACTTGATTCTGAAGCACTGATTAAACAGCTGATGCTGCTTAAAAGGGCAAGTGGCAGAGAACAGGGCGGAAACAAAGAAACTGAGAACTCCATGCTGGTTTAGGGCAAAGTAGATACAGCAGAACAGAAAGCAAAATGGCCAACAGGGAAAACTAGGTTCTATTGAAAATAACAGCAGATATAGCAAATTGTCTAAAACCCTTACTGGAGGAGATGGTGAGTCATCCTCCTGATGGAGACAGGGAAGTTTTGCCTGTCGGGAGTCCGGCACTAGTTGTTCACCCTTCTTAACCCATGCTACAAGGAGAACTTTCCACCTCTCTTTCCTGTGGTGGAGAGGGCTATTACAATAGTGCAATACCAGAAGATCTTAGTTGAACAATTAGTCAAAAAATTTCCATCTGACAATGCTGGCGGCAGAGGTCAGAGTACTTTGGACAACCAAGAAGCAGAGACAAAGAAGACACTCACCAGGTCCAACAAATCAGGGGAACACTATCAAAGGTCTGGGTTAGTTTCATTAGACCCTCCTAGTGCCCAGGCCCTTTTGCACGGGGTACTATGACAAGGAGGGAAAAATTTTGGAAGATGGTAAAGGAATACCTTGCGGACCGTAGAAGCGTGTTCCGTGATTCCTCTGTGCCATACAACTATTGGGTATCCAAGCTGGATACGGGGCATGAACTGTGCCTCTATGCGTTTTTAGGTTCTGGCTTGCCGTGCTGCTAGAGTTTTGTCTGAGTGGGTTTTTAGTGCCACCGGGGCATAATAATTGATCATAGCTAGTGTTGAGCATTCTGATACTGCAAATATCGGTTATCGGCCGATATTCGCTGTATCGGAAGTCCGATACCGAGTTCCGATATTTTTGTGATATCGGAAATCGGAATCAGAAGTTCCTATAAGTTCCCAGGCGTGTGCGGTGCGTATGGTTCCCAGGGTCTGGAGGAGAGGAGACTCTCCTTCAGGCCCTGGGATCCATATTCATGTAAAAAATAAAGAATACAAATAAAAAATAGCAGTGAGTGTAGGACCTGCGATGACGTCGCGGCTTGTGATTGGTCGCTTGAGCGGTCACATGAGCGGTCACGCGACCAATCACAAGCCGCGACGTCATCGAAGGTCCTTCACTCTGCATTCTTAGGAACGGAGGCAGACGCTTGCAGCGGTGAGGTCCAGGGGCCGTCGGAGGGGTGAGTATATCCATATTTTTTATTTTTATTCTTTATTTTTTACATGAATATGGATCCCAGGGCCTGAAGGAGAGTTTCCTCTCCTTCAGACCCTGGGAACCATCCAGGATCACTTCCGATATTTGTGTCCCATTGACTTGTATTGGTATCGGGTATCGGTATCGGCGATATCTGATATTTTTTGGATATCAGCCGATCCAATCCGATACCGATACTTTCAAATATCGGAAGGTATCGCTCAACACTAATAATAGCTCTTCCGCCTGTCAACTGAAAATGCTGACAGTCTGACTGTTATCAAATAAACAAGACCTGGATTGGGCCAGACTTCTCAACCAATCCAGATGACGGCAATAGAACATAAAGTCAACTAAAATGTTCCTTTTTTCTGGTGTACTCCTATGTACCCCTTCCCACCCAAACAAAGGTATAAGGGTTTTGTTTTCTAATTTTTCGTGCCCTCCATCCATCATATCTAAAGGGTCATTATCCAACCCCCTCGATATTAGTTTTTCCAGGCTGTGCATGGATGTCCTACTACATAATTTTTACAGGATGTGTGTGAGACTTACTGCTACAATTCTCTTACATATATATATATATATATATATATACAGGGTGGGCCATTTATATGGATAAACCTAAATAAAATAGGAATGGTTGGCGATATAAACTTCCTGTTTGTGGAACATTAGTATATAGGAGGGGGAAAGCTGTACAAGATGGGTGGTGATCATGGCGGCCATTTTAAAGTCAGACATTTTGGATCCAACGTTTTTTTTTTTTAATGGGAAGAGGGTCATGTGACACATCAATCTTAGGCTACGTTCACATTTGCGTTGTGTGGTGCAGCGTTGGCGACGCAACGCACAACGCAAATGTAAACGCATGCACAATGCAGCGTTTTGTGACGCATGCGTCCACTTTTGCATGGTTTTTGGCGCAGAAAAAACTTCATCATGCAGCGTCCTCTGCGCCCTGACGCATGCACCAGTGACGCATGCGTCACAAAGCGCAAGTGCAACGCATGTCCATGCACCCCCATGTTAAATATAGGGGCGTATGACGCATGCGTCGCCGCAGCTGCGCCTGATGTACTGCTAATGTGAACGTAGCCTTATTGAGAATTTCACAAGAAAAACAATGGTGCGCTTGGTTTTAACGTAACTTTATTCTTCCATGAGTTATTTACAAGATTATCACCACTTATAAAATGTGTTCAAAGTGCTGCCCATTGTGTTGGATTGTCAATGCAACCCTCTTCTCCCACTCTTGACACACTGATAGCAACACGGCAGAAGAAATGCTAGCACAGGCTTCCAGTATCTGTTATTTCAGATGCTACACATCTTGTATCTTCACTAGTGTTGAGCATTCCGATACCGCAAGTATCGGGTATCGGCCGATACTTGCGGTATCGGAATTCCGATACCGAGATCCGATACTTGCCGCGTATCGGATACCAGAATCGGAAGTTCCCAGGATTCAAACTGCACGAATTCAGCCAATGAGGAATGATTCTGAGTGTGGGCACATCCTGTTCAGCATGGTGGGCATGAAACTACTGGCAAGGCTGTGATTGGCTGCTGAAATGATGTCATGCTGCAGTTTAAAAGTCGCTGGTGCCATTTTGCGCTCACTCTGCTGTGAATTCAGTTAGTGACAGGACGCTGTTTGCTGACTGAGGGCCAGTTTAGAGATAGCGATTTGCTTCATTGTTCTTTTCCAAGGCTAATTTAGCAACCGCTGTGTTCACCTACTAATCACCTTGCTTTTGCCTTGCAGCGCTGTTTTCACAGCGATCTGCAAGGTCTCTGTGTGTGTGTGTGAGTGTGTGTGAGTGCAGCCCACTCTCTAGTCTGTGTGCAGCCATAGGCCATAGCTGGTTGTATTCAGTTCAGGGAGGGTGGTTCACTGCCTCATACTGTTCTATTTTTTTTTTTTTCAAGTAGTGCAGGCTGCTGCACATATTTTCAAAAAATTCCTATTAGTGTCTTTCCACCCGTATCCAGCTAACTTGTGGAAAAACACTACATAGGACAACGTAGAGGAGTGTTTTTGGGCCTTGCAGCGCCGTTTACGGCTGTCTGCACGGTCTCCGTGTGACTGCAGCTCGCCCTGTAGTTCGTGTGCAGCCATAGCCGGTTGTATCCAGCTCAGGGTAAATCACTGCGTCATACCGTAAAATCAATTTTCCTTTTGTTTTAAGTAGTGCAGGCTGCTGCACATTTTTTCAAAAAATTACTATTAGTGTCTTTCCACCTGTATCCAGCTAACTTGTGGAAAAACACTACATAAGATAACGTAGAGGAGTGTTTTTGGACCTTGCAGCGCCGTTTACGGCTGTCTGCACGGTCTCCGTGTGACTGCAGCTCGCCCTGTAGTCTGTGTGCAGCCATAGCCGGTTGTATCCAGCTCAGGGTTCTTCACTGCATCATACCGTAAAATCAATTTTCCTTTTGTTTTAAGTAGTGCAGGCTGCTGCACATTTTTTCAAAAAATTCCTATTAGTGTCTTTCCACCCATATCCAGCTAACTTGTGGAAAAACACTACATAGGACAACGTAGAGGAGTGTTTTTGGGCCTTGCAGTGCCGTTTACGGCTGTCTGCATGGTCTCCGTGTGACTGCAGCTCTCCCTGTTGTCAGTTCAGCCCCCCAAAAATAAATAAATAATAAAGTTCACCAAACACACCACTTTACATTTGTGTAGGCCACATTAGCTCATATTAAAGTCTAGTCCACACTTTAGAAAATTAGGTTTTCTTATAACTGTTAGGAGCTGTTCAGGAATAAGCACACAAAGCCGTTAGTACTTTTCTGCTTATCTTTATCAGTCAACCAAGATGAAGAAGGCAGGGAGTAAGGCACATGGGCGTGGGCGCGGAGCAGGGAGAGGACGTGGGGATTCTGTGCCTGCTGCGGGCACCGGTGACTCATCAGCACCCACTTTCAGCAGGGAACAGTCGTTCATGCGCAGCTTTGTCGGAGAGCGCCGTACACCGCTGCTGCGTGAAGACCAAATTGAAGCCGTTGTTGGATGGATGGCAGCTAATGCATCGACTTCAATTAGTGCCACATCCTCTCAGACACAGAGCACTGGAGAGCACCCATCTGTCTCTTCACCACCTGCCAAATTGCCCAGGCAGACAGAGAGCCCAGGACAGGAGCCGTCTCTACTTCTGTTCTCTGAATCTCTTGGCTTGGAAACAGGGGGCCAGCCAAGCAGCATTGGAGAAAAGGAAGAAGAGGCAGGGTGCAGTGATGCCCAACAGCTTTTTCTCTCTGAGTCTGAAGAGGCGGGTGGGCCAGTGCCTCCGGTCACCACATTGCAGGACGCATCCGCTGATGATACTCAGGTGCCACTTTCTGGTGCGTGCTCTGCTGCTGAGACTACCCAGGAGGAGAAGTTGGTGGCAGAGGGTAGTGTAGATGATGAGGTCCTTGACCCATCTTGGCGTGAGGGACAGGAAGGTGGTGGGAGCAGCTCTGAGGAAGAGATTCCCCGAACGGGCCAAAGAGGGAGAGGGAGGGGGAAGACTGCGGATCCTGCAGCCTCCACTTTGGCACCCGTTAGGAGCATGTCTCTTTCAAAAGCCAAAAAGGGCGCTCCCAAGACTTGCAGTGCCTGGTCCTTTTTTGACACAGTTGCAGATGACATTTGCTATGTCAAATGCAAGGTGTGTCATCACAAAGTCAAAAGAGGTTGAAATGTCAGCAACCTCAATACCTCCAACATGTGGAAACATGTGCGGACCAGGCACGTGGCGGAGTTAGAAAAACACACTGAAGAGCTAGGCCAACCAACAGCGGCAGCTACCACCTCTTCAGCTCGTGTTGCCTCTTCCTCCAGCTCACACGCAGCTGGTTCGGCTTCCTCCCAGGATCGCTGTGGAAGAACCTCTGGCCCTGTTGTCCAGAGACCCACTGTAATTCCACCCGCAGCACCACGTTCCCAGGCATCCTCACACTCCCAGCCCAGTCTACAGCCATCGGTAGTACAGGCATGGGAGAAAAGGCGGCCTTTCTCGTCAAACCACCCATGAGCACAGGCTCTGACTGCAGGCATTGCCAAACTTCTGTCACTGGAAATGCTGTCATTCAGGCTGGTGGAGACTGACAGCTTCTGTGACTTGATGTCATTGGCAGTCCCACAGTACAATGTGCCCAGCCGCTTTTACTTCAGCAGGCAAGCTGTCCTGCCCTGCACAAGCATATGGAGGGAAACATAAAACACGCGCTACTGAACGCCGTCAGTAGCAAGGTCCACCTCACCACCGATGCGTGGACCAGTCAACATGGACAGAGGCGATACCTTTCCCTCACAGCCCATTGGGTTAATGTTGTTGAGCCGGGTACAGATCGTGCGAGTGGCGCAAGACGTGTCCTGCCCACTCCAAGGATTGCAGGAATCCAGTCTGTACGCATTGACTCCTCCTCTTACACCAGTTCCTCAGAATCATCGCTGCAGGAGCCGTCACAGTCCACCTCCACATGGACCCGTGAACGTTTACCTGTTACGACCGACATGAGCACAGCCGTGGCCAAACGTCAACAGGCCATCTTGAAATTAATTTCTTTGGGGAATCGAAGCCACACAGCGCAGGAGCTCTGGAATGCCATCAAGCAGGAGAGCGATGTGTGGTTTGTGGCAGCGAATCTCCAGCCAGGCATGGTAGTGTGTGATAATGGCCGAAATCTGGTGGTAGCTCTGGGCCTCGGCAACCTCACTCACATTCCATGTCTGGCACATGTGCTCAATTTGGTCGTGCAGAGTTTTTTGAGGGACTATTCGGATCTTGATGCACTGCTGCACAAGGTCCGCCTAGAGTGTGCTCACTTGCGGTATTCCAGCATGGCAAAATCGCGCATTGCGGCTCTGCAGCGCCGATTCCGCCTTCCGGAACATCGCATCATATGTGACCTACCTACCAGGTGGAATTCCACGTTACTTATGTTGGAGCGGTTGTGTGAGCAGCAGCAAGCAGTAATGGAGTACCAGCTGCATCAGGCGCAAAGAAGTCGCACTACGCGCCGTTCAGACTTCACAACCACAGAGTGGGCCACTATGAAGGACGTCTGCCAGGTTTTGCGTCCCTTCGATTATTCCACGCGGATGGCGAGTGCAGATGATGCACTAGTCAGCATGACTGTCCCCCTTATCTGCCTGCTTGAAAAATCACTGCAAGCGCTAAGGGATGATGTTGTGGAAGAGGTGGAGGATGAGGATTCACCATTTCCATCATCTTCTGGACAGTCAGCACCACGTGGTTCCTCACAAATGCGTAGGCAGGGGACACTTTGTGAGGAGGATGAGGAGGAGTCAATGGAGGAGGAAGACTTCCGTCCAGAGGAGGGAGTTACACAATTGTCCAGTAGTCAGTGTGTACAGCGAGGGTGGGGTGATGACGAGCGGGCAGAGATCACGCCTCAAGCAGGGGACAGCGTTTCTTGGCCAGTTGGCAGTCTGCAGCACATGGTGGATTACATGCTGCAGTGCCTGAGAAACGACCGCCGCATCGCCCACATTCTCAACATGTCTGATTATTGGGTGTTCACCCTCCTCGATCCTCGCTACCGGGACAACGTAGAAAGCCTCATCACACCGTTGAACCGGGAGCGAAAAATGCGGGAGTACCAAGAGACACTGGTGAATTCCATCATCTTCTCCATTCCAACTGAGAGAAGTGCTGCTAGTGCATTACAAAGCAGCTCAGTGCATCCAGGCAGTGGAGGAGGCTCTGCACAAAGAGGGAGCAGAAGCAGTGCCTCTGCCCAAGGCAAGACCAGTATGGCCCAACTGTGGCACAGTTTTGTGTGCCCGCCACAAACACAAAAGTCTACACCATCACAGACGGCTCCAGTCAGCAGGAGGCAACGGTTCCGTCAGATGTTGACAGACTACATGTCTTGCCCTCTTGCTGTACTCCCAGACAGCTCTTCCCCTTTCAAGTTTTGGGTCTCAAAGCTGGATACATGGCCAGAGCTAAGCCAGTATGCATTGGAGGTGCTGGCTTGCCCTGCGGCTAGTGTACTATCGGAACGCGTCTTTAGTGCTGCAGGTGGTGTACTAACTGACCGTCGCATGCGACTATCCTCCGATAACGTTGACCGGCTTACTTTCCTGAAAATGAACCAGGCCTGGATCTCGCAGGAATTTGCCACTCCTCTTCCTGATTAAATAATTAGGTGACTGTCTACAGTATCCAGGTCTCCAGTTGTGTTCATCTTTCTACCACCTGAACTTTAATTCCTGGGCTCCAACACCGCCAGTTAAGGCTCAGAAGTGCCGTCTGCACAGTCAAAACATACGACCCAGTGTTATTGGGTGTCAGTAACGTCAGCTGATCCCCAGCTGTGTAGCCGGCAATGTGTCCTGCGACCGCCACGCTGACACAACAACTGAAATGTAAGGGAACCTGTCCCCCCCCCCAAGGCATTTGTTACTGAAAGAGCCACCTTGTGCAGCAGTAATGCTGCACAAGGAAAAGGTAGCCATTTTTGTTTAGCTCCTTGCACACGCAGAACTTAACACTTATAAAATGTGTTCACTGATACCGTAAAACCGTCCCGGAGGTGGGACTTTCCTTCGTAATGTGACACAGCACAGCCGTCATTCTTACCCCCCCCCCCCCCCGGCGCCATGCGCCAGCTCCTCAGCGTTGTTTGATTCTGTCTCGAAGCCTGCGCTGTTATGTTATCCCTTGGCCAGGCACACTTAGCGCTGCCCCTCTTCTGACATCATTTGGTGTCATGCTGACTGCGCCTGTGCGGCCGCGCTGGCCGAGATCCCGCCTCGCAGTGTCTTCTGATTTAATCACACTGCGGGCCTGGGATCCATGGGCATGCGCAGTGCATATCTTCACCTCCGCCTCTCACTCATCTCCCTTCGCCTTCTTCAGACTGTGCGCCATCAGCTGATCCCTAATAGCATGCCACGGCTGTGACACCGCACAGTCTGAAGAAGCCGGAGGGAGAGGAGTGAGAGGCGAGGATATGCACTGTGCATGGCCACGGATCCCAGGCCAGCGGTGGGATTACATTAGACGACACTGCGAGGCGGGATCACGGCCAGCGCGGACGCACAGGCGCAGCTAGACTGACACCAAATGATGTCAGAAGATGGGCAGCGCTAAGTGTGCCTGGCCAAGGGATAACATAACAGCGCAGGCTCCGGGACGGAATTAAACAACGCTGAGGAGCCGGGGCACGGCGCCAAGGGGGTAGGAATGACGGCTGTGCTGCGTCATATTACAAAGGAAAGTCCCACCTCCGGGACGGTCTCACGGTATCAGGGGACACATTTTATAAGTGTTTAGTTCTGTGTTTGCAAGGAGCATAATGAAAAGAGCCACCTTTTCCTTTTGCATCCTATGTGCTGCACAAGCTGGCTCTTTCAGCTACAAACGCCTTGGGGGGGTTAAAGGTTCCCTTTCGACTTTCTCCAATCAGGCTTCGGCCTACACTGTGTTCCTCTGCTCCTCCTGCTGTCCCTGGGCTCCAACACCGCTAGTTGGTGCCTGGAAGTGCTGTCCGCACAGTCAACAGTCGCTCCTCTATTATTGGGGTTCAGTAACGTCAGCTGTTCCCCAGCAGTATTCTTATGTAGGATTTATTATATTGCTGCATGGGATTTTGTTATATCTGATCCCCTGTATAGGCACAGGTGTATTGTATATGACACACTGTGTATTGTGCATCAATTTTGGTTTAAAATGTCTTCCAGGGTGTATTGCAATCTCATCTTTAAATTTTTGCTAGGCCTTGTATTGAGTGCATGGGTTTTAGCACTGTATGAGTAAGGGTACGTTCACACAGGACTTTTTTGCTGCTTTTTTTATGCTAATTTTCAGCTGCTTTTTACAGTACCATTAAAGCCTATGAGATTTCAGAAATCTCATGCACACACGTTGGTTTTTTGTTTGATCAGTATTTTCTGCTTTGCTGCTTTTTTTGGACATAGGGCATGTCACTTCTTTCAGCGTTTTTGCTGCGTTTTTGCAGCGTTTTTTCACCCATTGACTTGAATGGGTGATTAAAAAAACGCTGCAAAAACGCTGAAAAAACGCATGTAGCATTATTTGCTGCGTTTTTTGTGCAGAAAATCATGGCCAGCAGGAAGGGATCTCACAGCCAAAAGCTTAGGGGTGTGGTTAGTGAGCTGTGAAGAGCCATTGTGAGCCATTGTGAGGTGTGAAGAGCCATTGTGAGGTGTCCTGATTGTGATCTACTGTGAGGGAGTTCCTGGTAGTAAGGTGTGAAGAGCCATTGTGAGGTGTGAAGAGCCATTGTGAGGTGTCCTAGCAGCTGAAAATTGGCATAAAAAAAAAACTGCAGCAAAAATCTGCAGCAAAAAACTGCAGCAAAAATCTGCAGCAAAAAAGTCCTGTGTGAACGTACCCAAAAAACGCACCAAATACGCACCAAAAAAACGCACCTAAATTAGCATAAAAAAAGCAGCAAAAAAAAGCAGCAAAAAAGTCCTGTGTGAACGTACCCTTAAAAACTGTTTTTAAAATTATTTTTCTGGACATGAGTCTTGGAAAAAATGGCCACGAACAGTGACTCATCATGCACTTCCTGCGTGTGTAGGTCATCCTCTTTCAGGGCCGGTCATCTGACACGCTGCTAGTCACTCTCTTCAACTGAACTGCTCTGACCCTCTGCTCTTCACTAGTTACAGTGAATGCAGCCTCCTCCATTCCATCGTTGTTTTGGGGTGTTTCTTCAATTTATAATACAGCAATGGTAGTAAGATGTTTACTTTCCAGATAGTTGCCACTCAGCACGTCAACAGCTTTAGTTTCATTCAAGTCAAGCTCTTGCTTTTTCCTCATCTTGTTCTATTTCTCGTCTCATATCTTTAATATCTGATACAAATCAATGTTCCTTCTGATCACATAAATCTGTTCCACAGTTCACATCATAGCTGCTTTCCATGAATTTTTTAACAAATTCAGGTGGCTTGTGGTCATCTATAGGCAGACATTCACAAAAAAAGGCAAAATGTAACATGGCACAAAGCAGTAGTCTTGGGAGAGGGCCTTATCACAATCTTTTTAAAATTGTCAAAAAATGTATTCTGAGGCTAACCTCTACGTGTTTTCCAGGGTGAATTGCAGTCCATCCTTTAAATTTTTGCTAGAACTTGCACTTAGTGCATAGGCTTCCCCAGTCTAGAAGTCCCCCTCCTTAATAATAGGAAAAAAAAAGGTTTTCTGAAACTCTCCTCTACGTGTCTTCCAGGGTGTACTGGAGTCCCTCATTCAAATTTTTGGCAGCTCTTGCACTTATTTCATAAGCGTAGGAGTCCCACTACCTAACCATTTTAATAGATTGTCTATGAGGCCCTCTTTTATGTCTAATACAGGGTTTATCAAAGTCCCTCTTCCTTCTAATTTGTGGCGGTTTTTGCATTGTTCACATAGGCTTTGTGTCCCTCTTTCATAAATTAAACAGTATGTGTCTGATAATGTCAAACACACCACATGCCCAGATAAGGCTGGTTTCACATTTGCGTTTTTTGCTGCTGCGTTTTTCCGCAAAAAAACGCATGCTTTTTTTTCCTATGTTTAACATTAAAAACGCATGCTTTTTTTGCATGCGTTTTGCCGCGTTTGACAACGCATGCGTTTTTTCCATGCTTGCGTTTTGTTGCGGAAATGCAACGTGTAGTAACTTCTAGAGGCGTTTTTTGCCACAAAAAAACGCATGCGTTTTTTTGCTGCAAAAAAACGTATTGCTGTCTATGTAAACGCATGCGTTTTTAAGCACATGCCTTTGTTTGCGTTAAAAACGCATTCCTTTTTCATAGAAAAAAACAAGAATACACACTGATAAGCCACCCCCCACCATCAAGGTGATAAAGGGATCCAAACCCTAACCCTACCCCTAACCCTACCCCTAACCCTAGGTATCCTAACCCTAACCCTACCCCTAATCCTAACCCTACCCCTAACCCTAACCCTAGGTATCCTAACCCTAACCCTACCCCTAACCCTACCCCTAACCCTAGGTATCCTAACCCTAACCCTACCCCTAACCCTACCCCTAACCCTAGGTATCCTAACCCTACCCCTACCCCTAACCCTAGCTATTTCTATTTATAGTGGGTTTTCTTGTTGATTTTGATGATTGGCAGCTGTCAAACACTTCTCAGCATGCGTTTCAAAAACGCAAACGCAGGAAAAAACGCATGTAAACGCGGCAAAACGCCGCGTTTTTTTTCTGCATGCAAAAAACTCAGCGTTTGCATGCGTTTACATGCGTTTTTTCACCACATGCGTTTGTGTTAAAAACGCTGCGTTTTTAAACGCAAATGTGAAACTAGCCTAAGGTTGTATAATGTTAAGATTACATTTACCAGTGAACAGTTTTTTCCCCTTTGAAAGCAATGATAAAGTGCAAAACCGCAGCAAAAACGCTACATGTGAACATAGCCTAAGGGGTGAAGGAGGCTTATTTTTCTCTTTTTTAATTTGCCTTCTGTACAAGTCATTATACAGGAGAGAATGATTCTTAACAGTTTTTCCTGTAAAATTCATTTTATCTTAAATTTGGATGTTTTATTGTAAAAGTGGCGCAATACTCTGTTAGCAGTGACCTGGGAGTCAGAGATGTGTCCAGGCGTCTTCCTCATATTGTTCCCATTCCATTTGAGCTCCATCTATGTCATTGATTTTCCCTGCCCCCCCCCCCCCCCCCCCCTCCTCTCCCCAGACCTTCTGGTCTGCCGGAAAAATGTTTTGAGTTTCCCTTTGACTTCCATTATAATCATTACTCGAGTCGAGCCATTCTGAGCGTTCAAACTGCTCGATTCGAGTAACAAGCACTCAAGCATTTCAGTGCTCGCTCATCACTACTCATCAGCTTTACCAAATATACAGTGCTGCCAGCCCTACTGTACTGTCTCCCCTACACCAACTTCTGGACATGATAATTGAAAACTGTTAATCTTGCTCAGGTCTACTGTATTCTGGCACATGTAATCACCTGGCTTTGATTGCTAATAACTCCACAACACAGATGCAAAATTAAATTTATTTACAAGCACTCTCCCTGTGTAAGCTTTTGTGCTACTCTATCCCATGTTTGGAGAGAGTTTGGCAATAGTGTTTGAGTACAGATTCTTGCTAGAGCAGTTGTTCAAAGCAGCTTCTAAAGCAGCATGAACAAGCCATTCAAAATAGGGCTTTTATTATGGTGTTCGAGAGAGAAGATTGCCAACTTAGGCAATTAAGTATATTACAAAGTACTTTGCAAAAGTTGAGTACTGAGGTATTGAGTGATACCTTCCGATACTCAAAGGTATCGGTATCGGATGGTATCGGCCGATATCCAAAAAATATCGGATATCGCCGATACCAATACCCGATACCAATGCAAGTCAATGGGACACAAGTATCGGAAGGTATCCTGGATGGTTCCCAGGGTCTGAAGGAGAGGAAACTCTCCTTCAGGCCCTGGGATCCATATTCATGTAAAAAATAAAGAATTAAAATAAAAAATATGGATATACTCACCCGTCTGGCGGCCCCTGGACCTTACCGATGTAACCGGCAGCCTCCGTTCCTAAAAATGAGGAGTTTAGGACCTTCGATGACGTCACGGCTTGTGATTGGTCACGTGACCACTCATGTGACCGCTCACGCGACCAATCACAAGCCGCGACGTCATCTCAGGTCCTAAACTCCTCATTCTTAGGAACGGAGGCTGCCGGTTACATCGGTAAGGTCCAGGGGCCGCGGACGGGTGAGTATATCCATATTTTTTATTTTAATTCTTTATTTTTTACATGAATATGGATCCCAGGGCCTGAAGGAGAGTCTCCTCTCCTCCAGACCCTGGGAACCATACACTGGGAACTTCCGATTCCGATTTCCGATATCACAAAAATATCGGAACTCGGTATCGGAATTCCGATACAGCAAATATCGGCCGATACCCGATACTTGCGGTATCGGAATGCTCAACACTATTCATGAGTGTATGAAAAGGCAGTGATGTCAAGCAGTTAAACTTTTCTTTACTATGGCTGTGTTCGGCCTTGATATACAAAGCAAAGTTTGAAATTATACAAGAAATGAGCTGAAGACTAAAAACTATATCCAATAAAGGATCCTCCAGACAACCACCACACGCAGATTGAGAACAGCATAAAATCTCTGTATGGATACCCTAGGGAGAGAAGACTTACCAAGTAGTGACATGCTTTGAGGGATTTGCAGGGATTGAAGTTGCTGCCTAGGATCACAGGAGAAGAACCAGCGAAGTCTCCAAGGAAATTTAGACTGTCTGAGCCAAAATTCTGCTAACTTTTGATTAGGGAAATAAACACTGGCAATTATAAAATGGTAAGATGTCGCAGACACTTTCAAGAATATATATTGTAGTGCAGCGGAGTCCTCGATGCGCACTGAGAAGGCAGTGACCCGGCAAAAGTTCAAAATAAAGTCTCATTTAATGTACAGCGTACTTACAAAAAAGAAATTAAAATGGATCCCCCGAATCGCAGCCTGGAAAACAAAGACAGTCCGTGACTAGTTGCCGAGGGCTACGGCACCGCCGTGTTCGCTGAGGCTGCCAGGCTTTTTCGCTTCACTTGCCCCTGTGTTGCCTCACACAGGTAGTGCTCTGCAAGGCTGTCTGCTCTGCCGGCTTGCCAAACCAAACTGACACACCCAAACTGCAGGGCATTTAACTTGAATCTGTGGCCATGGGCCACATGGATAACCCGGAGCCAGGTAGGAAATGGACCAACCCCACTACCTTCCTGTAGTCCATTTCAGAAATAAAAGCCCATGACAGATTTTCCCTGAATCTGCCTTGGACAAATAGCTTGCCCAAAGCTACACATACTTTAATTCTGCATTGCAATCACAGCTATGCCACGGCCTCCATATGCTTCTTTGCACATCCTGGGGGACACGTAGTGAACCTAGCATATAACACCGGTCACTGCCTCACAATATATATATATATTGTAGGGATCTGTACTCCCTCGGCTGCAGTTGATGCAGGCACAGGAAGCAGTATTGCTGAAATGTCCAACCAAGTTTATTAAACTGCATAAATCGCTCTGGATAGAAAAACAGATTAACAGCCTTTTCCAGCACAATGTGAAACAAACAGAAAATAAACAGTCCATTAAGCACTGCGGGTCTGCCTGCTCAGGTCAGTGTGTTTTGCAACACACACGGAGGTTTCCACACCTGCAGCTACAGACACTGAATGAGGCAATTGGTCTCCATTTTATTAGCCAAACCACGCCCGTGGGGTGGGGATATGTGAGCGGACTTTCCCACCCATCTGTTTTGACCACTCGTAAAACCCATCCCTGGAGCGGCCCAAACAATTCTCTCACTCTACGCATGCTGGAGCATACTTCCCAGCTTAAATCACCCCAGCTAATAGCCGCGATAACACATATCTCCCCTCAAGGACTTGTCTCACGGCCATCTTACAATATATATATATATGAATATATATTGTGAAGGGTTGACACACTCAGCTGTTTTGCAAGGTAGACACAAGAACAGTTCTGGTAGAAGATCACCTGCAGGTTTATTATAGACTAGCTGTTTCCAGCCAGCTAACGCTCGGCACGCTCATTGCTATCTAATTAACGCTGCTGGTGATTAAACTAAACTAAATAATGACAACATTCAATAGCGCTTACGCAGGTGGTAAATTAACTTAAAATGAAGATAATAACAATAATATCTCTCTCTGTACTTATCAATCTGCTCAGGTGTTCGTTGTTCATAACCAATGCTACGATTTAGTTGATATTGTTGTTGTCGATCAGCTACTGCATCGTTGTCCGGATTTTCCTGCGGCCTGTGAGATGGACCTGGCGACTCTTCTTGGCTCATTTTGTTTGGGAGAATGCGGATGCAATTAAATGTACGTTTACCTTGGCTGAGGTGGTTGAATTACATAGAAAGGAAGTGCTGCATGTGGTAATGTGGGGGGGGCGGAGCCTCGTGTGGTAATGTGTGGGGACGGAGCCTCGTGTGGTAATGTGGGGGGATGGAGCCTCGTGTGGTAATGTGGGGGAACGGATCCTCGTGTGGTAATGTGTGGGGACAGAGCCTCGTGTGGTAATGTGTGGGGACGCAGCCTCGTGTGGTAATATGTGAGGACGGAGCCTCATGTGGTAATGTGTGGGGACGAAGCCTCATGTGGTAATGTGGAGAGGGACAGAGCCTCGTGTGTTAATGTGTGAAGACGGAGCCTCATGTGGTAATGTGTGGGGACAGAGCCTCGTATGGTAATGTGTGGGGACGCAACCTTGTGTGGTAATGTGTTAGGACGGAGCCTCATGTGGTAATGTGTGGGGACGGAGCCTCGTGTGGTAATGTGAGGGACGGAGCCTCGTGTGGTAATGTGTGGGGATGGAGCCTCTTGTATTAATGTGTGGGGACGGGGCCTCGTGTGGTAATGTGTGGGGACGGAGCCTCGTGTGGTAATGTGTGGGGACGGAGCTTCGTGTGGTAATGTGGGGATGGAGCATCGTGTGGTAATGTGTGGGGACGGAGCCTCGTGTGGTAATGTGTGGGGACGGAGCTGCGTGTGGTAATGTGGGGACGGAGCCTAATGTGGTAATGCGGGGGGGTGGGATTATATGTGTTAATTGTCGTGGGGGGCGGGATTATGTGTGGTAATGTGGTGGGGGGCGGATTATGTGTGGTAATGTGGTGGGGGGCGGGATTATGTGTGGTAATGTGATGGGGGGCGGGATTATGTGTGATGATGAGGTGGGGGGCGGGATTATGTATGGTAATGTGGTGGGGGGAGGGATTATGTGTGGTGGGGGTGGGATTATGTGTGGTAATGTGGTGGTGGGGGGTTATGTGTGGTAATGTGGTGGAGCGGGATTATGTGTGGTAATGTGGTGGAGCGGGATTATGTGTGGTAATATGGTGGGGGGTGGGATTATGTGTGGTAATGTCGTGGGGGCAGGATTATGTGTGGTAATGTGGTGGGGGGCGGGATTATGTGTGGTAATGTGGTGGGGGCGGGATTATGTGTGGTGATGTGATGGGGGGATTATGTGTGGTGATGTGGTGGGGCGGGATTATGTGTGATAATGGGGTGGGGGGCGGGATTATGTGTGGTGATGTGTTGGGGGGCGGGATTATGTGTAATGATGTGGTGGGGGTGATTGTGTGTGGTGATGTGGTGGGGGGGCGGGATTATGGGTGGTGATGTGATGGGCGGGCGGGATTATGGGTGATGTGGTGGGGGCGGGATTATGTGTGGTGATGTGGTGGGGGGGCGGGATTATGTGTGGTGATGTGGTGGGGGGCGGGATTATGTGTGGTGATGTGGTGGGGGCGGGATTATGTGTGGTAATGTGGTGGGGGCAGGATTATGTGTGGTAATGTGGTGGGGGGACGGGATTGTGTGTGGTAATGTGGTGGGGGGCAGGATTATATGTGGTAATGTGATGGGGCGGGATTATGTGTGGTGATGTGGTGGGGGGGTGGGATTATGTGTGGTAATTGTCGTGGGGGGCGGGATTATGTGTGGTAATGTGGTGGGGGGTGGATTATGTGTGGTAATGTGGTGGGGGGGCGGGATTATGTGTGGTGATGTGATGGGGGAGGGATTATGTGTGATGATGAGGTGGGGGGCAGGATTATGTGTGGTGGGGGTGGGATTATGTGTGGTAATGTGGTGTTGGGGGGTTATGTGTGGTAATGTGGTGGAGCGGGATTATGTGTGGTAATGTGGTGGGGGGTGGGATTATGTGTGGTAATGTCGTGGGGGCAGGATTATGTGTGGTAATGTGGTGGGGGGGCGGGATTGTGTGTGGTAATGTGGTGGGGGCGGGATTATGTGTGGTGATGTGATGGGGGATTATGTGTGGTGATGTGGTGGGGCGGGATTATGTGTGATAATGGGGTGGGGGTGTTATGTGTGGTAATGGGGTGGGTGGGCGGGATTATGTGTGGTGATGTGTTGGGGGGTGGGATTATGTGTGATGATGTGGTGGGGGGATTGTGTGTGGTGATGTGGTGGGGGGGCGGGATTATGGGTGGTGATGTGGTGGGGGGCGGGATTATGTGTGGTGATGTGGTGGGGGCGGGATTATGTGTGGTGATGTGGTGGGGGGCGGGATTATCTAAGGTGATGTGGTGGGGGCGGGATTTTGTGTGGTGATGTGGTGGGGGCGGGATTATGTGTGGTAATGTGGTGGGGGGCAGGATTATGTGTGGTAATGTGGTGGGGGGACGGGATTATGTGTGGTAATGTTGTGGGGCAGGATTATGTGTGGTAATGTGGTGGGGGGGCGGGATTATGTGTGGTGATGTGTTGGGGGGCGGGATTATGTGTGATGATGTGGTGGGGGGATTGTGTGTGGTGATGTGGTGGGGGGCGGGATTATGGGTGGTGATGTGGTGGGGGGCGGGATTTTGTGTGGTGATGTGGTGGGGGCGGGATTATGTGTGGTGATGTGGTGGGGGGGCGGGATTATGTGTGGTGATGTGGTGGGGGCGGGATTATGTGTGGTGATGTGGTGGGGGCGGGATTATGTGTGGTAATGTGGTGGGGGCAGGATTATGTGTGGTAATGGGGTGGGGGGCGGGATTATGTGTGGTAATGAGGTTGGGGGGCTGGATTATGTGTGGTGATGTGTTGGGGGTGGGATTATGTGTGGTGGTGTGGTGGGGGGGCGGGATTATGTGTGGTAATGTGGTGGGGGGCGGGATTATGTGTGGTGATGTGATAGGGGGGGGATTATGTGTGGTGATGGGGTGGGGGGCAGGATTATGTGTGGTAATGGGGTGGGGGGGCGGGATTATGTGTGGTAATGGGGTTGGGGGGCTGGATTATATGTGGTGATGTGTCGGGGGTGGGATTATGTGTGGTAATGTGGTGGGGGGCGGGATTATGTGTGGTGATTTGATGGGTGGTGGGATTATGTGTGGTGATGTGCTGGGGGGGGATTATATGTGGTAATGGGGTGGGGGGCGGGATTATGTGTAGTAATGGGGTTGGGTGGCGGGATTACGTGTGGTGTTGTGTTGGGGGTGAGATTATGTGTGGTGATGTGGTGGGGGCGGGATTATGTGTGGTAATGTGGTGGGGGGCAGGATTATGTGTGGTAATGTGGTGGGGGCGGGTTTGTGTGTGGTAATGTGGTGGGGGTGGGATTGTGTGTGGTCATGTGGTGGGAGTGGGGTTATGTGTGGTCATGTGGTGGGGCGGGGTTATGTGTGGTGATGTGGTGGGGGGGTGGGATTATGTGTGGTGATGTGGTGGAGGGGTGGGGTTGTGTGTGGTGATGTGGTGGGGGGCGGGGCGGGGTTGTGTGTGGTCATGTGGTGGGGGCGGGGTTATGTGTGGTCATGTGGTGGGGGCGGGGTTATGTGTGGTGGGGGTGGGGTTGTGTGTTGTCATGTGGTGGGGGGCGGGATTATGTGTGGTCATGTGGTGGGGGGGCGGGATTATGTGTGGTGATGTGGTGGGGGGCGGGATTATGTGTGGTGATTTGATGGGGGGTGGGATTATGTGTGATGTGCTGGGGGGGATTATATGTGGTAATGGGGTGGGGGGCGGGATTATGTGTAGTAATGGGGTTGGGTGGCGGGATTACATGTGGTGTTGTGGTGGGGGTGGGATTATGTGTGGTAATGTGGTGGGGGCAGGATTATGTGTGGTAATGTGGTGGGGGGACGGGATTGTGTGTGGTAATGTGGTGGGGGGCGGGATTATGTGTGGTGATTTGATGGGGGGTGGGATTATGTGTGGCGATGTGCTGGGGGGATTATGTGTGGTAATGGGGTGGGGGGCGGGATTATGTGTAGTAATGGGGTTGGGGGGGGGATTACGTGTGGTGTTGTGTTGGGGGCGGGATTATGTGAGGTGATGTGGTGGGGGCGGGATTATGTGTGGTGATGTGGTGGGGGGCGGGATTGTGTGTGGTAATGTGGTGGGGGCGGGTTTGTGTGTGGTAATGTGGTGGGGGGTGGGATTGTATGTGGTCATGTGGTGGGGGTGGGGTTATGTGTGGTCATGTGGTGGGGCGGGGTTATGTGTGGTCATGTGGTGGGGGGTGGGATTATGTGTGGTGATGTGGTGGAGGGGCGGGGTTGTGTGTGGTGATGTGGTGGGGGCGGGATTATGTGTGGTCATGTGGTGGGGGGGCGGGGCGGGGTTGTGTGTGGTCATGTGGTGGGGGGCGGGGTTATGTGTGGTCATGTGGTGGGGGCGGGGTTATGTGTGGTGGGGGCGGGGTTGTGTGTGGTCATGTGGTGGGGGGGGGGATTATGTGTGGTCATGTGGTGGGGGGGCGGGGTTATGTGTGGTGATGGGGTGGGAGGTGGGATTGTGTGTGGTAATGTGGTGGGGGGTGGGATTGTGTGTGGTAATGTGGTGGGGGGCGGGACTATGTGTGGTGATGTGGTGGGTGGCGGGGTTGTGTGTGGTCATGTGATGGGGGCGGGATTATGTGTGATGATGAGGTGGGGGGCGGGATTATGTATGGTAATGTGGTGGGGGGAGGGATTATGTGTGGTGGGGGTGGGATTATGTGTGGTAATGTGGTGGTGGGGGGTTATGTGTGGTAATGTGGTGGAGCGGGATTATGTGTGGTAATGTGGTGGAGCGGGATTATGTGTGGTAATATGGTGGGGGGTGGGATTATGTGTGGTAATGTCGTGGGGGCAGGATTATGTGTGGTAATGTGGTGGGGGGCGGGATTATGTGTGGTAATGTGGTGGGGGCGGGATTATGTGTGGTGATGTGATGGGGGGATTATGTGTGGTGATGTGGTGGGGCGGGATTATGTGTGATAATGGGGTGGGGGGCGTTATGTGTGGTAATGGGGTGGGGGGCGGGATTATGTGTGGTGATGTGTTGGGGGGCGGGATTATGTGTAATGATGTGGTGGGGGTGATTGTGTGTGGTGATGTGGTGGGGGGGCGGGATTATGGGTGGTGATGTGATGGGCGGGCGGGATTATGGGTGATGTGGTGGGGGCGGGATTATGTGTGGTGATGTGGTGGGGGGGCGGGATTATGTGTGGTGATGTGGTGGGGGGCGGGATTATGTGTGGTGATGTGGTGGGGGCGGGATTATGTGTGGTAATGTGGTGGGGGCAGGATTATGTGTGGTAATGTGGTGGGGGGACGGGATTGTGTGTGGTAATGTGGTGGGGGGCAGGATTATATGTGGTAATGTGATGGGGCGGGATTATGTGTGGTGATGTGGTGGGGGGGTGGGATTATGTGTGGTAATTGTCGTGGGGGGCGGGATTATGTGTGGTAATGTGGTGGGGGGTGGATTATGTGTGGTAATGTGGTGGGGGGGCGGGATTATGTGTGGTGATGTGATGGGGGAGGGATTATGTGTGATGATGAGGTGGGGGGCAGGATTATGTGTGGTGGGGGTGGGATTATGTGTGGTAATGTGGTGTTGGGGGGTTATGTGTGGTAATGTGGTGGAGCGGGATTATGTGTGGTAATGTGGTGGGGGGTGGGATTATGTGTGGTAATGTCGTGGGGGCAGGATTATGTGTGGTAATGTGGTGGGGGGGCGGGATTGTGTGTGGTAATGTGGTGGGGGCGGGATTATGTGTGGTGATGTGATGGGGGATTATGTGTGGTGATGTGGTGGGGCGGGATTATGTGTGATAATGGGGTGGGGGTGTTATGTGTGGTAATGGGGTGGGTGGGCGGGATTATGTGTGGTGATGTGTTGGGGGGTGGGATTATGTGTGATGATGTGGTGGGGGGATTGTGTGTGGTGATGTGGTGGGGGGGCGGGATTATGGGTGGTGATGTGGTGGGGGGCGGGATTATGTGTGGTGATGTGGTGGGGGCGGGATTATGTGTGGTGATGTGGTGGGGGGCGGGATTATCTAAGGTGATGTGGTGGGGGCGGGATTTTGTGTGGTGATGTGGTGGGGGCGGGATTATGTGTGGTAATGTGGTGGGGGGCAGGATTATGTGTGGTAATGTGGTGGGGGGACGGGATTATGTGTGGTAATGTTGTGGGGCAGGATTATGTGTGGTAATGTGGTGGGGGGGCGGGATTATGTGTGGTGATGTGTTGGGGGGCGGGATTATGTGTGATGATGTGGTGGGGGGATTGTGTGTGGTGATGTGGTGGGGGGCGGGATTATGGGTGGTGATGTGGTGGGGGGCGGGATTTTGTGTGGTGATGTGGTGGGGGCGGGATTATGTGTGGTGATGTGGTGGGGGGGCGGGATTATGTGTGGTGATGTGGTGGGGGCGGGATTATGTGTGGTGATGTGGTGGGGGCGGGATTATGTGTGGTAATGTGGTGGGGGGCAGGATTATGTGTGGTAATGGGGTGGGGGGCGGGATTATGTGTGGTAATGAGGTTGGGGGGCTGGATTATGTGTGGTGATGTGTTGGGGGTGGGATTATGTGTGGTGGTGTGGTGGGGGGGCGGGATTATGTGTGGTAATGTGGTGGGGGGCGGGATTATGTGTGGTGATGTGATAGGGGGTGGGATTATGTGTGGTGATGGGGTGGGGGGCAGGATTATGTGTGGTAATGGGGTGGGGGGGCGGGATTATGTGTGGTAATGGGGTTGGGGGGCTGGATTATATGTGGTGATGTGTCGGGGGTGGGATTATGTGTGGTAATGTGGTGGGGGGCGGGATTATGTGTGGTGATTTGATGGGTGGTGGGATTATGTGTGGTGATGTGCTGGGGGGGATTATATGTGGTAATGGGGTGGGGGGCGGGATTATGTGTAGTAATGGGGTTGGGTGGCGGGATTACGTGTGGTGTTGTGTTGGGGGTGAGATTATGTGTGGTGATGTGGTGGGGGCGGGATTATGTGTGGTAATGTGGTGGGGGGCAGGATTATGTGTGGTAATGTGGTGGGGGCGGGTTTGTGTGTGGTAATGTGGTGGGGGTGGGATTGTGTGTGGTCATGTGGTGGGAGTGGGGTTATGTGTGGTCATGTGGTGGGGCGGGGTTATGTGTGGTGATGTGGTGGGGGGGTGGGATTATGTGTGGTGATGTGGTGGAGGGGTGGGGTTGTGTGTGGTGATGTGGTGGGGGGCGGGGCGGGGTTGTGTGTGGTCATGTGGTGGGGGCGGGGTTATGTGTGGTCATGTGGTGGGGGCGGGGTTATGTGTGGTGGGGGTGGGGTTGTGTGTTGTCATGTGGTGGGGGGCGGGATTATGTGTGGTCATGTGGTGGGGGGGCGGGATTATGTGTGGTGATGTGGTGGGGGGCGGGATTATGTGTGGTGATTTGATGGGGGGTGGGATTATGTGTGATGTGCTGGGGGGGATTATATGTGGTAATGGGGTGGGGGGCGGGATTATGTGTAGTAATGGGGTTGGGTGGCGGGATTACATGTGGTGTTGTGGTGGGGGTGGGATTATGTGTGGTAATGTGGTGGGGGCAGGATTATGTGTGGTAATGTGGTGGGGGGACGGGATTGTGTGTGGTAATGTGGTGGGGGGCGGGATTATGTGTGGTGATTTGATGGGGGGTGGGATTATGTGTGGTGATGTGCTGGGGGGATTATGTGTGGTAATGGGGTGGGGGGCGGGATTATGTGTAGTAATGGGGTTGGGGGGGGATTACGTGTGGTGTTGTGTTGGGGGCGGGATTATGTGAGGTGATGTGGTGGGGGCGGGATTATGTGTGGTGATGTGGTGGGGGGCGGGATTGTGTGTGGTAATGTGGTGGGGGCGGGTTTGTGTGTGGTAATGTGGTGGGGGGTGGGATTGTATGTGGTCATGTGGTGGGGGTGGGGTTATGTGTGGTCATGTGGTGGGGCGGGGTTATGTGTGGTCATGTGGTGGGGGGTGGGATTATGTGTGGTGATGTGGTGGAGGGGCGGGGTTGTGTGTGGTGATGTGGTGGGGGCGGGATTATGTGTGGTCATGTGGTGGGGGGGCGGGGCGGGGTTGTGTGTGGTCATGTGGTGGGGGGCGGGGTTATGTGTGGTCATGTGGTGGGGGCGGGGTTATGTGTGGTGGGGGCGGGGTTGTGTGTGGTCATGTGGTGGGGGGGGGGATTATGTGTGGTCATGTGGTGGGGGGGCGGGGTTATGTGTGGTGATGGGGTGGGAGGTGGGATTGTGTGTGGTAATGTGGTGGGGGGTGGGATTGTGTGTGGTAATGTGGTGGGGGGCGGGACTATGTGTGGTGATGTGGTGGGTGGCGGGGTTGTGTGTGGTCATGTGATGGGGGCGGGTTATGTGTGGTAATGTGGTGGGGGGGCCGGATTGTGTGTGGTAATGTGGTGGGGGCGGGATTGTGTGTGGTAATGTGGTGGTGGCATAACGGAAAAACAGACACAGTCCATATGAGTCCTTTCTCTGCAGGATTCCCCTGCAGTTAACAAGCACAATCCTCGGCTCCTCCTGGAGCTATGTGCGAGATCCTGCTCTTCCAAGACACAAACACACATGACTCTCATGTCCAGGTATTTAACAAACCATGTGATGATCTCGTGACCTTGACCTCACACAGGGCCTGTTAGGACTCTGCAGGTGGAAATATGGTGGACCTCCTCCCACCTGCTCTATGGGGTCCCACTAAAACCAGCCCATAACATAGCTTTCAATTAACACTCTCAGCACTTTAACGTGCTGGAGGTAGAAACATTCTGGTTCTACATCACTGACCACAGTATGCGCAGTGACACATATCTCCCTTCATACACCTTGCCAGTGACTCTGTAACTATATATATATATATATATATATATATATATATATATATATATATAGTGTATATATATATATATATATATATATATATATATATATATATAAAGTGTGTAAAAGTTTGGACACACCTTCTCATTTAAAGATTTTACTGTATTTTCATTACTATGAAAATTGTACATTCACACTGAAGGCATCAAAACTATGAATTAACACATGTGGAATTATATACTTAACAAAAAAGTGTGAAACAACTGAAATTATGTCTTATATTCTAGGTTCTTCAAATTAGCCACCTTTTGCTTTGATGACTGCTTTGCACACTCTTGGCATTCTCTTGATGAGCTTCAAGAGGTAGTCACTGGGAATGGTTTTCACTTCACAGGTGTGCCCTGTCAGGTTTAATAAGTGGGATTTCTTGCCTTATAAATAATGTTGGGACCATCAGTTGTGTTGTACAGAAGTCTGGTGGATACACAGCTGATAGTCCTACTGAATAGACTGTTAGAATTTGTATTATGGCAAGAAAAAGGCAGCTAAGTAAAGAAAAATGAGTGGCCATCATTACTTTAAGAAATGAAGGTCAGTCAGTCCGAAAAATTGGGAAAACTTTGAAAGTGTCCCCAAGTGCAGTTGCAAAAACCATCAAGCGCTGAAACTGGCTCACCTGAGGAAGACCAAGAGTCACCTCTGCTTCTGAGGATAAGTTTATCCAAGTCACCAGCCTCAGAAATTGCAGGTTAACAGCAGCTCAGATTAGAGATCAGGTCAATGCCACACAGAGTTCTAGCAGCAGACACATCTCTACAACAACTGTTAAGAGCAGACTTTGTGCAGCAGGCCTTCATGGTAAAATAGCTGCTAGGAAACCACTGCTAAAGGACAGGCAACAAGCAGAAGAGACTTGTTTGGGCTAAAGAACACAAGGAATGGACATTAGACTAGTGGAAATCTGTGCTTTGGTCTGATGAGTCCAAATTTGAGATCTTTGGTTCCAACCACCGCGTCTTTGTGCGACGCAGAAAAGGTGAACGGATGGACTCTACATACGATACGATATGATACGATACACTTTATTGATCCCGTGGGGAATTATGGAAGCACAGCAGCACAACTTACATCATAAGAATCATAAAATGAATTACATAATTGACATGACAGTTTGTTGACAGAAGGACATTATACATTAGAATAGGACATACACAGCGGTTGAACTGAAAAGTAGAAGGAATAAAGTAGACAATCACCTTTATGATTTAACCCTAATGTTATTGTTGTACATCCCCATAGCAGTTGGCACAAACGATTTCCTAAATTTTTCCTTCTTACACCTCAGAAGTATTAGCCGGTTACTGAAGTAGTGCTCTTCTGTCTCATGAATAGCTCATATAGTGGATGTGCAGTTGGAGCGCCCCCACACCGCCGCAGGGCCGAGGGGTACCCGGAGCCGGGCCTCTGAGTCTCAGTTCTGGGGTTGTCACGGTGGCTAGACCCGGTCCGTGGCCCTGTCTGTCAGTGGGGGACGTCCGGTGCAATAAGTGGTGTTGTAACGGTGCAGTTGTGGGGTGCAGGTCGCGGTAAATAACGAGGACACCAGGTTGCAGTCTCTTTACCTCTTTACTGGAGATCTCTGAGTCCTCAGTCCAGAGTACGGCTCACCAGGCTGCGCAAGTCCGGCCGGTCCAATGGCACCTCCAGAGTCCTCTTCACAGGTGGAAATCGGTGCCTTCCTTCTTAGCGCTATGTGTTGTAGTCCTCCCCTGCTGTGCTTACGGAAAGTACCCCACAACTGTTGTGTCTGTTTCTTAAGTTCCCTCACAACTCGATTAAATGATGTTCTTCTAATCGTCCGTCCCTCCCTGATGTTACGGTTAGAACGGCACCCGTTTGTCGGGTAGGCCTGGAGTTCTTCCGGGACCCTAGAGACGCCCCTCTCCCGCAATTGCCTCCCAAGACTTCATAGGTGATATGTGTTAGACAGCCTGCCTTAAACTGACTGTCCTGCCGCTGTTTAGAGTATTGCTTGAAGCTGAATGTTATAATACTCCCTCGGCGTTCCGGCCACCGGTAGTGCGCCTCAGTAGGGTGTTGCTTCGGTCTTACATCACGACCCCTGCTGGAATTCTCCTATCGCTTGATCTCGTTTCTCACTCAGCACAATCTATCTCGCTTCTAGTCCTTTCTTGGATCCCGCCGCTTCCCGGAGCTGGCGCGGACCCGTTACGTTCTTTCCAATGCCAAGCCTCTGTCAGGATCCCACCCCTGACAGAGACCCTACTGTCTCTTCCTCCACAACACCCTCTGCCACTGAGTGTTGCTTCGTCCAATCCAGTCAGCTTTCTCATCTAACTTCCTGCCTGACCCCCAGTTTACCCACTATGGTGGGGAGTGGCCTAATGAATAGAACCCTTAGCTCCCCCCGGAGGCCCGGCTGTGAAATGTATTGGTGTCTGTGATACCTGATCAGATGAACTCCTTCAGTGCCATCGGACGCACCATGGCTCCCCATAGTGGCGGAGCCACAGTACTGCAACGACCAGGACTCTGGGGCGCTGCACTCCCCCCTGGTTAAACACAGTACTCCGGGACTGGGAAGAAAACAACAATACAAGTTAGCAAAAAGACATACAATTTTTGTTGAGTGTAATAACAATAAGCATATTTAAACAGGCTTCCCTTTATGGGAGGTAAGGACACTTGAACGTTACAAACATGGTTAACATTATAAATTACAGGCTATAAATAACTCCTGTTACCCAACCGGGTATTCTACTAAGTGCAAACATTATTGAACAATAATTTAACTTTGCCTTTAAGGATATACACTCTTAGTCCATTAAAGACCTTCCTATAGTCACATTATAAGGTATTTCAACTTTTTTCATTCTCCTTCTTTAAATCTGCAGGACCGCCTGTCCTATCGGCACCAGACCTACTGCCTCTCCTTTCAGTTACAGGACCGCCCCGTTCAGCCAGGGCCTACTGCCTTTTCAACTACTATACACAGTATAGAACTTAACTTTTCTTTCAGTTTGAGCACACTGAGCCGGCTCTACTTGGCTCCTATAAGGACTCACCCACTAACCCTTACGGGTTCACTTTCTGTCCTTAGTAACACATTACTAACTTTCGATGGGGAACGCAGGGTTTACCTTCTATCCCCCCCCTTTTCTTATCAACATTATCAGCTATCTTCTTTTCACAACATTAAACTTTCTCATTATCTTTCTTCCTTTCTTGCATGCTGGACACCCCATCTATCTCTACGGGCCCACTGCATCCTTCTTCTATCTTTCACCTTTCACTTCTCAGAGCACATTATCAATACTTCTTCACATTTAACCAGTTAAACACATATAACTTTTCTCATATAAACATTATCATCATTTCCTTTGGTCAAGACATTATTGCTACTCATCTTAAAGCAATATCACCATTTACGTGCATCAAATGAACATCCCCTTTAAGAGAGGACCAAGTCTCTGTGAGGTAGCACATCTTCGCAAGCTACCAGTCCATACTCAGCAAAGGTTCCAGTGCGGTATCTTCGCAAAGAGTCCTTGTTTAAGTAAAACCAGTAGGGAGCGCCTTTAATAAGGTGCAAACTATGTACAAAGAAGTTCCGATCATGCACTGTTCATGATTTCTCAGTTTTTAAAACTTGTGCAAAAACTCTCGGCAAAAAGGCAAACAAACCAATAGGGATCCATAAAAAAAAGGGGTTAACCCTGAGCGGGTTGTAGCAGAAAAGAGTTAACTATTTACAGTTAAGAGGAACAGTAAAACCTTACTGTGGTGAAGCGGAAGGTGGTCTCCTATCCGGTCTCACCAGGCCAACAGATCGCTCGGGTGACCCAGGGCGCCGTTCCGGTCCCAGCAGTGATAAAATCCCTCGCCGGGAGGTCCTCCTTACTGGCAGGCGCACACGTCCCTCCGGGGTATGGCGAGGCTGGGCTTCTCGTGGTTCCGCGGGGCCGGGCTCTGCTGCTTTCCCCACTGGATCATCCCCTTCTGGTGTTCCGGCAGCGGCCTGGAGGGCAATGCATCGCTGCACGCCTCGCGCCATCCAGCCAGCCTCTCCCGTAGCCCTCCTCCATCGGGTGTAGGTGACGGCATCACCTGGCTCCAGATCGCGAGCGATCCTCCCGCTGCAAGGCTCCACCTCCTCCCGGTCTACGCGGACCTGTATCAGCTCCCCGATCTCCTGGATCACTCCCCTTCCATACTGAGGATTAAAGGCCACCACAACACCCCAGTGCGATGGCGGAATCTCCGGAGCACTTACCAAGTCAACCTGCTCTGCAAGCTGGGGCCGGCTCCGCCAGGTTGCCATCAGACGCCGTAAATGTTCGGCGTCCGGCATGATCTTCAGGCCCGGCGTTTGTAGCGTGCCCTCAGCCGCGGTCAGGTGGGAAGCAACAGGAGACAATCTGATCTCTGTGGGCTGGCCTAGCCGGGTAAATACGCGGGCATCGGCCTTCAGCCGGCGGGCTAGCTGTCGGGCCTCGGCTGCAGCCACACATTCTTCAGACAGCGGCAGAGGGGGTCGGCCCATCGGTGGCCCTGTGAGGGTCAGATACCGCAGCGTTGGCGTTTCTGGGGCTATCTCAGGCTGTGCCACCTCAGGCCGGGCCGGGTCAGCCCCGCGTGGGGCTCTTGGTGCCGCCATCTTTTCCTCCTTTTCCGCGTCTTCTTCCCGCGGCCTCTTCCGTGGGCGGCCCCGTCCCCATGGTCTCCACCCTCCGACCAGGATCAGGAGGCGGACCTCGGCTGTTGACGGGCACGTCCTCAGGACACAGAAATATTTAGACTGGGCGGCCATTACTGTTCGCGCTCTCCAGCTTGCCTACGCCCCCTCCACGCCCCTCTTCTCTCCCTGCGCTCTCCTCAGCGCTGCAATGGCGGCGGATTTTGGCGGCAACTGGCGCAACACAGTCCTTGCAATTACATACAGTCCAAGCACAGTAAATCACAGTTCCTAGGCACACATGACCTGATTCCTCAGGCTTAAGTAAATCCTGTTCGTGACGCCAAGTTGGAGCGTCCCCACACCGCCGCAGGGCCGAGGGGTACCCGGAGCCGGGCCTCTGAGTCTCAGTTCTGGGGTTGTCACGGTGGCTAGACCCGGTCCGTGGCCCTGTCTGTCAGTGGGGGACGTCCGGTGCAATAAGTGGTGTTGTAACGGTGCAGTTGTGGGGTGCAGGTCGCGGTAAATAACGAGGACACCAGGTTGCAGTCTCTTTACCTCTTTACTGGAGATCTCTGAGTCCTCAGTCCAGAGTACGGCTCACCAGGCTGCGCAAGTCCGGCCGGTCCAATGGCACCTCCAGAGTCCTCTTCACAGGTGGAAATCGGTGCCTTCCTTCTTAGCGCTATGTGTTGTAGTCCTCCCCTGCTGTGCTTACGGAAAGTACTCCACAACTGTTGTGTCTGTTTCTTAAGTTCCCTCACAACTCGATTAAATGATGTTCTTCTAATCGTCCGTCCCTCCCTGATGTTACGGATAGAACGGCACCCGTTTGTCGGGTAGGCCTGGAGTTCTTCCGGGACCCTAGAGACGCCCCTCTCCCGCAATTGCCTCCCAAGACTTCATAGGTGATATGTGTTAGACAGCCCGCCTTAAACTGACTGTCCTGCCGCTGTTTAGAGTATTGCTTGAAGCTGAATGTTATAATACTCCCTCGGCGTTCCGGCCACCGGTAGTGCACCTCAGTAGGGTGTTGCTTCGGTCTTACATCACGACCCCTGCTGGAATTCTCCTATCGCTTGATCTCGTTTCTCACTCAGCACAATCTATCTCGCTTCTAGTCCTTTCTTGGATCCCGCCGCTTCCCGGAGCTGGCGCGGACCCGTTACGTTCTTTCCAATGCCAAGCCTCTGTCAGGATCCCACCCCTGACAGAGACCCTACTGTCTCTTCCTCCACAACACCCTCTGCCACTGAGTGTTGCTTCGTCCAATCCAGTCAGCTTTCTCATCTAACTTCCTGCCTGACCCCCAGTTTACCCACTATGGTGGGGAGTGGCCTAATGAATAGAACCCTTAGCTCCCCCCGGAGGCCCGGCTGTGAAATGTATTGGTGTCTGTGATACCTGATCAGATGAACTCCTTCAGTGCCATCGGACGCACCATGGCTCCCCATAGTGGCGGAGCCACAGTACTGCAACGACCAGGACTCTGGGGCGCTGCACATTATTGTTCATAATTGCCATACACTTTCTCAGAGTTCTTCTCTCCACTACCTCCTCAAGAGAGTCCAGATTGCAGCCGACAGCAGAGCTTGCCTTTTTGATAAGCTTATTCAGCCTATTAGCATCAGAGGCCCGCACACTATTACCCCAGCATATGATTGCAAAAAAGATGGCACTTGCCACCACAGACTGGTAGAACATTTCTAACATTTTGCTGCACACATTAAAAGACCTCAGTTTCCTTAGGAAATACAATCTGCTCATCCCCTTCTTGTAGACAAACTCTGAGTGGCATCTCCAGTCCAGTTTGCTATCCAAATGGACCCCCAAATATTTATAACTCTCCACCTGCTCTACCTCCTGACCAGCAATAGTGATTGGTAAGCATTCCAACTCAATCCTGCTATAGTTGGCCACCAACTCCTTGGTTTTCTTAACATTTAGTTGTAGATAGTTACCATTGCACCAATCCACGAAATTCGACACCACCCTTCTATATTCCTCATCCCCCCGATCTCCCCTAATACATCCCACAACCACGGAGTCATCTGAAAATTTTTGAAGGTGGCAAAGATCAGATTTATACTGAAAGTCTGATGTATACAGTGTGAATAGAAAGGGTGCAAGCACCGTTCCCTGGGGGGCACCTACACTGCTCAGTAATCTGCTTGACACAACTGCTCCCATCTGTACAAACTGTGGCCGATCTGATAGGTAGTCAGTTATCCAATTTCTCATCCCCACCTCCACCTTCATATCAGTCATCTTTTTGTGTAGTAAAGGTGGCTGCAGGGAATTAAATGCACTCGAGAAATCAAAGAACATCGCTCGCACCATGGTTCCGTCAGTCTCCAGAAATTAAAGGGAACCTGTCACCACGTTTTTGGAAGATGGGATAAAAATAGCGTTAAATAGGGGCAGAGGTGGGCGTTACATTAGTGTGTGTGTTATGCGTTTATTACCCACCTAAGTTGCCGAAATAACTTTGCAAAGTCTCCGTTTTCGCCTGTCAATCAGGCTAGTCTGGTCAGATGGGCGTTGTCTTCACCCAGATTTGGCGTAGTTTTCCGTTGGTGGCGTAGTGGTGTGCGCATGCCCAAGGTCCCGAATCCTCTTCCAGGGGATTTAAAATAGCGCGGTGTTCGTTATTGCATTGGTGATCGGTGGGCGCGGCCATCTTCCTTTGGCCGCGCGTGCGCAGAAGCGGCGCTCTGCTGGCCGCGGCTTCAGGAAAATGGCCGCCGCGATATCCATCTGCGCACGCGCGGCATCGCGGCGGCCATTTTCCTGAAGCCGCGTCCAGCAGAGCGCCGCTTCTGCGCACGCGCGGCCAAAGGAAGATGGCCGCGCCCACCGATCACCAATGCAATAACGAACACCGCGCTATTTTAAATCCCCTGGAAGAGGATTCGGGACCTTGGGCATGCGCACACCACTACGCCACCAACGGAAAACTACGCCAAATCTGGGTGAAGACACCACGCCCATGCGACCTGACCAGCCTGATTGACAGGCGAAAACGGAGACTTTGCAAAGTTATTTCGGCAACTTAGGTGGGTAATAAACGCATAACACACACACTAATGTAACGCCCACCTCTGCCCCTATTTAACGCTATTTTTATCCCATCTTCCAAAAACGTGGTGACAGGTTCCCTTTAATGTACACTATGTAACAGGGAAAGAATAGCATCATCCACCCCCAATCTATGTCGGTAAGCAAACTGAAGGGGATCAATAAAAGCGTTAACCCTCGGTCTTAAGTGAGCAAGAACTAATCTTTCCAAGGCCTTCATAGCATGAGATGTTAAGGCTACAGGACGATAGTCATTTAGGGTTGCAGGAGAAGAAGTCTTGGGTACTGGCACCAGACAGGAAGTTTTCCATAACACTGGTACCCTCTGTGTTTGTAGACTTCCATTAAATAGGAGTGTAAAGACAGTACACAGCTGGTCTGCACAAACTTTAAGAACACGTGAGCTGAGTCCATCTGGTCCTGCTGCTTTACCAATGTTAAGTGACTTAAACTGCCTCCTCACATCATTTTCGGATACTCTAAAATTAGTCTGCTCCTCCTCCAATATCGATGTTGCAGAATTTGCACCCAATTCCCCTCCACTTCCAGTTGGCAGTACACATGTACTGCTAAAACTATTGAAATACATGCCTGGTTCCCACCGTGAAGCATGGAGGAAGAGGTGTGATGGTGTGGGGGTGCTTTACTGGTGACACTGTTGGGGATTTATTCAAAATTGAAGGCATACTGAACCAGCATGGCTACCACAGCATCTTGCAGCGGCATGCTATTCCATCCGGTTTGCGTTTAGTTGGACCATCATTTATTTTTCAACAGGACAATGACCCCAAACACACCTCCAGGCTGTGTAAGGGCTATTTGACCAAGAAGGAGAGTGATGGGGTGCTACGCCAGATGACCTGGCCTCCACAGTCACCAGACCTGAACCCAATCGAGATTGTTTGGGGTGAGCTGGACCGCAGAGTGAAGGCAAAAGGGCCAACAAGTGCTAAGCATCTCTGGGAACTCCTTCAAGATTGTTGGAAGACCATTCCCGGTGACTACCTCTTGAAGATAATCAAGAGAATGCCAAGAGTGTGCAAAGCAGTCATCAAAGCAAAAGGTGGCTACTTTGAAGAACCTAGAATATAAGACATATTTTCAGTTGTTTCACACTTTTTTGTTAAGTATATAATTCCACATGTGTAAATTCATAGTTCTGATGCCTTCAGTGTGAATGTACAATTTTCATAGTCATGAAAGTACAGAAAAATCTTTAAATGAGAAGGTGTGCCCAAACTTTTGTTCTGTACTGTATATATATATATATATATATATATATATATATATATATATATATATATATATATATATATATATATACAGTATATATGTTTATATATGTATATACATCCACACACACAATTATATATATATATATATATATATATATATATATATATACATACACTGCTTAAAAAAATAAAGGGAACACTAAATCCCACATCCTAGATATCACTGA